>NC_140169.1:121973295-122368295 GCF_963971535.1 Notolepis coatsorum
GGAATCAGCACAAGGAAAATGATGATCAAACAAGCAATGCGCCAAGAGGACAATGCCAGTAATGCAAGCTCTGCATCCTTCAGGAGTAACACAGTACAAAGAGGGCACACAGTCAGGCCCCCCAAATGTTTTCTGGGGATATACAGTATGTGAACCTAGCTCCCGACAAAGACGTGCTCTGACCCCTGCCTGCCTGACAAACTCTCCTTGCCCTTTCCCGGAACATACTGTATGAGGACCTGCACCCGTCTTGATCTGGCTGACTACTCCGTTCCTGTGTATCGACCCCTGCCTGTCTGACTCTCCGGTCCCGCGCACACCCCTGGACTGTACGAGTGCTCCCTCTGTGTATCGACCACTGCCTGAATACTCAACCATTCTATATTAAATATACCCAAGACTGGATTTGAACAAGACCTGTCTATCTTTGCTCTGTACTGCATATTGGGTTCAATACCCCGAAACGTAACAGTTTTAGGGAGTATCGTACTGTTGGTAGCTAAACTGTCCATTTCTTGATGTTGTCTGGGCTCTATTTTCATCTGATTAACATACTCCACCACCATGCCAGGGTGACCCTGTTGATCTTTATTGACTTCTATTATACTAATGCATCTCCTTATATTATAATAATGTATAATGAAAGGAGACATGTCTAAACTCTCTAAACGCTAATGTCTAAACTCTTGAAATCTCGAGTGCAATGATTGGTTTGCAAATACTTCACTCAAACTGTCAACTAAGTGGAGGACAGAACAAATAACAGATAGAACTTCTACCTGACTGCACCAATCAAACCGGGATAGTCCCATCAGAACCATATCTACTGGTTAAATCAAAGTGAAATGCCACCCATTTTAAGAATTCTCATATACGTGTAGCCCCTTTTACCCCAGTTGACTTAGAGGGCAGGGCCCTAGGTTCGTAACACCTAGCTCTTACTAATCTAATAATACAAATATACGAATATCTGTTTGGGATATAACATCAATACATTTGAAATAGAAATGATCAAGCCAGACACTTAACTTTAAATATAAAAATAATCTGTATTGAACATAGTGTTATATATTACATACAAATATATACACATTACCAAATAAAGAAAATGTTAGTTAGTTAATAAATAGAGTATTGTCTCTCAAAGGCACTGTGTGCTCAATATCAAAAAAGGAAAACAAAATAACAGAGCTATTACTCTGTACTCAGGTTCAAACTCAAAGGCACCATGTGCTCAATATCAAAAAAGGAAATATAAATGAAAACCTATATCCAAAATGGCATTAATGATACAGCTAATTACAAATGAAATATCCTGTACAATAATACAATATACTAATATACCTAAGCCGGCATCTAATAAACAAAAACAAACAAACAAAAACCCCTGTTGCAGGCCTGATTGATGGGAAACTCACAATCCCATTTAATCTTCAGCTCTAACGAGCCAAAGTACTCACGGTCCGGAGTCAGTGTTCAGGTGGGGGGAAAGGAGAATGTGGAGATTGAGTGCGATGCAATGTGAAGTCCTGGTGCGCCTCCCACGCTGCCAGAGAAAGTCTGTACAGGCCTTGGTAGCACAGACTGCTATCTGGTTCCCGAAGTCTGTACAGGCCCTGGTAGCACAGACTGCTATCTGGTTCTCAAAGTCTGTACAGGCCCTGGTAGCACAGACCGCTTATCCTGTTCTCGAAGTCTGTACAGGCCCTGGTAGCACAGACCGCTTATCCTGTTCTCGAATGTAGTGGGTTTCCGGGTTAGCTATCCGATGCTGGTATTGTGTAGAGCTGGTGAAGGCTCGGGTATTGTGTAGAGCTGGTGAAGGCTTGGGTATATTTTGTAGAGCTGGTGAAGGCTCTGGTATTGTGTAGAGCTTGTGAAGGCTCTGGTACTCTGTGTTTTTTGGTGTAACTCTCATTGTATATTTTGGTGTTTGTAGTACATTTCTGTTTAACCCTAACCCTGTGTATATTTATTCCTTTGTCACCCAGCCTATGGTGATTCCTTTTCTTTGTATTAATCTTTTGTTTCGCACACAGAGACAATTGAAGACAGGAAGATACCCTGGGGTCTACATTTTGCATCACGTAGGTGACCTGATGTTAAAGACACCAGCCTTAGAGTGAGCACCGCCGCCTGTACTTTTGGGTGTCAGCGCCTGTAAGGGGGGGGGGGGGGGGGGGGGGGGGGGGGATTTAATTTCCTTTTATATTTCATTTGGTGCCACTGGTAGTGCTCCTTGATCTCTGTGTTGCTGTGTTTTATAAATAAATACTATTATTTTGCAAATTGTTTCAATGGTTTTGTGTCAATGGTTTAGTGTTCACCTACCCTGTCTGTGGCCTCGTGTTGCGTCCCCTTACTGGGGTGCGTAACAGTTGGAGTGTTCCTTTAATAACAAAATCATATGTTGGGGGGGGAGGGGACAGGGGTAAACAGGGGAGTCACTAGCGGTGCCTGCCGCGTGCAGAGCGCTGCTTGCCCCCACGGGGAGCCGGCCTGGAGGAACGGTTCTGGGGAGCCTGGTCACGACGATCCCTACCGTTACCTCCGGGCGTGGGGCGACTGGCTGCAATGGACGAGGCACTCCCTCCACTCCTGGCCTTCTTCGCCGAAGGTCCAGCAGCGGCGGCGGTGGTGGCGGAGGCAACGGTCACGGTCCTCTGCCGGCGTTGCTTCTTCCGGACATCACCGGTGGCATCAGGTCGGGGGAAATGGGGTTGGAGCACAGAGCGCTCCTCCTCCATCTCTCTGCAGGCTGCCGTCATCTGCTGCATGGCCGACCCGAATAGCCCAGCATCGGAGAGGGGGGCCGTGAGCAGCGGAATCCTCTTCTGCTCCGGCACCCGCAACTGCTCCAGCCAAAGGTGGCGCTGGGAGAGAGTGGCCAGGGCGCGCTCCTTCCCCGCGGCTATCACCTGCAGCTAAGTTAGGTGCAGGATGGCTCCAGCCGCCTGGGCATGAAGATATTGTTGATGGTCATCCAATACCGACCCGCCCGCCATCATCCCCGACATGTAGCGCGCTAGCTGCGCGATGTTGGAGGTCGCAGCCAGGCTCTGAGTCGCGGCGATGTACACCTGGTCACTCCAATTAGCCAACTGCCTAGCCGATTTCCCTTGGGGAACCGGCTTTCGCAACGGCTCCCACACCATTTCGGGACAAAGTATGGATGCCATCGGGCTATCAAGCCGAGGCACCCCGTCCTTTAGCCCCTGGACCAAACCCGCCACCCGCGTGACTGGCACGTAGGCGGGGGTAAGGCCAACAATGCGGGAGATGACCTGTCCCTGTGTCACGTAGGCCTCCATCGACGGGAAGAATGGGCAGACAACGCCCGTCTCTCTCACATGACGACATTGCCAGAGATGACCTATCATGTCATCAGGAACAGGTGCTGGCAGTGGCTGCGGCAACGCCACGCCATTAGCGGCTGCGGCGGCCGCCATGAGCTCGGGGAACAAGGCAAGCAACTCCCCTTGCGTACCTTCCTCCACGTCACTCGCGTCTCTCACGTACGGGAGGCTGCCACGGGCGCCACCATCCGACGCGGCAGATAGCTGGGCATCTTGTCTCAGGGTCGGAGGTTCTAACCCGATCCTGGAGTACAAGGGACCCCAAGGAGACGCAACACTCCCTGCCACTCCCCGAGGGGGAGAGTGATATGTCTCTACTGGGGCTTCGAACAAGAGAGCTCTCTCCCCCTCCATATAATCCTCAGTCTCCATTGGAAATGGAGACGAGGCAAGAGAACTCTCGTCCGGCTCCAGCACAACATCAAAGCCTGGCCGTTCGCCCCTGCTGCTCGCCGCCTTACGACGAGAGCGAGCTGAGGCGAAGAGTCTGCGTCGCAAATCCCCTGCCACCAGAGGAGCTGTCGGCCTATTGGCCGACTGTCCACTGACGGGGGAACCAGGGCCGGAACCAGGCCATCTCATGGGAGATGGAGGCTCAACGGCCCCTCGGAGAGGCAAGCTCACCACCGGGCGCCGCCCGGGCGTATCTGACTGCCACGACTGCGGAGCCAGAGACGCCCCACGACGCACGGAGGATGCGGCAATGGTGAAGCGCTGGTGAAGGGTGACGTTGCGAGCGTCCAAACCCTCCGAAGGTGCAAACATTATGTCTTAGCTTTTCTCGTAAATTTGCGAGAGAGAGAAAAATAAGATACAATGTCCACGTAGCTCCTTTCCAACAACTATTTTGTCACTAAACTCAAGTGGTGTATACAGACACTTGTCGGTGGTGAAAATAGGGAAGGAGCTGTTAGTATGGCCACGACCCCGCTTATGTAGAGGAGCGGATGTGGGTGTGGCCAGGCGGATGGGTGTGTACATGTGAAGACAATTATTCAGTATTAGATTGATAAGGGATAGGGTTCCACTAGAGTGCAGGGCGTAAGCTATACGATATATATAACGACTTTTTACATTTTTGGCACGGAAAGTGTTAAAGGGCAACACCACTCAAATAAAATATTTGAATATGCTATTTTCATGGCCTAAGACAGTTAAATCAGTATTTGTGAACATGAGCTACTCTCTCCCAAAGCCAGAAACCAGAGAAGTAAGAATCAAACGTGTGATGTCATCAAGATAAAGTCTGGAGCTGCTCCACTGACATTGAAAGGGAGACTCATTTTGTGGTTGTTTTCTTTTTTATATCCAAATTAGCTTTATTCTATAGTAGCGGTCTCAGTTATGAAACAGACAATGTACCAATGAACTGTCAACATTCTGAGTGTCAGTGTCATCTATAAAATATTTCCCATTTAATTGTGTATGGAGCAGCTTCAGACTTTATACTTGCTGACATCACAAGTAGTGTTTGGATTTAGGAGAAAGTTGCTCATTTTCCAAAATATGTCGGTACTGTCTTAGACCAGAGGAATAACTAATTCTGAAATTGGGGCGTAGTTCCCCTTTAACATAAACAAGGCAGGGAACAAGATGTCGCAGATATTGCATTCCTGTGTGAATTCTCGGGGGTTCTGACGTACGGGAGATACGTAGGCTAGCTTTACAGCAACGTTGTCTTATGCAGCGAGTCGGGACTCGGGAGGAGTGGAAAACAAGCACGTCTCATCACTTGAAGGACCTAGAAACTCAAGCTGGCTCCCATTTACAAAACCCTTCCATCCGTGTAGAGTCAAAAATAACTCCAATCAGGTCAGGGGGGTCCAGAAGCGCACACACAGACTCTCCATGGAGGAACGGTAGCACTATACCATTATTAACGCAGGTCCTTTGTCATTGCTGTTTTTCCCCCCTTCTACATGTCACATGATTAAGTAATGACCTGTATTTCCTGGCACACCGGCGTTGAAGCCATAATTCACAGTGGTTCTCCACATTGTGCTACACACATATCTCTGTAGAGGTTATTAATGAATTATAAAAGCACCAATATTGTGGGGGGGGGGGGGGCACCCTCAGTTACCACCACTCACTAAGAAATTCCGAGTTTCTAAATAGAATTTTTTTTAATTTAGTTTAAAAACGTTTAACACATCTATATCTTTCAAACAAAGCTACATGTGATTACGTACGTTATTCTATGGCCAGGTTCATACATGGAGTAATTTTGCTCTTATCAATACTGAGAGTTGGAGCGGGGTCAAATACCTTCATCCTACATTATATAGTGCTCATTAACTGCTCCTATGGAGGTGTGCATGCAACATGACAATGCTGTAAATACCAAAATACTACTAGTGACAGATCCATTTGATATACACATGATGTATAGCTTCGTTGACCTGCCAAGATGACACCAACAGGAGAGAATGGTGGGGGTAGGGAGTGAATAATATATTAGGGCATTTGGTGGTGTGTGGATCTGCACTTGATACCGCAAGTGACTTGAATCATGTATGCTTAAAGGAACACGCCAACATTATGGGAAATGCGCTTACCGTCAGACATGAAGATAAATACCAATTTCCTATATGCGTTCAGGAGAAAGCTATCTGGCTGCAAGCTAGCCTAGCTTATAACAAATGAATGGAAGCGGATACAGATCAGCCAGCCTAGAGTTTTAAACTAGGCTAGCTGATCCGTATCCGGTTCCATTAATTTGTGCTAAGCTAGGCTAGCTTGCAGCCGGATAGTGTTCTACTGAACTCATAGAGGAAATTGGTATCTATCTTGTTTATGTAATTTGAATAATTTCCCATAATGTTGGCGTTAAAGTCAATAAATATATTGCCTGACCTGACCTATAGGCCTACATGATACAGTCCAATACTAGTTTGAGCAATATTAACCAACGTCCGATATGAATGAGGATAACTTTCTGCGATAGTGTGAGATCTGACCATAAATATATTTATTTTTTAAAACATGATCAGATTTTACTCTCACGGAGCAGTTGAGACAAAGGGCGGTACGGAAGTTTGTGGGATTTGGGATTTACCCAGTTTAAAGATAATTAACTATTGCACGATTAAATTTTCTAGCTAGATTTATCAGTGCATAATTGGCAGGATAGGCTAGTAATAATATCTGTTCTCCCATAGAAAGTACATGTCTGGTGTAAGGAGCGTGCCGCCAGGAATAAATCATGAAAACAAGACAGGTGTACGAGAGGTTGTCATGCGTATATATTATCATGTTGCCACAGTCTGACTATAGCGAAACGGCAGGTCCAGGCAAGGCTAGTTCTTTTAGTGACGATCTCAACCTAAGTGTAGGCTTTCGTCGATTTTCAGCACAACATCATCATCACGTGGTGTGATTTCCACGTGCAAAAGGTTGCAGGGATGGGACGGGCCGGGGCTGGGGGTGAAGACCCCTGCCTTGGTGTGTGGAACCACTACAGTCTGTCACCAAGCAGGGCAGGGCGATCTGCACTGGATGATCTCTTGTTACATAATCTGGGGTGGAGAGGAGGGGGGAGGGGGCACTCAACTGCTGGAGTGGGGGGATGGGCTGACAAGAGAGGGAGAGGAGAAGAGAGGAGAAGAGAGGAGAAGAGAAGAGAGGAGAGGGAGGGCTCTGCAGTGGTGCAATGCATTGCAAAACACATCACAAACACACACACACACACACACACACACACACACACACACACACACACACACACACACACACACACACACACACACACACACACACACACACACACACACACACACACACACACACACACACACACACACACACACACACACACACACACACACACACACACACACACACACACACACACACACACACACACATTAGGTGAAGTGTTATGTAACAGCAGAGGTAGTGGAGCTATGAAAGACATGCTGTTACCAGTACCTCCCCAAGGCCAAACTAGTAACAAGCCCCATAGGAGAATAGGAATGCTGCCCTTGTGTGAGCAGCCCTTTCCACCCTATATTAACAAACCATATACCATGATTGATGACAAGGGCCGCCGCTTGCATGTGAAGCAAAGGACCATAAAGTCTATTAAAGGACCACTGCCCCTGTCTTTAACAAATTGGGTTCGTAGGTGTATGGTGTGTGTTTTAGCTGTTATCAGCTTACCTTACTAAATGCCATTGACTGATGTTGAAAAGGGGTGTAAAATACTCCATGAGATTTGAAAGTTGTTTGAAAGTTGCTAGGCTCAGCTTTCTGAAAACCACTGAGTTTAACTTTAGCTAACACTCTACTACAAGCTCAAACTTCCACATTCCGTTGGGTGCGCTTGTTATTAACTCCCAGGTGCTCCCGGTTGCTGCGCAAAAATGTGAATAGCTTGTAGTAGAGTCATACAGTAACATTAGCAAAAATAAACAGTAGTGATTTTCACAAGGGTAAATGGGACCTACCGTAAATCCTCAAATATAGGACGGGTCTTCTACTGTATTTACCTCAGCTGCAAAGAGCACCAGGCCTTTATTAGAGAGAGGCTTATATAAGAGGCAGGCCTTAATTTCTAAAAATTACACTCATGGACATAATCCCTTAATTTTCAGACTTTTAGTTTTATTGCATTATTATTATTATTATTTATTTTTGTATTTTTTAATATGTACATTGTCTGTCTACATTTATTTAGACTAGCATTGCTATTTAAATATTGAGTGCAGTTGAGTAATTGTGGGATTAACGTAATTCACACACTGAAGTTGGAACTGTCTATACTAGGTTGCGGGGTCCGGGGACGGTTTAGCGTGTGGTACCTTCTCGACTTCCGCAGTCGAATCGAGTTGTTGACATGCAGGGAATAGCTTTAGCTGACACTATCATAGCATCATGATCTGTAATGTGTCAACTGGACAACGCCAGCCTCGTCTGCCAACGCCATATAGATAGCGAACGTTAACGTTTGCAAACTAAGTCAACGTCATCCAACGGACACCACAGATCTAGATATTATGACAACGTTAGCTAGCGCTAAAGCTAACGCTAATGCTAACGCGAGGGAAACGTTAATGTACGGTAGTCAGTGTAGCGGGAGGCAGCACTTGATTTGCATTGGCAAGAGTTTATCTCATTCTATATCACGGCACGAAAAATTTAAAATAAATACTTTTTTTTGCGACCTTATATTAGAGACTGGCCTGTGTTTGTCTAAATGCATCAAACCCCAGGCCATTATAAGAGGCCCCTCCTTTATTGGAGGTCCCTCCTCTATTAGAGGATTTACGGTATGCCTACTGTGACATTCAAGTTTCACAGATCAAGGGTACTACGACTATGCTTGCACCTCATGGTACCAAAGCACCTCAAAGGAGCTAAAAACAAAATTACAAACATCTCAAAACAAACTGGTCAGACTACTGCTTGACCTTACTCCTAGAACCCACCTCACCCCTGCCCACTTTGACAACCTAGGATGGCTTAGAGTAGACGACAAAGTACAGCAACTTGCAATGGGCCTGGTCTACAAGATACACTACACGACCAAGGTATCCATGTACATGTCAAAATACTTCCCAAAGGTCAGTGAATACCACGATCACAACACCAGAGGGAGTTCCACAAATCATGTTAAACCCAGATTCGGCTCAAACAAGGGACTAAACACGTTTCGCAATTATGCCACATCAATGTGGAACGCCCTACCCAAAGCTGTAAAGGAATGTGAATCACTACCCACTTTCAAAACCACTCTAAAAAAACACCTACGGGAGACTGCAATTCGAAACTGGCCCCTGTAAATGTCCTAACCCAACCCCCTCCAATGTACAGTAAATGACCAAGTATGGTTTTGTCAATATTCCAATGTACAGTTTTGCTTGTACAGTGTAATGATAGTTTGTTATCAGCGAGCCAGGTGCAGATTTTGCCTAGTTCAGGTTAACCCTTTCACTGCCACACAACAGCCGGTTAACCCTTTCACTGCCACACGACAGAAGGTTAACCCTTTACTATCACACAACCGATGGCGACCGTCGGTTGTGTGATAGTAAAAGGTTAACCTTCTGTCGTGTGGCAGTGAAAGGGTTGACGGGGACAATCTCTGGTAATCATGAGAAGGTTTACGAGCTGCGAAGGTCTGACTGTGAGCATAGAATTGTATATAAACTGTGAAGGCTAATTTCTTTCTTACTTCATTGTGCAGGCTCTGAAGATAATCTGGCAAGTAAACTACGCGGCCTGACACCGCTAGCAGCTTGAGACTGGAATTTGCATAGTCCTCCTGATTCAATCCACAATAGCAGGAAGTGCTGGCGATGAGAACGCAAAATAACAGGAGAACTGGCTGCAATACATCAACCTTGGTGCAAAATCAGATAGAGTCCAACAACAGAGGATTTCATCCTGCTGCATTGAAAATAGTTATTAAGGGCCGGAAGAGCTGGTGCTGAGATAAGAGAGTGTGACTTCCAGGGAGCGAAACAACAGCAGCTACTGTGGGAGGAACGTTCTTAAAGCAGCAGACGTCTACGGCCCAGACACAGGCTTACTACGTGGACCGCTGCCTGACTTTTAGCCTAAGCCCCTATTAGCTTTTAGTCTAAGCCCCTATTAGTATTTCCTGCGCTCAGAATTAAGAAATTGAGCAAATGAGGGCATCGCACTATTGACTTGCTTGTATTTAGTTAAATCCCTCAAAACAAAAGTATCGTGAAGTATGGAAATTTTTCACAGCAAACATTTTGACGCATCATAGAGTGGTAACTGCACATCTGTAACATTGTAACGTTAATTGACATTCACATTTAGTCATTTAGCTGACGCTTTTATCCAAAGCGACTTACAAGTTGTCAGGAGGGGTACACCAAGTGTCGAACTTGAGTGCATAGTAGTGTAAACATATTAGCATAGTAGGTAGTAGTATAGGGATAGTAGCATAGTACATAGTAGATAGTAGCAAAGTACATAATAAACAAAAGAAAAAGATTTTGTTTATTATTTATTTGTATTATTTCAGATATTGATTGAAGAGGTGTGCTTTTAGTCGACGGTGGAACATTGGATGGATTTCAGCTGTCCTGATTGTGGTGGAAAGTTCATTCCACCATCATGGAGTGAGGACAGAGAATAGCCTGCTTCGTTTTGATGACCCCCCAGGAGCTCAAATAGGAGTGGGTCTCAGGCGGCCAGAAAATGCAGAGCGTAGGGGTCTTGAGGGTGTATAGTTGGAGACCATTGACTGGAGGTAGGAGGGGGCATACCTTAACCATAGGTCTGTTCCATTTAGGTGTGCTAATGACCGATGCCAACCCCCTGGCACACCTAAATTGAGTGGACCCAATATTAAGGTTATTCGTTACAGCTGTTTTAAGCATCTATGAAATGTCAAAACATCTGATATGAAAAAAGGTCTATTGACCATAATATATATATATATATATATATATATATATATATATATATATATATATATATATATATATATATATATAATTATATATATATATATATATATATATATATATATATAATTATATTATATATATAATATTATTCACACGGTGACCATTTTTCTCTTATGTCATGCTCGGTCGGGTTTTCTTTCCAACCCACCCTAGGGAGATTTCACCTGGCACACAGAATCGACCTCAGTAGCTACAGGCCTACCAGTACCGACACTCCAGTGTGTTCTTCCAAAGCACTGAAGCCAGAGAGGGAGAGGGAGTAAACAAGGGAGTAACTGAGATCCTGATAGATCCCGTGGGTTTAATGTGACAGCCATCTGGGATCGCTGGGGATTACATCAGGGGTTGCCCTGATGGAAGGATAACCGCAGATGGATTCCTGGGAGCGCTGGAGACGTAGGACTCGGCCTGACGAGGGATCCGCTCACTCAGCCACTCCGGTGGCAGAAGTTACATCCGTCGATGCCACGGGGACAATTAGTGTGTAAACACAGAGTAAATAACCAACAGCTGTGCACTACAGTGACTAAATATAAACAGGATTGTAGAGTCTCAGTCGTTCATTCATGGCCTTGGTCATTATCCTAGGAAATACCCTAGAGTCAGCCCTGCACGCTGCAATCATATTATGTCCTCCCCCTCTGCACCACGCCACGGCTGCAGCAGCACACAACAAAGTGGTTGGACCATAATCTGCTGAGTTTGGGCAAATCTATCACGACATGTTAAAAAAAATTATAAAGGACAGGAGGAACAAATAGTTCTTCACTGACCCAGCTGCACTTGAAGGCGCAGATAAGAAGTGGGGGGGGGGGAGAGAGAGAGAGAGAGAGAGAGGGAGAGAGAGAGAGAGGGATAGAGACAGAAATAGAGAGAGTGAGAGGGACGGAGAGAAAGAGAGAAAGAGGCAGTGAGAGAGCAAAACCATGTGACCTGGCTCTGAGTGGGGTAAAGGGCTGACTTGCAGCAGCTACAGTTATCTCAGAGGTAGCAGGTGAAGGGAACCTCCCTTCTTTTTTTTAGGAATGCACTGTGGGAAAACTGATTAGCAGCGGATCTCACAGCGGAGAGGGAGTCGAGTCAAGGAGTTGAAGGCCAGACGGGCACTGGACCTTCAGAATCAGAACATTCAGAATCAGAACACTCTGACCTCTCTCAGCCAAGGCCAGGGAGATAAGAACACCAGCGCCAGACTACACAGCACAGTTAGTAACCAAGAACAACTCTTCCTCATTTTTGTACGGTGAATAGTGAACATGGCCAACTACACTACGCATGCGCTACATGCACGAGCGGTGTGGCGGCGCATCCTTATTTAAAACTACTGTAAGACGACGCGTGCGGCTGGGGGAGCAGGTGCGTGTGTCCGTAAAGGGAAACCTGAGCGGGCGGCGCTAGCGGCTCACCAGGTCCCTGTGGAGCACCCAGTTGGCGTGGAGGTAATGGATCCCGTCCAGAATCTGATACAGGAGAGATTTCACGATCCCCCGCGGTAGCTGCATGGGTTTCTTGTTGGCCTTGGAGGCACGGTGGAACTTGATGATGTGCTGGAAGGGAAGGAAGGAGAACCCGTCAGGCCTGTTCTGTCACTGCAAACAAATACATGGCACAACGTTTTGGTGTCTGTATATTATGTAATATGTATGTAACATGCCAATACCAGACAGGGTTCTCTGTAGATTCTCTGTGTCAGAGAACCCCCCCCCCCCCCATACTAAAATCTGATACCAACGACCATGCACATGAAATCAAAGACACTTAGACACAAAGACACAAACGTTTTGGTAGATCTCTCCAATGGAGGAAGAACATTTATTAGATCTCAATAGAGGCCTTGCACAGAATGTTGTGTGTTGTTCTTCCAGCATGGCTGCCTGTAACATACAGTAGCAGCCATCGTTTTGTACACGGCAATGGAAGAGACAACGGTTGCCATGTGGAAAACAATGGTTGCTATGTGTAGATCTATGAGAAATATATATCAACAAAAACACAATAATTATTACTGGATCTTGTAAACAAGTCACAGTAGAATAGTAATAACATGTTTTTACCTACTCTACCACTGCACAGAAATTAAGTATTTTCTTTTGAAAGTGGTTACCAATAGTTACAGGCAGCCATTCCGTGCAAGGCATCTATTGTTTTTGTCCGACTGACCCCCAAATGAATGGTCTATATACCATTAGGTAAAAGTAATGGATCGCATGGAGCAGTACTCTGAATCAATATTGGCAGTGGAAAAAAGTGGTATCGGTGCATCCCATAATAGTCACTACTATGATGATGTGATTAAAAAAATATTTGCAGGTGCATTGCTTAGAGACTCACCCAGAGGTCGTGTTCCGCATAGTCGAAGAGGAGCCACACCTTCCGGTCACTGTGAGACAGGAACACTTTCTGCAGCGCGATCACGTTGGGGTGTTTCAGTTCTCGTAACAGCTGGGGAGGGAAAAAACACAATGGGAATATTTGGAACACGGTTAATCATAATAACATGCCGTGAAATGCATTAGTATTGTGTGTTTTTTAACCCTTTCACCACCACACTACAGAAGGTTAACCTTTCACTACCACACTACAGACGGTTAACCCTCTGTTATTGTCGCAGTGAAAGGGTTAACCCTTTGGTAGTGTGGTAGTGAAAGGGTTAATAATAGCAGGCAACGTCAACAGAAGCAGCGTGGTTCGTTTCGTATGAGTGGACTGCTGGGATTTCCCATGCGTCACAGAAACCCAGCAGTTCAGAGCGGTCTGTAGACCTAGAATAACTTACACAACACCAAACATCAAACACTCCCCAGATCAAGATTCAAGAGTTTATTCATCACATACATACCAGGGCATACAGTGAAATGCGGTTAACCATGCCCACTACGATTGTGCAAAAATACAATAGTTATAATAGTAAATAGTAATAAAATAAGTAGAATAGACATGATGAAATAGATGTTAATAAATCACTTAAAGGCACTGGGTCCTATGTACACTACTATACAATATACAGTTTTTACTTCTACGTCCCTATGCTATACTTGCTGTTACTAACTATACTATGCAATAATCACAACAAGTTCTTTTCTGAAAGTGTCCTTTAATCACTGGAGATAAACCCTTGGAAGCAGCCTCAGCCAGGGACAGTGCATGGGCTCCAATTCAACTACAGTTGAAGCGGGTAGAGATCAGGAAATTGGACGTAAAATGGAAGGAATACGATTGTTTTCTCGAATCTCATTAATGGCATCTTCTTGCCGTTCTAATTGAACAGAGGAAGACCGGAGTGATGCCAACCGACCAGCAGGCCAGAAAGCCAGAACTGAGCATTGGATTGGATTCATTATGTAAGATCTATGGCCTCTGTATTTAAGTGCTTTAGCCAGACCACTGCTAACGGGCCCAAAGCAGATGGTTCAGACAGAGCGCCGGGGGCAAAGGAATCACTGGAGTTCACAGCAGAAGCCTTCTGGCACACGGACTAATGTTTCCATGCAACTGCATCTTTATCAGAGTCGTTTGCTTGACGAAGAGGCAGTAGCATCAAAAGGTTAGTCAATGCACCAGAAATGAAGGCATGTCCACGGAGAACTTCTTTGGGGTACACTTCTTTGGGGTACGCTTCTTTGGGGTACGCTTCTTTGGGGTACGCTTCTTTGGGGTACACTTCTTTGGGGTACACTTCTTTGGGGTACGCTTCTTTGGGGTACGCTTCTTTGGAGCGGCTTCCTGCACACTTCCTGTTCCTTTTTGCATGCATCAAAGTAGAAAGCCATTCAACCCTTGCGTGGGGTGCGCTTGGCACACAGAGGAAGAATTCCGGCAACAACCAATCAACGTGGGACTTTGTCTCTCCCCTCTTGGGAGTGACACTGTGCTGCTTTTGCATGCTACCCTTTGTCTATATGCTGTGCTTTTTCCAGTTTGTAGCACTGGAGGGAATCGCTCAGAAGTGCTGGTCATGGCTACTGTTGTTGCTAGGCGTCTATTAAAAAGCGTGGTGCTCTTTTGCTAAAAGTAAAAAATATTTCCAACTCCTAGTGCTCAGCGCTGAGCGCTGTTGGGAATCCACCTTTAGCGTGTTTCCATCAAAACAAAACAAGAAAGAGGTGCCAGGCTGGAAAAACAAGGTCCTCTATATGGACACGCCAGAGAAGCTGATGGCATGGTGGAACCTGGAGACCCTCCCAGTCTCAGCCTCATACCATACACATACTAACCATCCCCTGTCTACTAGTACTAACTAACACATCTCTCACTCTAACACGCACACAGTCACGCTATTGCGTTATTTGTGATCCTATCTTCTGATCATTCATGGTGTTTGGGGAGAATGCGATGTCTGTAGGGGGTGGTGGTGGGGCAGGCGCTTCTGAAGGGAGGAGATGAGGGTTGAAATTAGCTTATAGTCTGACTATCCTGGAGTTGAATTATTCATCTGAATAGGCTAATGTGATTACTCTCTCTGTGTCACCTGACCTGAAATCCGTGGAAGAAAATACCTCCTGACAGCTCCGGGGATGTCGGAGAGACACCTTATAGCCCTGCACTGAAAACATTGAAGACCAGGGCGTCGGCTCACAGGGCGCGGCTGTAATTTCAGACCATCCTAGACACTGACGTTGAGTTACAGGGCACAGCAGCAGCAGTGGCCCACTCTGCTCATAGCCATGCACACTATATCACTGTACCCTACACCCCCCCACCCCCCCCACACACACGCGCACGCACGCACACACACACACACACACACACACACACACATTTAGAATCTTTATTTATGTCCACATAAAGACAATGTTTAAAGGACACAAATATTATCAGTGCACTTGTACATTGTGGGTTATTCTGATACATTCGTGCCCAAATTGACAATGGCAACCAAAGTTACACACACACATGGATGATGAACCTGACAATCAACACACAGCTCATGGATACCGATAGCAGCGTCTTCTCCAAATTGCGCTGCCAATAATAGCTGACACTGAGCAATATCTTGCTAATTGTTTGGCTCTTCTCTTCGGAAGACCGGCCATCTGAAGGCCTCTAACACCCAACTTATGAACATGACCCAGGCTTCCAAATATGAAGACCAAAAGTTTACAGTTGTAGCCCAGTTGTGATATGGTATGCTTTAACAGTTGATACTTAAACATTTTGGTTGTAAAGGCTTCTTCTAGACTGTAGTCAAACGTACAGCCAACTTCTGGAATGAGAACCTCTCTGTTATTCTCATTAACAACAACAACATCAGAGAACAGTGAATTGTCACTACACAGATTGAACATAATATGGCTTTACACTGCCTGGTGTGCTTATACAGCACTGTTGCAGGTGACCCGAGTGTGGAACTGACACTGCAATCAGATCAGATCAGATCAGATCACACACACGCACACGCACACACACGCACACACACACACCTCTAACTCTCTTCTACCCGCAAGGCAGCAGACACAAGTGCTGAAGTACGCTTGGAAAGCGTAGGGGGTCAACCGGGGGGAGCAGAGGAATAATGCTGTGATTGTATTCAGCATGTTTGATTTGGCCTTTGGATGGGGGAAAGGAGGATGGTGGTTATTGAGGTTAGTGTTTAATCACAACCGTAATCCCCAGGCTATGACAGGGTATTGTACTAATGAGCCCTGGGCTTAGGGAAGCAGACCCCCAGCTCTGTGGGCCCCACTACTCTCAGAGGCCCGCGGCAGAAGTTACACAACTGACCCCACCACTCTGAAGCCTCTGAGGCCTGCGGCAGCTACACAACTGACCCCACTACTCTGAAGCCTCTGAGGCCTGCGGCAGCTACACAACTGACCCCACCACTCTGAAGCCTCTGAGGCCTGCAGCAGCTACACAACTGACCCCACCACTCTGAAGCCTCTGAGGCCTGCGGCAGCTACATAACTGACCCCACCACTCTGAAGCCTCTGAGGCCTGCAGCAGCTACATAACTGACCCCACCACTCTGAAGCCTCTGAGGCCTGCAGCAGCTACACAACTGACTCCACTACTCTGAAGCCTCTGAGGCCTGCAGCAGCTACACAACTGACCCCACTACTCTGAAGCCTCTGAGGCCTGCAGCAGCTACACAACTGACCCCACCACTCTGAAGCCTCTGAGGCCTGCAGCAGCTACACAACTGACTCCACTACTCTGAAGCCTCTGAGGCCTGCAGCAGCTACACAACTGACTCCACTACTCTGAAGCCTCTGAGGCCTGCAGCAGCTACACAACTGACTCCACTACTCTGAAGCCTCTGAGGCCTGCAGCAGCTACATAACTGACCCCACCACCCTGAAGCCTCTGAGGCCTGCGGCAGCTACACAACTGACCCCACCACTCTGAAGCCTCTGAGGCCTGCAGCAGCTACACAACTGACCCCACCACTCTGAAGCCTCTGAGGCCTGCAGCAGCTACATAACTGACCCCACCACCCTGAAGCCTCTGAGGCCTGCAGCAGCTACACAACTGACCCCACCACTCTGAAGCCTCTGAGGCCTGCGGCAGCTACACAACTGACCCCACCACTCTGAAGCCTCTGAGGCCTGCGGCAGCTACACAACTGACCCCACCACTCTGAAGCCTCTGAGGCCTGCGGCAGCTACACAACTGACCTGCACCAGTTCCACTGGTTTATCACTAGGGCTGCAACGATTAGTCGACATAATCGACGACGTCGATCATAAAAACTCGACGATGACGAATTGTTGCGTCGATGCGTCATAAAAAAAAAGATAAACAATATATATTTTTTTATACTTTTTTTTTTTTGCACTACCTATCTTTGTGAAAGTGGCTTCTCAGCTCTGGTCCAGCTGAAGACAAAGCAGAGGAACAGATTGAACATTGAGCATGACCTCAGAGTTGCTTTGTCTATCATCACCCCAGACTTTGAGACTCTTGTCAGGAGCAAACAACATCCCCAGTTATCCCATTCGTTCCCTGATATGTTAAGCTAAGAAGTCTGCTAAGAAGGATATATTATTTATTATTTATTATTATTATTATTATTATTATTATTATTATTATTATTATTATTATTATTATTATTATTATTATTATTATTATTATTATTATTATTATTATTATTATTATTATTATTATTTTATTTCATTGTGTTTTTAGCCCTAGTTGCACTTTTGTTGCAACCCCAGTTATCCCATTAGTTCCCCCAAATTTACTGTCGGTCTGTTATGTTAAGCTAAGAACAGGGGCGGATTTAGGATTATAGGAGATCCGGGGCTTAGCCCAGATAGGTGCCCCCTTTTTATTTTTTATTTTTCAATATTTTTATTTTATTTTATTAACCTGTACGTGCAATTTCCTGCAATATAGAGCCGTCAATCTTGACCAATAAAGCTGCTCTTTTCACTATAAAACTCAGTTAACCATAACGTAGTTATGGTTAGATTTATATATTGGGGGGGATATATCATATTTTTCATATGATCAAAAAGTGGTGGAGCAAGAGCATACCTTTGCTCCCCCAAGTTCAATAGTGGGAGAGCAGAGATGCTCCGAATGCTCTTATGGCCAGGCGTCTATGATTCACTGATTGTTGAATGCCCACGCTCGCTCTTAGGTCAGATCGATAACTTCATAACTCATTGGTCTGCCTATCTACACCTCAAACAGCGTCCTGTGAAGTGGTTGACACGCAGAACCAACCGAGTCTACAAAATGTTGTTGTTACCACTGACCGACAAGAGACAGCGAATGCACCGTTCCGACCCCCGTCAGTCATCGACCTTAGGTCGAGTGATTGAAGTTGCGGAATCTTTTATTTTATTTGCACTGGGACGGACTCTCTTTAATTAGATGAGGTCCATTTCCCTAATCCGTTACACGTATTTATCACTGTATGGATTTACTTGATAATCCCATTATACAGAATCCACCTTTAGTCCTTAATGCAGGGATAAAGCCACTTATTCTATTTTGCATTAATACATAATCATATGTCTCCTAAGTACACGTATTATCACTATATGGCTTTACTTGATAATCCCATTATACAGAATCCACCTTTAGTCCTTAATGCAGGGATAAAGCCACTTATTCTATTTTGCATCATTAATCAAAAATGCATGGGGTGAAGTTACAAGGCAAAACACATTTCATGCTTACCCGGTCGTCCGGTCGTCTGGTCAGAAGAAAGGATACAAATCATATTTATAAAGAGGTAATTTTAATTAGAAAAAGCTAGTTACAAAAAGATACTGAAGTGGAAAGCACCCAATTCAGTTTAAAATAAGCACAGAACAAAACATCTCATCATGGACGGCTTGTGCCCAGTGTCGAGCACCATTCTTCTCATCTCTCAAAAAAGTCCGCCTCTTCATCGGCAACCGTCTCTTTTATTTGATATTGTATCGTATTTCTGATTGGTCTAAACACAGTGATGTCAAATGGTCGTCATTTCTGTTTAGCAAACCAACATACAATACATAATTCGTTATGGACTCCTCCTTCTTTGTACTATCGTTACTGCTAGTTACCTAGTGATTTTTAAGTAACAGAAAGTCCCTTTTTCCTTCTAAACAGACAACGGCTTTGTCTGTGGTGACCACGTGATATCGTACCATGTACGAGGCCTCTCCAGTATCTCTTAAGGATCCCTCCAGACAAACAGTTTTTACACATTATTCTGTTAGTATTATTCTCTACTGACACTCAATTTATAAGCATGCCATTTTGAAAACTTTTACTGTACACATCAAACATTTAATTGTTATATAGTTTCTTTTTTAAGATCTCCCTCTATAGATTCAAGACTCCCTGGTTTTCAACCAGCAACCCTTCCCGTCTGAAAGGGTTAACATTACAGCTCCCTCTCCTCTGCTGTTGCAGCCTCAGGGCCACATTCCTCAGGTTAACTCCCCTTTCACAGACACCGGCCCCTTCTATGGAGACATTTAAAGGCTCAGTTCCATTTTTTATAAGTAGAGCCATCATAGTCTTTCCAGAGTTTAGTTTAAAGATTTATACTGGTCATATAGGAACGACCCAGGATGTCATTGTCCAAAAGTGTCACTCGTTCTGTGGCATTTCACACCCACTCTGTCATTCTGGGAGATCATTGTCCATCATCAATTGAATAATGAAGCATATAATTACATGTGAAAAATAGGTATATACGGCTATATTGGAACGACTCAGGATGTCTATTTCAAAATGTGTCATTTGTTTTGTGACACTTTACACCCACTCTGGCATTTCACACCCACTCTGTCATTCTGGGAGATCATTGTCCATCATCAATTGAATAATGAAGCATATAATTACATGTGAAAAATAGGTATATACGGCTATATTGGAACGACTCAGGATGTCATTGTCAAAAAGTGTCACTTGTTCTGTGGCACTTCACACCCACTCTGTCATTCTGGGCGGTCATTTTCCATTGTCTTAATAGCGTCTGTACTGGGGGACGAGATGGCGATTGTGGGGTCACGTGGCTGTGACTCTCCACACCCCCTCTGCCATCTCGGTACCTTGTTACCCTGGTAGCCGGCGGGAAGACTTGCATCTGTTGTTCCCTGGCTGGACGGCTCGACAGGATAGGGGTCACGTTGTTGCTTGGTATCCGGCGGGAAGACTTGCATCTGTTGTTCCCGGCCGATGCACCCAGGCTGTTGTCGTCTTGGTCATCTTGGTCACCTTGGTCATCTTGGTCACCTTGGTCATCTTGGTCATCTTGGTCATCTTGGTCACCTTGGTCATCTTGGTCACCTTGGTCATCTTGGTCATCTTGGTCATCTTGGTCATCTTGGGGTCGCCCCCTCTGACCTCTTGGACCTCTCCCATAGTTTGAGGTAGGTTGATTTGTCACTTCTCGGGCGACCCCCACGGATCCCCGAGAATTGTAGCAGCAGTCCTCTATTGAAGTGTGGTTGGCCTGGTCTTGTGACCCTGTCCGTAGGCCTCGCAGGACATCACAGATACAGTCCACAGAGGACTCATTTCTTTTCTCTCTTTCAGGTCCATTCAGGGCTCTCGTCGCCCTGTAACCTGGGTCCAGGCCGATGTCTCTCTGTCCGGTCTGGGAGGTCTAGGAGGTCTGGGAGGTCTGGGAGGTCTGGGAGGTCTGGGAGGTCTAGATGAGGACCTTGAGGATGCTCTGGAGCTTGACCTATCCCGGTCTTCCTCCATTTCCGATTTCTGACCTGAGTCAGTATATTCCTTCTTGCCATTCGCTGCGTCGTCCGCTGACTCCGGGGGACCCCCCCCCCCTGTCTAAGAATGCGGCACTGGTTCAGGTTTTGTCCCTTTACCAGCGCACCTTTACCAGCGCACATTGTTCACAGGCCTTTCGGACTGTTATCGCTCTTTGTTTGGCTTTATGTATGAGAATGTTGTTAGTTCTCAGGTATACCAACATCCTCCTACTTCCGGCATGTCCAAGGTTATCATATACCTGTCTGATCATGTGAGTAGCCTCGTCCTGTTAGCAATGGCTAGTTAGCCTGCTATTCGCTCCTATTCGCAATGGCTATTTCAGCCTGCTCGCAATGGCTATTTCAGCCTGCTATTCGCAATGGCTATTTCAGCCTGCTATTCGCAATGGCTATTTCAGCCTGCTATTCGCAATGGCTATTTCAGCCTGCTATTCGCAATGGCTATTTCAGCCTGCTATTCGCAATGGCTATTTCAGCCTGCTATTCACAAAGTAGAGTTTTTTCTACTTAAGTTCTGACTTTAAGTAAGCATTTAGTTACTTCAAGTCATGAGTAAACCTTTTTACCGTAATCACAAAAATATACTTTAAGTGTGATTCTTTCTTTACGTAGAACCTTCTACGTTTTTGACTGTAAGAAAACATTACGTAACTTTTTAGTCATGAGTAAACCTTTTTACCGTATTTCACAAAAATATATTTTAATTGTGATTCTTTCTTTAAGTAGAACCTTCTACGTTTTTGACTGTAAGAAAACATTACGTAACTTTTTAGTCATGAGTAACCGCTACTTCAAGTCGTTACTTATCAACCCTCTCTTGTTCCTGATAGATTTTTTACCAATATACTTTTGGCTGTCTGCTGCGCTCTGCAGACCATCTACGTCACCAGTGTTCCAGATCTCGAACATTAGGAAGAGTCTTGGTTGGAGAGGTTCTGCCGATAAGACCAATCTTGAGTAAGGTTGACTCAAATCTGTAACTAATTCTACTCCAGAGACACCTGACAGCAGTTATTCCAGTTAATATTCTTTCGGCTGTTGATACCTATTTAATTAGTATACAGCCCAACTCACTTGAACTCATGTTCCAAGCCCCGGAACCTCCAATCCGTTTTGACAGACCTATAAACCAGTGACTTGGCCGCCTAAGCACCACAGCGTCCTGTATGCTGAGGCTTCCAAGTCTCCACAAATCTGATAGGCCCGTCGGATACAGAGACCCTGATGCTCGCTCTGTCCCCCCGCGTCAAGGTGCTAAGCTCGATGAGAGTTTGCAGAGTCTCAATTTGTTACCCATAGGCGCTGGTGAGTGTACATCTCATGCAGCTGATATGGTTGGTAGGGTGCTAACCTACCAAATGGTTGCTGTCAGGAAATCCCTTCTGAATGAAATAGATTACAAATTCACTTTACTTTACTCTGGGTTTAGAGCAAGGACGGACATCTTTACATATTATAGTTAAAATATATACAAAATGCATGTAGTATTCTATGTCATGTTCCTTCCTAAATGACAATAACACTACATATTCTTCCTCTTGACAGATGAGCGGTATGTCAAGTGCAGTTTGCACTTGCTTGAGTCACTTGTGTCAGGGCCCCAGAAGGTAATTTCTCCCTTTGTTGCCCTCATCTCTGCTTGCTGCTCGGGGGTTGGTTTCTCCACCATCTTATCCCCTGGATCTTGACCGGGGGTCCTTACTTCTCTTTCCATCATTTGGGCCATTGAAGCCCCTTTGGTGAGCTAGCGTCTCCTTATGCTAGCTTCTCTTGAGCTATTACTCAATATGTTGAGTAATCAGAACTGTGTTCAGTTTCAGAGGTATTTAGCTCCCCATCTTGTTCAGGCACAGACTCAGTTTCACCTGAGGGTGTCATCTGTGGCCCCGGGTTCTGATCCTTGATCTGAATGTCGCCATTCTCCTCTTCTGAGCCATAGAAAATGGAACAGTGCTCGTAATTTATGTTTTTGGCCTTTAGGTACTCGTCTAGAGAGTTGAACGCCTCTATGTCAGTGGAGGGAGATACTCGTTTTGAGGTGGAGCCTGGCGCCTCATAAAGAGGAAGAATGACTACATCGTCTTCTTGGTTTCTTCCATTTCCACACTCGTCTTTGATAGTGCGTCGCAGTGTTCTTGAGCGAGACACATCACCCCTTACTGCCCCCGTTAAGCAGGTTGGCACCTTGCATGGCTGCCTCCGCCGTCTGTGTCTCTCAAGCCCTTGCAGGTTCCGGAAGCTCATGTAACACTGGTCACAGTAGTATGGTTTCTCTCGTGTGTGTACCATGTGGTGTAGTGTAAGGTTACGCTTCGCCTTGAAGCTCTTTCCACACTGGTCACAGCTGTAGGGTCTCTCTCCTGTGTGTACCATGTGGTGATTTCTAAGATTCTCCTTCGTTTTGAAGGTCTTTTCACACTGGTCACAGCAGTAAGGTTTCTCTCCTGTGTGTACCATGTGGTGTCGTTTAAGGTGACTCTTCGTCTTGAAGCTCTTTCCACACTGGTCACAGCAGTAAGGTTTCTCTCCTGTGTGTACCATGTGGTGACCTTTACGCTCCCTCTTCGTCTTGAAGGTCTTCCCACACTGGTCACAGCAGTAAGGTCTCTCTCCTGTGTGTACCACGTGGTGTAGTTTAAGGTAACGCTTCGCCTTGAAGCTCTTTCCACACTGGTCGCAGCAGTAAGGTTTCTCTTCTGTGTGTACCGTGTGGTGTTGTTTAAGTTCTGCCTTCGTCTTGAAGGCCCTTCCACACTGGTCACAGCAGTGAGGTTTCTCTCCTGTGTGTACCATGTGGTGTTGTTTAAGGTGACGCTTCGTCTTGAAGCTCTTTCCACACTGGTCACAGCAGTAAGGTTTATTTTCTGTGCCAATTACTGCTTGCTGTACAGCCGGCACCCGTGCCAGCTTCTCCTGGGCTAGCTCCTCCTGAGCTAGCGTTGGTCGTGCCAACTCCTCCCGAGCTAGCATCTCTTGTGCTAGCTCCTCCTGAGCTAGCTTTTGGCATGCCAGCTCCTCCTGAGCTAGCATCTCTCGTGCTAGCTCCTCCTGAGCTAGCTTCTCTTGTGCTAGCTCCTCCTGAGCTAGCTTTTGGCGTGCCAGCTCCTCCTGAGCTAGCATTGGTCGCTAGCTCCGGCTACTTTGCCTGCTGTTAGCTCCTCCTGAGCTAGCTTTTGGCGTGCCAGCTCCTCCTGAGCTAGCATTGGTCGCTAGCTCCGGCTACTTTGCCTGCTGTTAGCTCCTGGGTTTGTTAGCCGATGGTGAGCTAGTTAGCTTCCGTCTGGCTACGGCCAGCTCATGGGTGTTAGCACTGGCTTGTTAGCCGATGTCGTGCTAGTTAGCTTCCGTCTGGCTAGGGCCAGCTCATGGGTGTTAGCACTGGCTTGTTAGCCGATGTTGAGCTAGTTAGCTTGCAGTCCTGTGAACGGCCGTTTTGGCTTCTCCTCACATACAGTCTCCCCTCCTCACATACAGTATCTTTGGGCTAGGGAGCCATCGCCTTTCTGTGAACGGTCGTTTTGACTTCGCTTCACATACAGTCCCTCCTCCTTACAAACAGTGTCTTTGGGCTAGGGAGCCATCGCCTTTCTGTGAACGGTCGTTTTGACTTCGCTTCACATACAGTCCCTCCTCCTTACAAACAGTGTCTTTGGGCTAGGGAGCCATCGCCTTTCTGTGAACGGTCGTTTTGACTTCGCTTCACATACAGTCCCTCCTCCTTACAAACAGTGTCTTTGGGCTAGGGAGCCATCGCCTTTCTGTGAACGGTCGTTTTGACTTCGCTTCACATACAGTCCCTCCTCCTTACAAACAGTGTCTTTGGGCTAGGGAGCCATCGCCTTTCTGTGAACGGTCGTTTTGACTTCGCTTCACATACAGTCCCTCCTCCTTACAAACAGTGTCTTTGGGCTAGGGAGCCATCGCCTTTCTGTGAACGGTCGTTTTGACTTCGCTTCACATACAGTCCCTCCTCCTTACAAACAGTGTCTCTGGGCTAGGAAGCCCTCGCCTTGGGTAGGGCCAGTTCTCTTCCTGTGGGCAAAGCACGAAATTATGCTGCACTTGTAACTCCCCCCAGAGCTCTATAAACATTATGTTACCCTTTAGTTGTGAGTAAACGTTGCTTTAATCACCAAGATAGAGCTTTCTATTCATTTGTGATATCCCCGAGTACAGCCTTCCACTCGAGTCGCCAGTAGAGCTTTCTACTTTAATTTTTGCCAAATCTGTAATTTAATTTTACTCCAGAGGCTTTTGACAGTAGTCCTGTCTTCTTCGGCCGTTTAGCACCTATTTTGGTTAGTATAAATGCACATCGCCAGGGACGCCATGTTGAATGCCCACGCTCGCTCTTAGGTCAGATCGATAACTTCATAACTCATTGGTCTGCCTATCTACACCTCAAACAGCGTCCTGTGAAGTGGTTGACACGCAGAACCAACCGAGTCTACAAAATGTTGTTGTTACCACTGACCGACAAGAGACAGCGAATGCACCGTTCCGACCCCCGTCAGTCATCGACCTTAGGTCGAGTGATTGAAGTTGCGGAATCTTTTATTTTATTTGCACTGGGACGGACTCTCTTTAATTAGATGAGGTCCATTTCCCTAATCCGTTACACGTATTTATCACTGTATGGATTTACTTGATAATCCCATTATACAGAATCCACCTTTAGTCCTTAATGCAGGGATAAAGCCACTTATTCTATTTTGCATTAATACATAATCATATGTCTCCTAAGTACACGTATTATCACTATATGGCTTTACTTGATAATCCCATTATACAGAATCCACCTTTAGTCCTTAATGCAGGGATAAAGCCACTTATTCTATTTTGCATCATTAATCAAAAATGCATGGGGTGAAGTTACAAGGCAAAACACATTTCATGCTTACCCGGTCGTCCGGTCGTCTGGTCAGAAGAAAGGATACAAATCATATTTATAAAGAGGTAATTTTAATTAGAAAAAGCTAGTTACAAAAAGATACTGAAGTGGAAAGCACCCAATTCAGTTTAAAATAAGCACAGAACAAAACATCTCATCATGGACGGCTTGTGCCCAGTGTCGAGCACCATTCTTCTCATCTCTCAAAAAAGTCCGCCTCTTCATCGGCAACCGTCTCTTTTATTTGATATTGTATCGTATTTCTGATTGGTCTAAACACAGTGATGTCAAATGGTCGTCATTTCTGTTTAGCAAACCAACATACAATACATAATTCGTTATGGACTCCTCCTTCTTTGTACTATCGTTACTGCTAGTTACCTAGTGATTTTTAAGTAACAGAAAGTCCCTTTTTCCTTCTAAACAGACAACGGCTTTGTCTGTGGTGACCACGTGATATCGTACCATGTACGAGGCCTCTCCAGTATCTCTTAAGGATCCCTCCAGACAAACAGTTTTTACACATTATTCTGTTAGTATTATTCTCTACTGACACTCAATTTATAAGCATGCCATTTTGAAAACTTTTACTGTACACATCAAACATTTAATTGTTATATAGTTTCTTTTTTAAGATCTCCCTCTATAGATTCAAGACTCCCTGGTTTTCAACCAGCAACCCTTCCCGTCTGAAAGGGTTAACATTACAGCTCCCTCTCCTCTGCTGTTGCAGCCTCAGGGCCACATTCCTCAGGTTAACTCCCCTTTCACAGACACCGGCCCCTTCTATGGAGACATTTAAAGGCTCAGTTCCATTTTTTATAAGTAGAGCCATCATAGTCTTTCCAGAGTTTAGTTTAAAGATTTATACTGGTCATATAGGAACGACCCAGGATGTCATTGTCCAAAAGTGTCACTCGTTCTGTGGCATTTCACACCCACTCTGTCATTCTGGGAGATCATTGTCCATCATCAATTGAATAATGAAGCATATAATTACATGTGAAAAATAGGTATATACGGCTATATTGGAACGACTCAGGATGTCTATTTCAAAATGTGTCATTTGTTTTGTGACACTTTACACCCACTCTGGCATTTCACACCCACTCTGTCATTCTGGGAGATCATTGTCCATCATCAATTGAATAATGAAGCATATAATTACATGTGAAAAATAGGTATATACGGCTATATTGGAACGACTCAGGATGTCATTGTCAAAAAGTGTCACTTGTTCTGTGGCACTTCACACTGATACAAAGTAAAATAGTGCAGTGCAATAAAATAGTTAGTAAAATAGAATAAAATAATGCAATAGTGCATTGCAATAAAATAGTTATCATCGTATTTTTTCGGGAGGCCGGTAAGGAGTGCATTACAGTAGTCGAGTTGGCTTGAGATAAAGGCATGGATCTGGTTTTCAGCGTCCTTTTGATTTATAAATGGCCGTACTTTAGCTATGTTTCTAAGGTGGAAGAATTAAGTTTTTGTCAACTTGTTGATTGTGATTTAAAGCTTAGGTCTGAGTCTACCATGACACTAACTCAAATACAGTTAGCAGCTGGATAGACCACAGATGGAAATTTGCTTCTGCTAAATCTGGTGCAAACATATTTTCATGTAACAATGATGAATTGTCAAAAAAAAAAAAAAAAAAAAAAATATTTTAATTTTTTTTTTTAATTTTTTTAAAATAGATTCGGGGCTTTTCAGAAAACATTCGGGGCTTGAGCCCCAGTAGCCACCCCCTAGCTCCGCCCCTGGCTAAGAAGTCTGCTAAGAGCCCGGAAAAGGAGCCGCGCCCACAGGAAGCAGAGATGGAGGGTGTGACAGAAATAATCGTTAGATTAGTCGACTAATCGAAAAAATTATCGACAGAAATAATCGTTCCATTAGTCGACTAATCGAAAAAATTATCGACAGATTAGTCGACTACCAAAATAATCGTTAGTTGCAGCCCTATTTATCACACAACCTGAATTAACACCTGCACTGGGCTGCACCAGCTATGTGTACATTCTCTCCTAGATCAGGGTGTAAAGTCGACGCTAGAGGCTTAGTAACTGCTGGTTAGTTTGTAACTAAATCAGCTACTGAAATTGGTTGCACCACGATTACTTGGGGGATAACCTAACTAGTTTGGACATAAGGTCTTTACTAAGGCAAGTGGCCAATCAACGATCAAAGATAAGAGTTTCATCGTCATGGTTACCGTGCACATCAGCTTTCTGCCTGACACGATCCACTTCGTGTCATAGCACCAAGATCGGTAGATCGATAAATATGATAAATATCATATCAATAAATTACCTCTCTACTGGATTACAGTTAATGCAATTAATGAAAGGATGATGCTATGTTGCAGAAAAACATGCTGTTTTACTATTAGTGGGTATAATGATGTGATATTGTATGATGTACACCTACCCTAGTGCATGTGTAACTATTTAGTTGTTACTTAAGAGTTACATTGTAACTCTGTGGCGCAACCACATTTATTTTAGTAACGTGTAAATCATGAATAGGAATTTATGTTATAACTAGGTTTGAACTGACACACAGCTGGTGCAACATGATACTAGTTGTTAGTAGTTGCTAGTTGCTCAAGAGTTAAAGGGGAATGTTGACCTATGAATTCACATCACACAAATGGAAAGTCCAGTTAATGTTTGTAAACACATACCACACATTCCAAAGCTAGACTTTCGAGAGAGAACATTTTAATTTGTGATGTCACCTGGGTGTAAAGTCTGGGGCTGCTCCATAGACAATGAATGGGGCTCTGGCTTTGTTAACCCTTTCACTACCACACTACAGACGGTTAACCATCTATGTAGTGTGGTAGTGAAAGGGTTAACCTTTTGGTAGAGTGGTAGTGAAAAGGTTAAATGTGATTCTGGAAAGTCTGTCTAAAGAGAAGTCACTTCACTCTACTGCCATCTTGATAACAGGGACTAACCTGACCAGACCCCTGTCTCTTTGAAGGGGGAGGCATCCTTATCTAAGAATCTGTCAGACATATCATGTTTTTCATTCATAATTTAAATCACTGGTTAATTACGGACAACACAGAATGGTTAAGTTGGTCAAATATAAGATTTGTGATAAATAAATACTATTTAAACCAACTTCTACGCATAATACCACCCAGTGGAGTTACCATGGAAACCACTCACTGCTTTATTCCCAGCCTTTGGCAGAGATCGTTATTAATGTAAAACATCTTTAAAACTAACATTGGCAGTAGATTATAATTTTACTTAAATAACATTAAATTATTTTCTCTGAATGTGTTTATTCTGTAGCTAGTAGTCCATCTTTATTGTTACGGATTTCCCCAAAACTACCACAGTGATCCATCTGCTCATATAGTCTCCGGATGCTGGCAGCTACCTGTACATGTGATGGAGGAGTGTAATGCATATTGAATGCACAGTGCAGGATTGAAATACAATTTCAATCAAATGGGGATATTTTAACCAAAACATGCCATGTGTGTTATTATGGGCCACCCCCCTCCCTTAGCTTATTATAGTTCACTATTATAAATTAATATTTCTATATTGAAATTGGGCAACATTTACACAATTATTCCCATGTAAGTTTTCCAGAAATGTACAGGAAGGTTTAGGACCCTTTCCAACCCTACTGAGAACTCAACTTCACAAAGTCAGTACTCATTATTTGTCTACGGAGCAGGGCTGCTGTTTACAAGTGACATCACATACTCATAGCTTTAGGAGGAAATGACACATATACACATTTATTACATGGCGTTTTAACATTCGCCAAAATGCTTGATTGTGATTGGTCAAATATTTCTCGATAATTCACCGCTGCTACGGGCAACGCGCAATAATGACCACTGTTAGGGGCAACAGAGCGCTATTGACCAATCACAATCAAGCATTTTGATCGCAGTCACGAAAGCTATAACCTCGTTCCCAGCTTTATCTCGCACAGCTGCACTACATCAGGTGCAATCAAGTCCACACCTGCCGATGACAGAGGAGCAACAGAACAGCTGCGTCTGCATTTGATCTCGTCTTGTCGATGGTGTAAAATGAATTGCGTATATTGTTAGTAAGTTAGCCCTGTAATAAGCGGGATAATGTATAGCTATACTCGGTCATTGTCGCAAAATAATTGACCTTCACTGCGTTTAGAACACCGTGTCGGTCAATTATTTTGCGACAATGACCTTGTAGCTATACATTATCCCTTACATATTCACTGTACTGACCTCGGACACAGAAATAACATTGTGAATTATTAAAATGGGTGGCATTCCCGTTTACCAGTATGAGAAGACCAAATCTAATGATAGTAGCCTAATATAGGCCAGGAAAACGTTTGGAATAAATAAATTAATTAGATTAGATTAGATTAGATTAGATTAAAATGCATTGTCATTATACAGCACAAGTACAGTACAACGGAAATAGGTTTGGCGTCCAACCAGAGTGCTAATTGTAACAGTAAAGTGTAAAATAGTAATATACAATGTACAGGTGATTAAACTGGGTAAGAATATATAAATTGGTACTACTGGGTGTAGTGCTAATCAGATGTATGTACAGAGTTGTATTATTAAATAATATGTACAGTGATAAATAAGAATATAATATAATATAAAAATAATATATAATATAAGAATAAATGTATATAAGGTATATACAGCATTATTGTGCATACTATCATACAGAGTTCTAATTAGGCTTATACATTGGAATTAACTGATTGTTGCAATGGTTTTTTTTGTTTTGTTTTACAATATTGTGATATGAATGTTTGATACATTTAGTGACTAATTTAACTTTATGCAATTAACACCATAGCAAACATTCAGAATGAAACATTTCCAGATTTTTCCTAAATGTCCCCAAAAACGTTTCCATCCAGATGAATAAACATCCCAATAACAGCATTGCTCTGCCGTTACCAGTGACGTTGGTTGTCATGACAGTTAACCAGGCGTGTGCAGATCAAAGGCAAAAAGGGACACAAAAGCCTAAAGGCCTAAAGCCAGAAGAGGCTGACTAAGGGATTTTATCTGACCTTAGAATGCTTGTTGATTAAAAAGAAAAATCTCAAATTAAATACTAGGTGTGACCAATTAGCAGGGCTTACTGGCACCCCTCTCACAGCCTGTGGTGGGAGCATTCCAGGCACAATTGATCCACATGGATATATAGGCTAACAAGGCACACACTTTCCAAAACGGATTAACCGACTTGCCCACAGCTAAAACTTTCCAAGCCATGGTTGGAACTCTGAACAGGCAGAACGTCAAGTGTGTCAAGTCAAATCAGAAAGAGGTGCAACACCAGAAGGCATGGGAACACTGGTTGCTCAGACTTAAATCTGAAATCTTAATTCTTATGATTAAATTGCTAGAAGTAGGCTATTAATAGATTTACTAATAGAATAACTGCAGGCCTTTACCTCAACCTGCTCTGGCCACGAGGGTCCAGTGGAATTCTATGAAGCACACTGATGGTTGCCATCATTTGGAAGTGGACCACTAAACACAAAATCAATGTTCTGCTCTAAATCAGTGCTGCTTGTCAATTATGCTAATAGGGTCTGAGTGAAAAGGTTAGGGTGAAAAGGTCAATAAACAGTAGCAGGCTATGGACCACCAATGTGCTTAATCCATAAAACACATAGGCTAAATATTTATTTGATTTGATCTAGGCTATATTTATATTGCTATTAATTGAGCTTGTCAATCAAATTACATGTTTTATAGTTTTCACTAGATTTCCTCTAGCTTTAATCAGTTGTAGCCTTTATAAGCCATTTATCACAGAGAATAAAAATTATACAGAAAACGACATTTAAAAGAAAGACAACAGTGTTAACACGAGTGGCAGGAACTACAGAACAGGCTGTTTGTCCCTGTTTTGAAGAAAATGAGTCATGTTTTTAATAGCTTCAGAGGGAAAGCAGTGTCTGGATAGGTTCCAAATGCTCACAGCTAAGCCAGGCTCTGGCCAGACCAGCCAATACACCTTTAAACAGGCCACTCAAGATCTGAATCTGACTTTCAGGTCACTGACCATCATCACTAGGGGTGTAACGGTACACAAAAACCACGGTTCGGTACGTACCTCGGTTTTGAAGTCACGGTTCGGTACGGTATGTTTTCGGTACAGTGGGGGAAAGTTTGGCTTTCCATGTTCCACTCAGGGGTGATGTAGTGTGCAGTTACTGTTAAGTAGGGCTGTCAACGAATATTCTATATTCAAATGAATAATCGACTTAATAATAATATTAGATTGTGAAAAAAACAGCCCCCGGTGGGCTTGGGCCTGAATGCGCTGCATGACGGATAGGAGACACACAACGTCACTTTCATTGAGTTGAAGAACGTGCCAGTAGTAACAAATGGACAACAACAACAACAACCGTGAACCATCGGTTGTACTCTTAGCAATATCAAGCCCCAGTTTACGGCCTTCGGATTTTGATCAACTTGTGGAACCTCGAGACAAAGTTGCATGCAAGCTATGTAAACTACAGCTGGCCTACCTTCTTTTTTTATGCGAATGCAATTTTGGGAGTTCTAGCGTCAAGAATGTAAGTAGCCTACTTTTCCATTTTAGCACTTAGCACTTTATTGTAAATCATCCCTCAGGGTAAAACTTTATTGAATAGAGGGGTGGCTAGGTAGCACAGTGGAGAATGCACTCGCCTACCACCACAGAGACTCTGGGATCGAATCCAGCTGTCAGCGGTACCTCTGGCTTGGTCAGTCGTCCCTACTAACACAATTGGCAGTGTTAGCGGGTGGGAGGCCGGCGGGGTATGTGTCCTGGTCGTTGTAAACTGCGGTTCCTACTGGTTGGTCGGGGCGCCTGTTCAGCAGGGAGGGGATCGGGGGGAAATAGCGTGAACCTCCGCATGCGTTATATTCCCCCAGTGAGACTCCTCGCTGTCAGGTGAAAAGAAGCGGCTGGCTGACTCCACATGTATCGGAGGAGGCATGTGGTAGTTCTACACCCTCCCCAGGCCGACAGTGGGGCAATGCGCACAATGACCAGGAAGGGAATTGGCATAATGACTAAATTGGGATGGGAGAAAAATACAAAAAAATTTATAATAATAATAATCACTTTATTGAATAGAGAAAGAAGCGTCATGCATGTCCCTAATGGTTTGATTATTATTTCCCGTTTCATGCCAAGAAAAATATATAGTTTCATGTTTATCACACCTTGTTTCGGAGGCGCGTTGCTGTGTATGAATGTCCATTCTATATGCCGGAAACTTTCATTAATTTGATCTCAGAGAAACAGCCCCTTCTCAATCTAACACCAATTCCTCTGAGAGAGGGATGGTACGAGCGCGCGTGTGTGTGTGTGTGGGGGGGGGGGGGGGGGGGTAGGTCTTCAAGCTCTGGCTTGTCGTTTGCGTTCGCCATACTATGAGGCTATGCTAAATACAGGTAATCTCTCAGTGGTGTGCGTGGGCTGAACGAAGAATATTAAAGTAACGTTGTATTAATTTAGTACACAACGCGTACTGACCCGAAGGTCCCGTAACTAAATGGTTCGGTAAGAATACATGTACCGTTACACCCCTAATCATAGCAGTTTGGGGGCGGTCTTCTGGACCCAAATTACACCCAGTTGTCAAGTGTAAAGAGGATATCGATTAAAGAAGTTTTTAAGCCACAAATGTAATTTTAAAGGAACACGCCAACATTATGGGAAATGCGCTTACAGTCTTCTCAACTTCACAACTCCTTCCATAAAACTCAACCGGTTCGAACCCATCAAGACGCAACCATCAACAACATCAAACAGTGAGTAACAAGACAGCCCAAGTCAAAGTGGTGTGAGCATGTTAAAGACGTATTCTGGCTTAGATAGGCAAATTGGCCCTATAGATGTAATATCTACAAAGGTTTAGGGTATAAATAAGCCTTTAGATGTAATATCTACAAGAGTTTAGTATAAATGAGCCTTTAGATGTAATATATATAAGGGTTTAGTATAAACAAGCCTTTAGATGTAATATCTACAAGGGTTTAGTATAGACGAGCCTTTAGATGTAATATCTACAAGGGTTTAGTATAAACAAGCCTTTAATGTAATATCTATAAAGGTTTAGTATAAACAAGCCTGCACAGCCTTTAGATGTAATATCTGTAAGGGTTTAGTATAAATGAGCCTTTAGATGTAGGCGTAGGCTAATATATATAAGGGTTTAGTAGAAACAAGCCTTTAGATGTAATATCTATAAAGGTTTAGTATAAATTAGCCTGTATATGTATTATGTAATATCCATAAGGGTTTAGTATAAACAAGCCTGCACAGCCTTTAGATGTAGGATCTAAAAGGGTTTAGTAGAAAAGGGTTTTGTATCTGAGATCTAAGACCAACATAATGCAGCAGACTGGCTGAAAAACAAGGTTCAGTGAGAAAAAACACACAAGAAAACAGTGTGGTGCTGGACTATTTTGCTGCTGAGGCCTGATTAATGAGTTCTTTCATGCGGGTAGTGAGCAGTGGGTCGATAAATCCTGGTCAGAATGCAATGTTGAGGGCTGTGACCACTACTGGTTAGAGAGAAACACTATGGCTCTGTCTGTTGAAGAGATGCATGCCAAGCTTTTTCCCTGAGACTGAACAAAGTGATGGCAATTGGCTAAGCAAGCATTCTGCGCAGCAGCAGCCATTTGCTGTTGTTCAGTGTCACATACTGCTGACTAGGCTAAAAGCTTGTGTCTTTGAGAGAACCTGGGCCAGAGCTCTGAGGAGGATTAGTGTAGCATAGACTCCAGCAGAATGGAAAAGCTCATGTAGAGCAGAGTTCCATAAGCAAAGAAAAGTCACATTAGTCCTATAGGTACATTTGCAACCTCCTTACAGCCTAACCCAACAATAGTATAGATGCCATAACCAATAAAGCCGGTAGCCCACCACGGGTAGAATGACTTTAATGATCATTTCATCCCTAGCAACCGCATTGGGAGAGCCAGCCGACCAACACCTTCTGTAAACACAACTGGAATATGTGGTCATGTTTACACAGTGATCAGAATACTGAGAGAGAATAGCTGACACTGACTAGAAAAACACAGTGCTGTTGCCTCTTGGAGACGGACGCACAAATGATCAGCCACAGGATCTATTTTAAATAGGTCAATATAATGATGTGGTGAAGTGTCACAGGCAGTATTTAGTGTAGAAGAGTATAGCTTGGTTGTCAAATGCCTCATAATATCAGCTAGCCAACATCATGAAAGCCTTTTGCCGTTCTATAGACTTGGGCTTCCTTCAAAGATCGTAACATTTTATAGTTGTTCTGTTTTGGTTGCAGATTTCAGTTTCTACTTCTGAAATAAATGTAAAATATAGCCGCACGTGACCATTGCAGGGGTCCCGTTCCCTGTTATGTGGGTCCACAAAATCAGTCTCCCATTCATTATCAGTGGAGCAGCTCCAGACTTTATACTTGATGACATCACAGGTTTTGATTCTTACTTCTCTGGTTTCAGTCTTGAGTCTTTTTTTAATAAAAAAAAATTTATTATCTTTTTCCACCTTCTTTTTTCCGTTTTTCTCCCATCCCAATGTTAGTTGTTATGCCAATTCCCAATCCCCTTCCTGGTCGTTGCGCACTTACACCCCCCCCCCCCCCCCCCCCCCCCCCCCACTATCACATGCTTCCTCCGACACATGTGTAGCCAGCCCACCGCTTCTTTTCACCTGGCAGCGCGGACTCTCACTGGGGGAGTGTAACGTGTGGAAGGATCACACTACCTCCCACCAGATCCTTCCCTTGCTGTGCAGGCGCCCTGCCTGAACTGTAGGAGTCGCTGTTTACAACGACCAGGACCCACCCACCGGCTTTCCCACCCGCTGACACTGCCAATAGGGAGTAGGGATGCACGATAATTATAATAATATAATAATTGTTTCAGAGGGGAAAAGTTCGCTTGCTATTTGTAATAAATGCAATGCAGAAGTTCCACGAGGAGGGAAAAGTGCAGCGGCTTGTGATACATCCAACCTAGCAGGTCACCTGCGGGCTGCGGCATCACCACCGCTGCGATGGTGTGTTATTGTGTTAACTTAAAAGCCTGCGACGACGCGGGGAGCTAAGCAAAGTTAGCCCCTTTCATGGCTGATGCAACCCTTGGTTGAATACGCAGTCACTTATTGCTCTGTAGTAGCCAGGTTAATTTGCACCACCAAGGACTGCTTAAAAGCTAGCGGCTTGAGCCCTTGGGTCATTTCTGTCAAACTTCTTTAATTTAGCAAACGACTCGTCAATAGGTACAAGCGTGCTCGCGCCGTCGTCGTAGGCTTCTAACACCATCGCAGCGGTGGTGATGCCGCAGGCGACCTGCTAGGCTATGTGTCCACTCAAAGCCTTTCTTTCAAGGCGGACAGCTTTGAAAAAAGAAGAAAAAAAAGCTTCGAGCGTCTTAGGTTGGATGTATTATAAGTTGTTGACGGATTGTGAATTTTCATTTGGAAAAATAAATATGGTCACTTTATCAGTCAAAACTGTTGTCTTGGCTTTTGTTTCTGTTGTCTGGTTAGGTCAAAACTACAGGAATATACATTTAAGTTGGTGTTAAGTTATTGTCCTGGGAAGTCTTTTTATGTATTATTATTATTGTATTGTGATATGTTTTGTTTCATGTTGGAAAAAAATATATAAAAAAAATATATATACATTAAAAAAAAAATTATACAATAAATATCGGTTATCGATATCGGTTATCGGCTTGAGGAGCATAAAGTTATCGGTATCGGTGTCAAAAAAATCAATATCGTGCATCCCTAATAGGGAGGTGTAGTCTGACGTCACTGGTTGTTCCACCCGTATAGGGATTTTTACTTTTTTTTTTTTTTTTTTTTTTATGTCACTCATTCCATAAGGACGTAGAATAAACATTTACATTTTTTTTTTAAATGGTCCATTTGCATGTTCTTGGTATCTGAATCTAGGGACATATATGGATCAGTGTCAGAAATAGTGTGTCTGTTACTAGGCTTGAGTAAATTGTAATGAACCAAAGGAGAATATCAATTCTATTTAAAAAAATATATATCTTTGACTGTGAATAACACCATGCTAAAATTGACCAGACCTGAAAAATCTAAGCAAATGAATAAAGGGAAGATGATTAAACAGAAGGTTTTGTAGATACAGTACTGAATTCTGCCATATTTTTTATAATGTAAATTTCTCCACCATTTTTCATCATATTGCAACACCGTTTTTTGCAAGACGTTCACATAAAGGTAGAGAAACTAACTGCGTTCCATTTTATGGCAATAACGTTCAGGTTTGTGGGAGATAATCCCAAAAAATAAGAGAAATTAAAAAGTAAATCCAGAAGTCAGATGATTGACAGGGGCTGGTGTGAGCTGGGTAGGGTAGTTTTTCTAAATTTGAAAGCCCCGAGTCTCTTCCTTCAAAAGACTACACTCACTTTTGGATGTGCCACTTCCTCCTGTCAATATACACCGGTTTCCGACTCAATGCCCTGAGATTTCTATAATCTTATATTTCACTAATAACAGTTAAAATAATTGGTAAACAAACGTAATGCTGAAAATATACACTTTTACTCTATATCTCGGGCTTAAGAGGTTAACCCTGTGAGGCCCAAATTAAAAAGACATTAGCAACTTCAGAGGCCAGAGGGTGGGACATATAAACACATTTACTATCAAATAGCATTGTGAGGCTGAACAACAGGACTATACATGTGCTTAAAGGGGAACTATCTTATAAATGGCCTTTTTCAGTGTTTACCATTGTTTCTTAGCTATGTGGACTTATATTAATAGGATCTATGTCTCTAATTCTCATATTGGCGCATTCTTCCAATTCTCCTCTCACAATATTCACCCTCACTGAACTGAGTCATCTGAAAATGTGTATATCTGTGATGTCAGAGATTTCTCAGCTGCATAATAATGTGGCAGTTGATGTGGCAGTTGGCACCAGGCCACACAGTGGTTGGAGCCCAGCCTCAAAACGGCTTAAGAAAAATGCGGTTTTTAGTACTTGATTAGAAATACAAAACAATGCATTTCTTTTTTTGAAAAAAACCTAGGTGTTCCATAGACTCACAGGAATTGTGTAAAAGTGCCCAAATAGTGAAAGAAATAGTAAAACAGTTCCCCTTTAACATTTTTTAAATAAACATTCTTTTTTTAAATGGCTAAAAGTGATTTTGTAATTTTGCAACCGTGGGTCTCACAGGGTACTTTTAACCCTGTGAGGCCCAAATAAAAAAGACATTAGCAACTTCAGAGGCCAGAGGGTGAGACCTATAAACACATGAAGGGTGCCGTGACTGAAAAAAAAGGTTGAGAAACGCTGGTATATGGTGTGGCTCTTTGTGGTACCACAGTAATTTTTGTGGCTCTTAGTCTCTGACTGGTTGGCCACCCCTGCTCTATAGGGATCACGAATGTTCACAACACATTTTGTGACTATGACTAACTTGGCCTGATGGTGGCACTAGAGGAAAGGTTATGGGTTCACCATGAACATACGTTTCTTCTTCTTGAGGGCATACATGTGCACAGCAAATTGTATGGCAATCCAGCCATTACTTTTTGAGATATATTGTTCTCAGTTTGACCTGATGGTGGTGCTAGTGGAAAAGTGATAGATGGATTCAAAGAATCTCTATGTTAACTTGCCAGTGTGGAATGTCCTATGTGAGGTAGATATTGTATTGTTCAGTCATCAGTTGTCAGGTGTAGCATACCGTAGCATTAGCATAGCATAATAGTGGATTAGTAATAATAATACTAATGACCTAATCACTTTCTCTTGACGTAACATCACATGAGCTATGAGATCCATGAAGACAGTGCTGCTGAGAGACTGTAACTGCATTAAGTCCAAAAAAAAGAATAAAAACAAAGGTTTTCAGATACGATATGTCTGTGATAGGCCAATACCGGCCGACCAATTCATCAGTCGGGCTCTAATCTCAAGTTCCTTACTTTGGTGTTGATAGGACAACAATTGAAAAAGTTAAAAACAGTTTTGCATGAAATGCAGCAAATTTGTACTAGCAAAGTTCAGCTGCATATGTGTACGTAGGTTTCGTGTCAGTTGGACCTAAGGTGTGGAAGTGTGACTTATTATCAGTGTTGGGACTAACGCGTTACAAAGTAACGCGTTACAGAAATGAAGTAACTTTTTGCCGCAACTAGTACTCTAACGCATTACTTTTGAAATTCAGTAACGCTACTTACGTTACTGAATGGTTCGTCACTGCGTTATTTGCGTTATATACGGCGTAGATTGATAGCGAGCGGTAGTGATTATTATTATCCTCATCCCCACCCGCGTAGAATGATACGAGGCGAGTCTGGCCACTGGCCAATCAGAAGTGCGCAAGAAATGCGGCTACGGAAAGAAATAGACCCTCTCTATTGTAAACAAAACAAACGCTCGCTATGAATCGACATAAAAAGAACGCAGTAACAAACTAACAAACCATTTAGCAACTACTTGGAGAGATAATTAATATACAACATGGAAACGAGATAAAGAACATGTTTGAGGCGCTGCTGGAGTCAACTGGACTAACGTAACGTTACTACATCTCAACCACCGCAGACTTTGGTGAGTCAGTGCAATGTGTTCACTGAAACTCAAGTTGATCAACGGATTTTGACTGTACGAAATCTGCCAGGGAATCTCATAATACTAATCAAACAATATAGTCCTTTCATGCACAATTGATATCCTAACTATTCTAACGTTGCAATGCTTTGATTGATATCTTAAACAACGTTGCAACTTGCAAGATGGTGAATGAATGAATGAATGAAAACTTTATTTAACAGATTGCAGAATGGGTACAATACAGTACGGCTCAATACATACAATTGTTAAGGGGATGCAGACCTGAGAAAGACGTTTGTCTTGTTTCCATCAGGGTCCCCCATTTTCAATTCATATAGACATTTATGACATACACAACATACATGACATTTATGGCATAGGGACATAGGTATTTAGTACTGATACATTTGTGACATAAACGGTATTCAAATATACAGTACTGTTACCCCCAGCTTTGGGTAGGGCGTTCCACATTGTTGTGGCATAATTGCGAAACGTTAGTCCCTTGTTTGAGCCGAATCTGGGTTTTACATGATTTGTTGAGCTTCCTCTGGTGTAGTGGTTGTGGTATTCACTGACCTTTGGGAAGTATTTTGACATGTACATGGGTACCCCGGTCGTATAGTGTATCTTGTAGACCAGGCCCATTGCAAGTTGCTGTACTCTGTCGTCTACTCTAAGCCATCCTAGGTTGTCAAAGTGGGCAGGGGTGAGGTGGGTTCTGGGGTTCAGGTCAAGTAGTAGTCTGACCAGTTTGTTTTGTGATGTTTGTAATTTTGTTTTAAGCGCCTTTGAGGTGCTTTGGTACCATGAGGTGCAAGCATAGTCGTAGTACCCTTGAATTATAATGGTTATTATAATGAAACGCTCCGGCGACATCAAGGCTGTTCCTTCAACCGGCGCACTTCTTATTATATGACTCGGGACAACATTTGTTTGTGTCAGATTTGTGTTTGTATCTAGACCACATTGCTTAGCAGAGTTCGGTGATGTGAATGGAAACTGTCAAGTTGATCAACCGATTTTGAGTACTATAGGGCATGGGACTCGGGAGCAATCTTTTTTTTTTATCTTTTTTTTTAAATAACTAAATAGTTACTTTTCACAGTAACTCATTACTTTTGGGTGTAAGTAACTAGTACAGTAACGAAGTTACTTTGAAATGAAGTAACTAGTAAAGTAACTGAGTTACTATTTTTCAGTAACTAGCACAACACTGCTTATTATTACAGCGCCACCATCTGGCCAACATGGGTGCATGGCCTGAAAACACTGAAACAGTGCTGGACTTTGTTGGTACTCTGGTAGAAGAAATAATGCCCTCCACCACAATTAGAGTTTTCCCAAACCAAAAGCCTTGGGTAGACAAATCCGTCCGTGAAGCTGTGAATGCACACACCGCAGCCTACAACGCTGGGCTCGTGACAGGCAACATGAATGAGCACAGGCTGATTCCAGAGGCATGTGGCAGGGCCTCAGAACGATGACAGACTATAAAGGCACCCCCCCCCCCCCCCATGCTGAACAATGATGTCTCCCTGGAAAATAGGGCTGGGCAATAAAACGATAACGATAATTATCACGATATATTTTAATAATAAAAATAATATCGATAATAAAAAAAAAAATTGTGTGTGACCTGGGCAGCTTTAAAACCAGAGACAGTGGACAGACTTGTCTTTCTTGCCTGCAACTTAAAGTAATGGCTTTGCTTGTCCAAATGACAATACTGACCAAATTGAGATTTATTTTTCTCTTGTCCATTTATTTTGTTTGCTTTCTAATTTAAAATACAGTTTGAAACCGTCTGTACACAGTAGGCTATGTGTGCTAGCAGAGCTAGTCTCCAGTCACGAGTCACGGTGCATGTGTGCAGTGGTTTGTCCACCAAAAAAGCGCCAAAAGATAGAAAAGAAACTAGCAGAGCCAGAACTGTTCAACTCCCCTGGAGCCACAGACACTTTTTTTGGTACTTTCGCTTTCAAACCAGCTGCAGCCTGAGAACTGGAGTGTGAGGGGCTGTAACACTAAAGATGCCGGCAACGACAAAGAATTGCTGCAAAATAAACATACATTTGTTGTTTAAATATTTTATTTTTTATACTAATAGAAAATATAGATAATTATCGATATCGAACGGTATGAAAAATGTTATCGTGATATATCGTGATAACATTTTTGGCCATATCGCCCAGCCCTACTGGAAAATGAGCTAAATACCTTCTATGCACGGTTTGAGGCTGTAAATCACAGCCTACAGGCCACTGCAATGGAGAGTAGAGCCACTGCCGATGGAGACTCAGTGTTCAGGTTAACAGAGCATGAGGTGAGCAGAACCTTTAAGAAAGTGAATACCAGGGCGGCTAAGTGGCGCAGTGGGCAATGCGCTCGCCACTAACGCAGGAGATGCTGGGTTCGAGCCCAGCTCTCGGCGTTGCTTCCGGCTTGGCTGGTCGTTCATACTAATACAATTGGCAGTATTAGGGGGTGGGAAAGCCGGTGGGTGGGGATCGGACGTTGTGGACAGCGACTCCTACAGGTCGGTTGGTGCGCCTGTACAGCAGAATCAGGAAGTATCGGGGGCAGCGTGAGCCTCCCACGCGTTACTCCTTGCCACTGAGAGATCGCGCTGTACAGGTGAAAAGATGCAACGGCTGCCTCCTCGTGTACCGGAGGGGACACGTGATGCAAGGCTTCGTCCACATTGCAGCCGACCAGTGGTAGGCATGGTCTAGCAACGTTCGAGACAGGGGAGGGAAGAATTGGATAATACGAAATTGGGATGGGAGAAAAATAGAAAAATGGGGAGAAAAAAGTAGATAATAAAAAAATAAAATAAAAGTGAATACCAGGAAGGAAGCAGGACCGGACAGCATCCCCGGTCGCGTCCCAAAAGTCTGTGCCGACCAACTGGCTTTTGGGTTTCCTGATTCGCCGTCCTCTTCCATTTCTCCCGCCTCCTAATGCCCCCCTCAAGTCGTAAATCAATACTTACCAGGGCTTTGACAGAAGCTTTCGACTTCCCTGATTCGCTGACCTCTTCCATTTAACCTGTAAAACCCATATTGAGCTGGAATTAAACCACTATACGAATACAACCTCTCCTCATTATTCCTGACATTACTGCATGCCTGATCGCTACGATACGTGCATTACCACCGATTGGACAAGTATTGTTATGCAGCTGCTGAAAGAGAATGTTTTTTTCACGGAAGACGCAAACTGTTTTGTTCTCAACCATCATTTTCTTTGGACAATAAACCTTACAAACTACATCAGCTGCAGCCTGGACATTAAACTCTGTCAACATCCACAACTTCTTTTGTTACCCGAGTATTAAAATACTAGTAGGTGCATCGTGGCGCATTGTTCATTTATTAGTTAATGACAAGTGGCCACTATAGCTTCTCAAACTAACGTTATTTATTTAAATTGTTCCCGTTAATAATAATGAACATAAGTAGCATGGTAATAATACGTTATTGAATGTATTGATACATTAAAGGTGTACAAATGATACACCAGTAGAACTTCTGCACTACTTCTACTGTAGAAGTCATGTTATTTCCTCATTGTCCGTGTGCCGTCGCCTCAAAAAATAGGATTGAGGCGATATTTAGCGACGCGACAGAAATAGCTTGCCGACCGTCGCTTCAAAATCTCCTGCCGTGTGTGTTCTCTCATTCATAACAATGGAGGCAATACAATTCTGTCGGTCGGCTCGCTAAAGAAATCGGTCGCCTGGCTAAGATCGCTCGCCGTGTGGGGACCCCTACACACACACACAGGGTCATAAATTTATTCTGAAAATCGGTTGATTTATTCTGAAAAAAATAATCCGAAACCGGAAGTCCCTCCCCCTATAACCCCTCCCCTTCCGAAACCGGAAGTCCCTCCCCTCCGAAACCGGATGTCCCGCCTCCTTGAACCCCTCGACCAATCTCAAAAGGGGGCGTGGCTTAAATCAATCAAACTTTCCCTATATGGTCTGACAGGAGCTGGGTACTCATTCTCTCTCACATGCACACACTCACTTTAAACAAACACTCACCTTAACACTCACTTTAGACACTTTAAAACTCAATTATATTTATCTATTCATACCTCATTTGCATTTGCCTTAAAGTTGTTGTACCTCATTGTCTGCATCTGTACCTCATTGTCTGCATTTTTACTCATTGTACTTAGGTTGTACTTCTGAAGGAAGTAGGGATCAGAGGACAGGCCCAACGAAAGGCAATCAAAGAACTTGCCACTGCAGCAGAACGGAGCAGTCACTGGTTGTGGCTGAAACGTAGAGACGCATCATGGGCTGCTAAATGAACACGTGGTGCCACTGTGCGACACACACCCAGGCCTGATCAGCCTGTGGTGGGCCAACCTCGGCAGAGGGTGTATTGTGATAAATGGCCGAAACACCCAATGAGGTCGGGGAACACAACTGAAGATGTGTCGTACTGGTGATCATCACGTGATCATTGCCAAATTCCACCCCACTCCAACCTCATTCAATTGTTGTGCTGAATATTTAGGGATCTTTAACAACTAGTCCTATTAAGAATCCTGTATATTGTATTGTATATTGTATAGTGTTATTCTTCTTCTACTTACTTTTATACTGTATGAAGCACATTCTCAGGGGCTCATACAGAACCAAGCATTTCACTGTAAAGTACATGTACCTTATATGTGACAAATAAAAACAAACTTGAAAACTTGAACTTGAAACTTGACCTTGCCTGAGCAGTGGGGGGCTACCAACCTGCCAGATGTGGTTGCTCTGGGACCTACGGTATATATGCTGCACATGCTTTTAGATGAGAAGTCATCCTTACAAATACAATAGGTTTCCAGCAGCATGGACCCCTAAAAGGCATTCCGCCACTTTGTTCAGTAACTGTGTATAACTATCTCACTGCTACTTGAGCCACAGAGCAAATTATCCATGTCAGTCAACATGAATCAAGGCTAAACGCCAGTGCACAAATACCACATTCTCCATCATGCTCCATAGTGCTCCGTCAACATGTTTGTCAACATTTGATTGGCTGTCACAGGGCACACTGTGTGTGAAATAACCGATGCACTGGAGCGATGCACATTTACCTCATACAGATATAGGCAAAATTAGGCCGTAAGAGATTTATAATGTCAGTATTGGCAAATCTATCCTAAAAACAAGCCTAACCATAATGTTCAGTGGTAAGAGAGCAAAGAGAGAAACATGATCACAATAGGCTAATTGTGTTGTTGTCTCAAGGTCAGCAGCACCTTCGTCATTTATCTAAACAAAGACCATTGTTTAAAATGAGCAACATGGATTACGAAGCTCCTTTTAGGAGAGTAATGCAATTAATAAACAATGTCTCAATTCACAATAGGGTCAAGCTCAGACTCAATAGACTTGTCCCTGGTGCACATCTGTTTGACACAGAAATAGACTCCAAATGTGGAGTGAATAGACTTATAGGTAAGGCCTGACTTATACAGGGTTTGTGGGTCCCATACTAATATTTGGAGACAAATAGTATCAAAGAGAAATGTAATTATTTGATGAGAGACTTCCTATGCTCCCAGGGCCCTCATTTATCAACAATTCTTAGAAAGTGTTCTATTTTCGTTCTTAAGCACAGAATTTAGAATGTGTGTACGTACAGAGAAATCGGGATTTATCACACGTGCGTACACAGGTTCTACGCACACTCCGTGTTGATAAATAGCACTTGATCTACGCTCCACGCTCGTGCACGATTTTAAGTATTTGCATATAGAACCTCCTGTAATTAACCATAAATGGTAATGAACCACCGCCTACAACCTGGGCAGAGAGTCAGGAAACATGGAAGAGTACAAGGCTACAGTCTATACTCTGCGCAAGGCTGTAAAACTTGCAAAACGGACATATGCTGATAAACTGGAGACACAAATGGCACAAAACGACACAAGAGGCTTATGGCGGGGACTGAGGACAATAACTGACTGCAAAGTCAGCGCCCCCTCAATGGGGAGCGACGACGCCTCGCTCGCGGACAAACTCAACTCCTTCTACGCTCGGTTTGGTGTAGACAGTGGCGCCGCTAGCTCAACGGCTAGTGACGTCACTGGCGCGCCGGCTGTTGTGGAGGGGGGGGGGGGGGGGGGGCAACCGCGGGGGGCCGGGGACGCTCTCTCGTTGTCGGAACACAGTGTGAGAAGAGCATTTATGCAGGTGAACACCAGAAAAGCTGCTGGCCCAGATGGTATAACAGGACGCATACTTAAGTCCTGTGCCAACCAGCTAGCCCCTGTGTTCACCTCCATATTTAATCAATCCCTGGCGGAGTCAGTGGTCCCTGCCTGCTTCAAGATGTCTACCATCATCCCTGTACCAAAGAAACCCTCCCCAACATGTCTCAACAACTACAGACCGGTGGCACTCACCTCTGTGGCCATGAAATGTTTCGAGAGGCTGGTCAAGGATCACATTTGTGCCTCCCTCCCCAGTGATATGGACCCCATGCAATTTGCATACAGGCCAAACAGGTCCACTGACGATGCAGTCTCCCAGGTACTGCACAGCACCCTCTCTCACCTTGACCGACAGAAGGGGGGCTATGTGAGACTGTTGTTCATTGACTATAGCTCAGCGTTCAACACCATAGTCCCCACCAGACTGGTGGACAAGCTGATCGAGCTGGGTCTGAGCTTCGCCCTGAGCGCCTGGATACTGGACTTTCTGAGCGAAAGGCCCCAGGCGGTCAGGGTGGGGGGTCAGACCTCCAACACCATCACCCTGAGCATCGGGTCCCCCCAGGGCTGTGTTCTGAGCCCCCTGCTGTACTCACTATACACACGACTGTGTGGCCAAGTTCCGCTCCAACTCCATAGTGAAGTTTGCAGACGACACAGTGGTGGTGGGGCTGATCTCGGACAATGACGAGAAGGCCTACCGGGAGGAGGTTGAGGTACTGGAACGCTGGTGCCAGGACAACAGCCTGCTCCTGAACATTGGTAAAACCAAGGAGCTGGTCGTGGATTATAGGAGAGGACAGCAGGGGACACACACACCACTGAGGATAAACGGGGCTACCGTGGACAGGGTGAGCAGCTTTAAGTACCTGGGGGTCCACATCTCAGAGGATCTGACATGGTCAACACACATAGACTCAGTCGTAAAAAAGGCGAAGCAGCGCCTCTACCACCTGAGACAGTTAAGGAAGTTCAGAGTATCTGGGAAGATACTCCAGTCCTTCTACTCAGGAGCTGTAGAGAGCATCTTGACTGGAAACATCACTGCCTGGTATGGAAACAGCACGGCACAGGACAAGAAGGCCCTACAGAGAGTGGTGCGCTCAGCCGAGCGTACCACGGGTATTGCACTACCACCCCTGCAGGTTCTATACAACAAGAGGTGCAAATCCAGAGCCTGCAGAATAATGAAAGACCCACACCACCCCAACAACAGCATGTTCATGCTGCTGAGGTCAGGCAGACGCCTGCGAACCCCAGCTACTAGGACAGAGAGGCTTCGGCTCAGCTTCTTCCCCCAGGCCATCAGAGCCTTGAACACTGAACTCTCCACACTCAAGCACACATGAGCACACACACGATACACACACTGTACACGCTCACACACTAGCAGCCACTTTAACATGAGCAAGCACACACTCATGCTGCACACGCCCACACTTATGGCCACTAAGGAAAGGTCACTTTAAAAATAGTATAGTATAACCTGAGATTGTATAAAATAGCAATGTACAGAAAGACCCAGTGCCTCATCCGTAGCTATCAGTGTATGCACTACCACAGGACCTAGCATGTCCTCCATGCTCTGTAAATAACTTATGTACAAATACCGATATGCCCTACTATGTTACTGTTTATTGCACAATGTTGTTTTATTGGATTCCATTATATGTTGTTATTACTGTATTGCACATCGTTGCGGGCAAGACCACCCGCATTTCATTGTATACTTGTATGCCGTGACAAATAAAACTCTTGACTTGACTTGACTTGAACACCCCCATGAAATGTGGAAACGTGGACTAAGCCGAGCGAACGCCTGGGAGAAATACGCAACATGCTGACAGACGTACACGGTGATGTCGGATATGATATCTATTAACTAAAAACCATTGCTGCCTGGGCACCGCAAACACTAATAAAGACCGTTAACCACTGTTTGCCATTGGTGTCATTAATAACCATGCTGGAATATGACTGCTTTTTCTTCGTTTCGTTCGATTAATACCCAGGGATTAAAGTTCTGCGTCAATTTCATTCCAAATCGCGACGGATTTTCCGTCAATTTTCTACCTGCATATGATTTGTAGAGGCATACAATCTATTTTGATGTCGGTATTAGGTAGCCTATATAAACAATAATATGAGAGCATATACAAGAACCTTTCTATTCACATAACTGCATTTGTGATGGAGCTTTGACAGCTATGGGTGGTACAGTAACAGTCTATTGCTCGATCCATCTCCAATATCACGATGGACCGTGCCGGTGGCCAAAGAGTCAGACCTGAGGGTATAGCGGACTCTAGTTAATATTTTTTATGTTCTCTCGGCAATTAGACTGCCCCTCATGCATTCATTCATTCCTATCTGCTATCTCTGAAAACAGTTCCCCGCGGAGCGCAGTCAGTGCACCCCATAGTATACCGATAACCCTATATATAAACCATGCTGCATTCATTCGGAAAGAAAGACTTATTCCAAATGCTATATTTATAAGGTTTGACAATAATTACACTACTGTCGCTATTTTACAATGAACAATAATGAATTACGGGTCATACTACAGAACACGCCAGTGTTGAAACTAATGCACGGAAGCTTATTTCCGCGTTGCAATAATAATATTCTACCACCGGGCGCCAGGTACGCACGGTCGGAGCTGTGCGTAAATATGCACAAAGTCAAGCACACGTTCAAATTGATAAGTCACACACTTTGCTTAGAAAATTATCGTACGCACGGGTTACGCACATATCTGTGCGTACGCACGATTGGTGCCCCCAAAAGTGGCCATTTTAGTTTTCGTTTTTGAGGACTGCATATTTTTTCTGAAAACCAGAATACTATACTTTATACTTATAGCACATGCATGAGCCGGGTCGCTTTTGAACGATGACATTCTGAAGTCTATGATACAATAAATATAATTCATTTTGAGTGCTAATGAAATAAGAGTAACATAGGTCTGAACTTGAGTTGTAGAAAAACTTGTTACTCACGTATTTCTGTAGTAGTTGCAATATCCAAAAGAAATTGGTATGGCTGGTAAGCACATTTCCCATAACGTTGGCGTGTTCCTTTAAGGACCTCCCGTTGTCCCGGGGGCAATACAAATAGGATCGGGGAGCAAGTAAATTAAAAGCATAAAATGTACTTATGTTGTCCTTTCACGCACAACAGTGGAAAACTAAGTACTGGGTATCAGTGATTCCATTATATAAAAGTGGTGCTGGTCCTGGAAGATTTCAATGTCCCGGACAAATGGGAGAAATTCCGGTCAAATATTATGTGTGTTTATTGAGTTTATTGCAATAACATTATACCTGATGCTTGAGATTAGGCACTGGCCCAGAACCGGCCCTCAAAATACATTGGTGGAAAAGGGGTAAGAGTAGTGAACCTATTGTTGTTGATATATTTATGCATTACAAATATTTATGAATACATTTCCATCATTGTCCATTGAAATAAGGCCCAGCCCCTTTCATATCTCATGAACTGTTTGTCGTAGAGAAGTATGTGAGGTGTCAATGAACACAGTACAGACTAGGGCTGCACGATTAATCGAAAAAAAATTGCGATCTCGATTCATAGACCTATGCAATCTCATTAAAGAATTATGACGATTTTCTTTTATTAAAACACTTTTTTTTTTGAACTTTTTACTTAACTTTTTTAAATGATGACGATTCTGACCTGAGTTATTTTGTATGTTACAAGAGACTTTTAAGTTTAAGTCAAGCACTTTCATATATGTTATGTGTACATTTAAGTCAAGCACTTTGATATATGTTATGTTGTCTGTTTAAGAAAGAGTGCAATAAATGATTTTATTGAAAAAATAAGAATCGTGTGAGAGAATCGTGATCTCAATTCTCAATTCACATTTTAGCAAGAATCGCCCAGCCCTAGTACAGACTACTACTCTCATCGGTCTAGGTTAGCCACGCCCCCATGCTTAACCCCATGCTATGTAATAGACCTCTCACACGTTTTTGTTATTTTGACAAGCCCCTTTTTCTTCGCCAGAATTTTTTTTCTCCTTTCCCTTTTACCAGTAATTTTGTCCTTGATACTAAAAAAATTGTGTTTCACCAAAGGATTTTATGTTTTGTTTAAATGTTCCAATTTTAAAAGCCAAATTGCTAACCCTAAATGCCCGGATGTTGCAGAGAATGCGATGACACTGGTGATGTTGGGTGACCTGATCTAAAATGCAATTTTATCTAAATAAAGAATCCCCTGCCTTATCAGGGAGAGAAATGTATATTAGAAGGCTTTGTTCACAGGACCACAGCTGCATGAACCACAGATGTGGCTACGAGTGATAGTCCATTCATTTTCCAATAGAGGCGGGAGCAGCCGGAAATACAATGAGAAGTCTATAGTGTAATAATAATGTGTAATAGTGTAATAATGTGTAATACTGTAATAGTGTGTAAATCTATGAGTGTAATACAGGGTGACAGTGGCTTAGGAGGTAGAGCGGTCATCTAGTAATCAGAAGGTTCCCACACACACTGGAGGATTTAAGCATTATCTAAACTTGGTCTACTTGATCATGAGGCTTTAAAAGAGTGTGTTTTATCACCTCCTTGGACTCTAAGCTGGTTTGCATCACCGCCATTGTATGCATGTACATAACCTTGTGTTTGTTAAAGCCTCCCATCGCCGCCCCTTCCCTCAAAAGGCATTTGCTTTTTGGTCAGGCTGCTTTTGTATATAATAATTTGTTCTTGCTTGCTTGCCTGGGTAAATAAAGGTTAAATAAATAAAAGAATATATAAAAAAAACTCACGGGGCTACATTATGCAAGCTGCTGATCAAAGTCCAGTTTTAACAACAAGCTGACCGTTAACAGCACGCCGGCTGTCTTCCTTGCAGAGAGGCTAAGCTATCTTTGGATTATTCAAGAAAGACATGCCCCGTGTTTCATAAGGCATAAGAGGCATAAGGCAGAAAATGTACCTCACCTGGTTTTTACCCAAGTCTATCATTTGTTTTTGGTAGTTAGCTACATGGCCTAGTTACAATAACAATATTATTCAGCCCCCCACCCCTGAACACACACACAGACACCCACCCACAAATAAACATCCGCGCACGCACGCACGCAGCCTGTTACGGCCCTGCAGGCTCTGATTACCATATCAGCACCGTCTCATTTGCATAAATCCCAGCACTCTTAATTAGGCCTCATCTCTCTTTTCCTCTCTTTACCTCGTTCTCTCCTCCACTCCTTCCCTCACTTTTCCTGAATTCTCTCTCTCTATCTTCTTCTTCTTCTTCCTCCTTCTCCTCCTCCTCCTCCTCCTCCCCTATTTGCAGGCAGATATGACTGGGGTTTTGGGGTTAGAATTATCAGATAGGAGGGTCCATGACTCTCAATTAGTTTAGTGCTGATTAGTCTAATGACAATTTACTTCATCTATATGTATTAGGAGGACTCTATATTTTTAGTTGGGATGTTCTAGGTTCTAGTAATGTTTACGCACGCACACGCACACACACACGGTCAATGTGTGTGCAATGTCGACATGCAGTATCCATTTACACACCCAAACTAGGGCAGCATGATTATGACAAAAATAATAATTGCAATTATTTTGCTTGGTATTGTGATCCCGATTATTAATCACAATTAACGGAATGTAGGCGGCTGAGTGGCGCAGTGGGCAAGGCGCCACTAACGCAGGAGATGCTGGTATCGAGCCCAGCTCTCGCCGTTGCTACCGGCTTGGCCGGCCGTCATACTAACACAATTGGCAGTGTTAGAGGGTGGGAAAGCTGGTGGGTGGAGATTGGACGTTGTGGACAGCGACCCCTACAGGTCGTTTGGGTGACGCTGGTGCGGCGGAAACAGGAAGTATCGGGGGCAGCGTGAGCCTCCCACGCGTTACTCCTCGCCACTGAGAGTTCGAGCTGCTGTGGTGAAAAGATGCGACAGGCTGCCTCCTCGTGTACCGGAGGGGACACGTGATGCAAGGCTTCTATCCTCACTACAGCCGACCAGTGGGAGGCATAGTCCAGCAACGTTCAAGACAGGGGAGGGAAGAATTGAAAATACGAAATTGGGATGGGAGAAAAATAGAAAATGGGGAGAAAAAGTGGATACAAGAAAAAAGAATTACAGAATGTCAGGTATGTCATTATATTTAATAGCCTACTTCTGGGTGGGGGAGGGCTCTGTGTTGACCATGCTCTTAACATCTCCATTGCACACAAAATAATTCCAAATGATAGTTGATGCTCTTTTAAAAACACCTTGTCTTGTCTTGTCGTTTTCATTTTAAAGAGAGCTCTTCTTTCTTCTGCAACTTTGTTTGAGGCTACCAACGTAAACAAGAGGACAGTGCTCAGTGCACAGGAACACCCGTGATTGGACAATGTAGCTGAGGAATGAGGAGCGTTCGGTTTGATATACAGTAGAAGAGCAGGCATTCTAAATGGGATGAGTCAACATCACAGACGGATCATGTTTAATTGCGGAGGCCAAAATCGTGATTGCGATGAATATACAATTAATTGTGAGATCTGAATAGGGAAGTAAACAAGCAGCACAGTGGTGTAGTGGTTAACACTGTCGCCTCACAGCAAGAAGGTCCAGGGTTCGGTTCCCGCTTGGGGACCTGGGCCCTCATTTATCAACGTGGCGTACGCACAGATATGTGCGTAACCCGTGCGTACGATCATTTCTAAGCAAAGTGTGGGATTTATCAATTTGAACTTGTGCTTGACTTTGTGCGTATATTTAAGCACAGGTCGGACCATGCGTAGCTGGCGCCCGTTGGTAGAATATATTATTACAACAAGGAAATAAGCTTCTGTGCATTAGTTTCAACACTGGCATGTTCTGTATGAACCGTAATTCATTATAGTTCATTGTAAAATAGCAACAGTAGTGTAATTATGGTCAAAACCCTATAAATAGCATTTGGAATAATAGGTATTTTCTCTCAGAATGAATGCAGCATGGTTTATATAGCGTTATCGGAATATACGGGGTGTACTGACTGACTGCGCTCCGCGTAGCTCAACTCGTTATTATTTTGCGCACAGACCGCAGAAACACGGGAACGTTTTGATTATATTTAAAAGGCTTTACGTTAAACTAAACAAGTGGAATTTCAAAGCTGTAAGCAGAATACAAGTCATATGAACACCCACGATATAGTGTTCTTCCCCCTTCCTACTGTATAAGAAAGAATAAAAAATGCATTGCAATGAGACCAGGGTGTATGTGTATTACAAAACCCTTGCAATAATGTGTCTTAAATGAATGAAAAGCATACATGCTCTGGACACAGAGCATATATCGTGTGGGTGATATGACTTGTATTATGCTTACAGAATTCCACATATTTAGTTTTACAATGTCAAAGCCTTTTAATATAAATCAAAACGTTCCCGTATTTCTGCAATCTATGCGCAAAATAATAAGGAGTTGAGGTAGATACACACTCAGAACGTATTACATGCTGGTATGCTGATAGAGTAAACTATTATATGAATATGAATATGATATGATATAAGGTATACACTGGTCCGTTGCATACACTGGTATGCGCAAGTTACTGTTGCATAATGTAGGCTATGGCTGCTATTATATGTAATTCATATAGGCTACCTAATAGTATATGATTTTTAGAGGCATCTATTTTGTTGTCGGTATTAGGCTAATACCGACAACAACAGGGGGGGACCCTGATGTAAACAAGACAAACGTCTTTCTCTGGTCTGCATCCCCTTAACAATTGTGTGTATTGAGCCGTACTGTATTGTACCCATTCTGCAATCTGTTAAATAAAGTTTTCATTCATTCATTCATTCAAAATAGATGCCTCTAAAAATCATGTTATAGCCAATCGAACACAACTAATAAAGGCATTCATATTACAGCACGGTTATAATGACACACACATGATGAATTGAAAATGGGGGACCTTGATGTAAACGAGACGAAAGTCTTTCTCTGGTCTGCATCCCCTTAACAATTGTATGTATTGAGCTGTACTGTACTGTACCCATTCTGCAATCTGTTAATAAACTTTTCAATCAATCAAACCACCAACGCCAAACAGTGGTCAACGAACGGTCTTTATTAGTATTTTGAGCTGTCCAGGCAGAATTGCAGCAATGGTCTTAGGGAGCCGTTGATATCTGACATCACCGTTTACAAGTCAGCCTTTTATTTATCCCATAACACGCGTTGTGTCTTCTTGGTTCGGCAGCGCCTCAGTGAACAATCTCCCGTGAAGTTTCTCAGAGTTCCGCTCGGGTCAGTCCATTATTTCACATCCCATGGGGGGTGTTTCATCACTTTCATGACCATATATGGATAATCATGCACGAGCATTGACGGTAGAACAAAGAGGTATTTATCAACATGGAGGAGCGTCGGACCTGTGTACGCACGTTTGAAAACCCCCCTTTTTTTTTTGTGCGTGCACACATTCTAAATTCTGTGCTTACGTATGAAAATAGAATACTTTCTAAGAAAAATTGATAAATGAGGGCCCAGGTTTCCATGATGCCAGGTACCCAGGTGGGGTATCTCCCAGGCCTTTCTGTGTGGAGTTTGCATGTTCTCCCCGTGCTCGCAAGGGTTCCCCCCCCCCCCCCCCATAAGATAAAACCAATGGAAAAACATGCACAACAACAGATCGCTAACGCTGTGGCATCCTTGATGAAGACGGGCAGGAGCACTTGGATTGGTCCCCGGGGCGCGGCTCACGTTGAAGCCCTATCTGCTCCCGGCTGCCCATGGGGGGAAGGACGACGGGATGGGTCAAGTGCAGAGACTCAATCGCATCGGCGACTGAGAAAAAGACAATGCGTGTGTGTATCCCGGTGTGTGTGTGTGCGCCGCTCCAATTGCATGTCCAGTTCGTTGCATGCCGAATAAATATGGGGGTAGATTTCTATCAAAAATAAACAAACGCAAAAGTAGAATCCACAATCGTAAAGTAGAATCCACAATCGTAAAAACTATCCACACACACACACCTCAGATTCCACAATCATAAAAACGAAATCCACAATCATAAAAACTATCCACACAAACACACCTCTCAATTTGTGTTTCATAAATCATAAAAACACGCTTGATTTGTTTATATTTACGTACGGAATTCTAAAAACAGCTTGATCTGCTTAGATTTACGTACGGAATTATAAGGACACACTTGATCAACTTGGAGTTACGTACGGAATTTTGAGACAAATATTTCGCTGTTTTCCCCGTGGGGATTCGTGTGTGACGCTTCTTCTTCTTAGAGGTCCATCAAAAATAAACAAACGCAGAAGTAGAATCCACAATCGTAAAAACGATCCACACAAACACACCTCTCAATTTGTGTTTCATAAATCATAAAAACACGCTTGATTTGTTTATATTTACGTACGGAGTTCTAAAAGTTACGGACAGAATTTTGAGACAAATATTCCACTGTTTTCCCCGGCGGGGATTCGTGCGTGCGTCTCTACAATTCGTAGCCGCATTTCTGCAGACCCCTCTCTGATTGGTTGAGGCCATTTCTGCAGACCCCTCTCTGATTGGTTGAGCGAAGCCCCTCTCTGATTGGCCCCTCTCCGAATCCCGGATCCGAGTTTTCTGATGAATAGCCCCAATACATGGAGGTCGCAAACGCAATTTATACGCATGGAAGTATTGATTACGCCATAACGAATCATTAAAAAAATATATCGTTAACTGGAATATGTTGTGTGTGCCTTTACACATATGTTGGATAGGATTATGTAATTGGTTTGTATAGCTTCGCGTATAACGTTATTTCGCGTGACTTCGCGGTTTATTCATAACGTTATGCACATTTCACAACACAGCCAGCGTTCAACTTGTTTACACTCCCCACTTACTGTACAATGTAACATTTAGATTAACCCAGTTAATGCTTTAGACAGTTACAATGTAACATTTAGATTAACTCAGTTAATGCTTTAGACAGTTACAATGTAACATTTAGATTAACTCAGTTAATGCTTTAGACAGTTACAATGTAACATTTAGATTAACACAGTTAATGCCTAACTGTACTGTCTATCTGTATGTCATATGTTACGATTAATTGAAAATGGGGGACCCTGATGTAAACAAGACGAAAGTCTTTCTCTGGTCTGCATCCCCTTAACAATTGTATGTATTGAGCTGTACTACTGTACCCATTCTGCAATCTGTTAATAAAGTTTTCAATCAATTCAATCAATCAATCAATCAATAACTAGACAGTTACAATATAACATTTAGATTAATTAACCCAGTTAATGCCTTAAGAGAGAGAGGCTGGTGGTCAAGTCAAGTCAAGAGTTTTATTTGTCACAAGTTGTTTATTTGCATACAAGTTTACAATGATTATGCAACGATGTGCATAATACAATAGTAATAACATATAATGGAATCCAATAGAACGACATTGTGCAATAAAACAAGTAAACAGAGTAGGGCATATCGGTATATGTACATAAGTTATTTAGGTCCCGTCAATAGAACGACATTGTGCAATAAAACAAGTAAACAGAGTAGGGCATGCATATCGCAATAAAACAAGTAAACAGAGTAGGGCATATCGGTATATGTACATAAGTTATTTAGGTCCCGTCAATAGAACGACATTGTGCAATAAAACAAGTAAACAGAGTAGGGCATGCATATCGGTATATGTACATAAGTTATTTAGGTCCCGTCAATAGAACGACATTGTGCAATAAAACAAGTAAACAGAGTAGGGCATGCATATCGGTAATAAAACAAGTAAACAAAGTAGGGCATGCATATCGGTATATGTACATAAGTTATTTACAGAGCATGGTAGGACATGCTAGGTCCTGTGGTAGTGCAATACACTGTTAGCTCCGGATGAGGCACTGGGTCTTTATGTACATGCTATATTGGTGGTCAATGTCACTTCGGATTGCTACGACACATCTCTACTGCTTGTGACAGGCTGTGGTGCGTTCCAGACTTTACTCCTGTTGGGAAACTATAGCGATGGTCTGTGCTCCACACTTTTCTTCGGCCTCCCCGCAGCGAGCCGGCGTCGACCCCCGAGCTTCATTTTACGACGGGCAACAGAGGTGGGTTGAGCCGCTATGCTTGGCCCAGCACAGTTAGCGACTCGCCTGAGCGCGTGTGCACGTTTTGATGCATGGCTGATACCAGAGCGGCCGAAGGTGTGTAGAGCTGACAGCAGCTTGGAGGGATTCCCCTTCAGCTGATTGAAGATCTTTATCATGGCTGACGCTCCCCCTTGAAGTTCCTCATTGGTCAGCATTTCGTGGAACTCCTCTTTGAACTCCTCCAATTGGGACCGATACCTCTCTCTGGCTAAAACAGCTGAAAAAAGATGGAGCAATAGATGATATTGTATTTGAACTGTAGTGTAAACATTTATATAAATTCAAAAATGGTCAGCAGAGGAGATCGAGCCTTTGAGGTGTCAGCACCTAGAGGTACGCCTTGCCAATGGACATCCCACGTGTTGAGCAACCTAATTGTTGTATTTATAATGCATGTATAAATACATTGACTATTGGCCATGACAATGAACACAATTTTGAAAAAACAAGTCTCCACCTTCAATGCCGTCAGCTCCCATAAATGTGGTCTGGTCGCTCAGCTCTGGAGTGACCTGTGACCCATTGCATTGCATTGATGCTTAAGCATTGATTTATGCACTTGAATGCTTGTTTATAAAGGGAAATGTACTTGTGATCTCCGAGTGTACCGAGTCTCCCATTTGTCTGGGATATGTACCTGTTCACAAGATCAATCTGCAAGGCTTGTTGGAAGAAGCCATCTGCCTCACTCTCCTCCCTGGCATACATGATGTTCTTCACTACTGTGAACAGAGCCTGCCTGTCAGCCATGTGGATGTTGTGGTCTTTGTTCAGCAGCCATCTCCACACAGCCTGCAGCACATGGAAACTACACAGGAGGAGCGTGGCTTCCGGGAAGGCCCTGTGGATGGCTGCTCTCTCTGCTGTGCTGTCGTCTGTCAGGAATATCTGTGGACCTGCCATTCCTCTGCCTGAGAAGGCATTCTCAGAGAGGAGGGACTTCAGCATCTCCAGTCCCTGGAAGTAGGGATGTAGCAATAACCGGTTACAGTGATTACCTTGGTTAACTAGTATTAGCACTTACTGTACCTTTTCAATATCAGGATAACCGTCAACTAAGTAATAGTATAGTATAGTATTATGCTATTGTAATGGGGGGCTACCTGGTAGATGACCTCACTTGCTTCTGACTGGGTGATGAGGATCCCCAGGGGTAGACCGCCTGCACAGCTGTGCGTCAGGATCAGGAAGACACAGCAGTGTTGTCTGTCCATGTTACCGGATGCATCCATAAAGGCCATCTCTCCACTCTGCTTAAGGCCAGCATGAACCCTCTTCATCAGAGGAGAGAAGATCACGACAAGGAACTGCCTACCATCCCCTGTCTGGCTCACTTTGGCACAGTCACTCCCACACTGAGCATTGTACATTTCAACCTGCCTCTCCAGAGCCTCTCGCATCCCCTTCCCCTCTGAGCTTCCATACTCTGCCTTGAATATCCGGTGGTACAGTCTGTTAAAATAGAACATGACACACAATGAAAATCTAACAATATGATATATCAGTTCATGTTGAGGCCTATACCACAAGTTCAAAATCTGGTATGTCATAAATGTCTAGATGTAGCAGTACTGTCTATAATTTTTTTGAAAGCCAGTAAATACTGACAAAAAAAAGCATAGACACTTAGAAGAAGCAATGTAGTCCCCCCCACCCACCCAACCTCCTCCAATGTACAGTTTCTCTTTTCTGTATGTATATGTTATCATGAATTGAAAATGGGGGACCCTGATGTAAACAAAACGATAAGGTACGCGTAAGGTTATCGCGGTGCTCGCCAAGAAAAGAAAAAAGATGCCGCACATTAATATGGCAGCAAATCTTAAAACACGCGTCAGCAATGATGACCGTTTTCCCTGTACTCCGCCATGTGAATCTAATCTGGATGCGTACCCTGAACTTGTGGTAGGCCTAGACATTTTCAATTCATCGTCTTGTTTACATCAGGGTCCCCCATTTTCAATTCATGATAACATATATGACATACAGGTAGATAGATAGACAGTACTGCTACATCTAGACATTTATGACATACCAGATTTTGAACTTGTGGTATAGGCCTAGACATTTTCAATTCATCGTCTTGTTTACATCAGGGTCCCCCATTTTCAATTCATGATAACATATATGACATACAGGTAGACAGAGACAGTACTGCTACATCTAGACATTTATGACATACCAGATTTTGAACTTGTGATATAGGCCTAGACATTTTCAATTCATCGTTTTGTTTACATCAGGGTCCCCCATTTTCAATTCATAATAACATATATGACATACAGGTAGACAGATAGACAGTACTGCTACATCTAGACATTATGACATACCAGATTTTGAACTTGTGGTATAGGCCTAGACATTTTCAATTCATCGTTTTGTTTACATCAGGGTCCCCCATTTTCAATTCATGATAACATATATGACATACAGAAAAGAGAAACTGTACATTGGAGGAGGTTGGGTGGGTGGGGGGGACTACATTGCTTCTTCTAAGTGTCTATGCTTTTTTTTGTCAGTATTTACTGGCTTTCAAAAAAATAATAGACAGTACTGCTACATCTAGACATTTATGACATACCAGATTTTGAACTTGTGGTATAGGCCTAGACATTTTCAATTCATCGTCTTGTTTACATCAGGGTCCCCCATTTTCAATTCATGATAACATATATGACATACAGGTAGACAGAGACAGTACTGCTACATCTAGACATTTATGACATACCAGATTTTGAACTTGTGATATAGGCCTAGACATTTTCAATTAATCGTTTTGTTTACATCAGGGTCCCCCATTTTCAATTCATGATAACATATATGACATACAGAAAAGAGAAACTGTACATTGGAGGAGGTTGGGTGGGTGGGGGGGACTACATTGCTTCTTCTAAGTGTCTATGCTTTTTTTTGTCAGTATTTACTGGCTTTCAAAAAAATAACATCTTGTTGCTTGTGTGTTGAAGGACTTTTTACCGAAGGGTTACACATATCATGTCTGCACGTACAGACGTGCGGTGAACCCATCCTGCGTTGACCATACCTCTTTTGAGGCCACTGTGCGAATGACTCACCAGTCTGAGGAGGAGATCCTGGTGTGGGCAAGGTCGATGCAGGTCACCTGGAGAGTGGCCCATACAAGACCCAAGAAGATCATCTTCAGAGTATGTTGTTCTTTTAGAGTTGGTATGGTCAACATTCCCTGAGAAGTGATTTTCCACTTTCAGTACGTTCAGCTGAAAGGTCATTTATGGCTGATACTATAATATTTGTCTCCAAATATATGATGGCTCTGGATCATTTGACTCTTATTTACCATTTCAACCACATTTGCATAACTACAGTGGATGTCATTACTTGGGTTCATGGGTTCATGACAAAGCAACATCTTGGGAGGATCTTTCTGGTAAAATAAATATCTTATAATTTTTATACATGGTGAGCACAGACCATCGCCATAGTTTCCCAACAGGAGTAAAGTCTGGAACGCACCACAGCCTGTCACAAGCAGTAGAGATGTGTTGTAGCAATCCGAAGTGACATTGACCACCAATATAGCATGTACATAAAGACCCAGTGCCTCATCCGGAGCTAACAGTGTATTGCACTACCACAGGACCTAGCATGTCCTACCATGCTCTGTAAATAACTTATGTACATATACCGATATGCATGCCCTACTTTGTTTACTTGTTTTATTACCGATATGCATGCCCTACTCTGTTTACTTGTTTTATTGCACAATGTCGTTCTATTGACAGGAACTAAATAACTTATGTACATATACCGATATGCATGCCCTACTCTGTTTACTTGTTTTATTGCACAATGTCGTTCTATTGACGTGACCTAAATAACTTATGTACATATACCGATATGCCCTACTCTGTTTACTTGTTTTATTGCGATATGCATGCCCTACTCTGTTTACTTGTTTTATTGCACAATGTCGTTCTATTGACGGGACCTAAATAACTTATGTACATATACCGATATGCCCTACTCTGTTTACTTGTTTTATTGCACAATGTCGTTCTATTGGATTCTATTATATGTTATTACTATTGTATTATGCACATCGTTGCATAATCATTGTAAACTTGTATGCAAATAAACAACTTGTGACAAATAAAACTCTTGACTTGACTTGACCACCAGCCTCTCTCTCTTAAGGCATTAACTGGGTTAATTAATCTAAATGTTATATTGTAACTGTCTAGTTATTGATTGATTGATTGAATTGATTGAAAACTTTATTAACAGATTGCAGAATGGGTACAGTAGTACAGCTCAATACATACAATTGTTAAGGGGATGCAGACCAGAGAAAGACTTCCGTCAAGGGTACTACGACTATGCGTGCACCTCATGGTACCAAAGCACCTCAAAGGCGCTTAAAACAAAATTACAAACATCACAAAACAAACTGGTCAGACTACTACTTGACCTGAACCCCAGAACCCACCTCACCCCTGCCCACTTTGACAACCTAGGATGGCTTAGAGTAGACGACAGAGTACAGCAACTTGCAATGGGCCTGGTCTACAAGATACACTATACGACCGGGGTACCCATGTACATGTCAAAATACTTCCCAAAGGTCAGTGAATACCACAACCACTACACCAGAGGAAGCTCAACAAATGATGTAAAACCCAGATTCGGCTCAAACAAGGGACTAAACACGTTTCGCAATTATGCCACAACAATGTGGAACGCCCTACCCAAAGCTGTAAAGGAATGTGAATCACTACCCACATTCAAAACCGCTCTTAAAGAGCACCGTAAATGCCCAAAACCCCCACCACCTCCTAATAGACAGTCTCCTCCCCACCGCATGTATATATTCCCTCCCCGCCGTATGTATATTTCTCTCCCACCCACCCACCCCCTCCTAATGTACAGTCCCCTCCCCATCATATGTATATACTCTGTCAGGATCTAGGGGTAACAGTACTGTATATTTGAATACCGTTTATGTCACAAATGTATCAGTACTAAATACCTATATGTCCCTATGCCATAAATGTCATGTATGTTGTGTATGTCATAAATGTCTATATGAATTGAAAATGGGGGACCCTGATGGAAACAAGACAAACGTCTTTCTCAGGTCTGCATCCCCTTAACAATTGTATGTATTGAGCCGTACTGTATTGTACCCATTCTGCAATCTGTTAAATAAAGTTTTCATTCATTCATTCATTCATTCATTCATTCATTCATTCATTCATTCATTCATCATTCATTGTTTACATCAGGGTCCCCCATTTTCAATTCATCGTAACATATGACATACAGATAGACAGTACAGTTAGGCATTAACTGTGTTAATCTAAATGTTACATTGTAACTGTCTAAAGCATTAACTGGGTTAATCTAAATGTTACATTGTAACTGTCTAAAGCATTAACTGGGTTAATCTAAATGTTACATTGTACAGTAAGTGGGGAGTGTAAACAAGTTGAATGCTGGCTGTGTTGTGAAATGTGCATAACGTTATGAATAAACCGCGAAGTCACGCGAAATAACGTTATACGCGAAACTATACAAACCAATTACATAATCCTATCCAGCATATGTGTAAAGGCACACACAACATATTCCAGTTAACGGTATATTTTTTTAATGATTCGTTATGGCGTAATCAATACTTCCATGCGTATAAATTGCGTTCGCGACCTCCATGTTTTGGGGCTATTCATCAGAAAACTCGGATCCGGGATTCGGAGAGGGGCCAATCAGAGAGGGGTCTGCAGAAATGGCCTCAACCAATCAGAGAGGGGTCTGCAGAGATGCGGCTACGAATTGTAGAGACGCACACACGAATCCCCGCCGGGGAAAACAGTGGAATATTTGTCTCAAAATTCTGTCCGTAACTTTTAGAACTCCGTACATAAATATAAACAAATCAAGCATGTTTTTATGATTCATGAAACACAAATTGAGAGGTGTGTTTGTGTGGATCGTTTTTACGATTGTGGATTCTACTTCTGCTTTTATTTTTTTTTTTTATGGACCTCTAAGAAGAAGAAGCGTCACACACGAATCCCCACGGGGAAAACAGCGAAATATTTGTCTCAAAATTCCGTACGTAACTCCAAGTTGATCAAGTGTGTCCTTATAATTCCGTACGTAAATCTAAGCAGATCAAGCTGTTTTTAGAATTCCGTACGTAAATATAAACAAATCAAGCATGTTTTTATGATTTATGAAACACAAATTGAGAGGTGTGTTTGTGTGGATCGTTTTTATGATTGTGGATTTCGTTTTTATGATTGTGGAATCTGAGGTGTGTGTGTGTGGATAGTTTTTACGATTGTGGATTCTACTTTACGATTGTGGATTCTACTTTTGCGTTTGTTTATTTTTGATAGAAATCTACCCCCATAAATAAAGACCCCCTAAAGAGGTCCTGCATTATTATTAACAAAACTGTTCTCACCTCTCATTGGGCTAGATGGGCTTTTTGAACAATAGAGTATGACCACTGGTACTGAACTTAACATTACAAATTATATGTGCTCCATGCATGGGAAAGAGGAAGAACCTCATGCTTGAGACAATACAAGGAACCCTGCCCTGGCTCTATGGAAGGCCCATTGTAACTGAGGGGTACAATTCCCTGACTGTATTGTTAGATATGATACTTACTACCACTACCTCTTGTACTTTAGACTCTGGCCACCCAGTACTAGGCATAAATAATTATGGTAAACACTCCCACGTAGATGAAACGATCCAACACAAATGTACCAAGTCGAAAGTCTGCGTTTAATAATAATTAATACATAGCAAAAGGTATGTAGAGCAATCACTTAATTACATTTATGATTTGAAATAGGATGCACTTTTATGGCAAATGAGTATTCGTTGGTATATCAATAGAGAACGTCCAATCTCTGGTGGCGCAGGCGGTAAATATACAACCTGGAATATTTAAGGAATAATAGCAATGATACTTTAATGATTATAGAACTGGATACACTAGGGGGGGATTCCGGTCGCTTGTAAGACAACTGGAGAAGGGGGGGGGGGTAGAGTCTGGCTGTATCCGTCTGGCCGAGGGTATCCTGGGAGAACCCACGGTTGTGCGGCTCGGTGCCTCAGCGATCCTCGATCCACAGATGAAAGCAGTTGGACTCTCTGTGGGCCGGCTTCCTCCGGTCCACGATGGAGAGACGTGAAGCGACCTCGTCGTGTAGAGCGTCTTCTCACCTGTCGTCCTCTCCGGGGGGGGGGGTTTCCAACACACGGCAGTGTTGGTCTTTATCCATAGAATAATCACTGTATACAAAGCATAATCCGTGCCTGGGAAGGCGGGCTGTCGTCGGTAGAATAATCCGGTATGCAGGTCCACTCGCTCGTCGGCTCTGGGGCTCCTCGGGTGCAGCCTCACATGGGGTCGGCCACCCTGGATAAGCAGCCAGTTCTACCCGAAACGATGGGGGTACTGACTACGATAGTATTCTCACCGCACGAAGCACTACATATGAATAGACTATTATTAGCTTAATAGACTACGTCCAACTCGACGATATAGTGCCAAATATGACTATTCAAATATTAATATACACGATGTCTCAATACCGATGGTAGGCCGAACTTGGCCTTACTCCCACACGTGGCGTCGCGGGGAGGCTTTACGTCTGTCACTCTATTGGAGGGTAAGAAACTGGACTAAAAAGAAAGTCCTACTTTAGTAGCGCAGTATATATACGCACTATGAACAAATAGTACCATTAGTGGTGCGGTAGCCAGATTCCTACGCGGAACTAGGACTTGTTCGTACATGTTGAGCGGTACGTTTGAACTGGGTCTGGGGGGTATGGCAGCCTGGCACCAAGGTCTCGACCAATAGTAGAATGGAGACTATTATGGGATGTTCAGTAGGCTAGAATGGATATTCAATGCATATTGTACAAGGAATATACAAGGGATATCAGGGAATATTAGAGAATATACAAATACAATTAAATATATATATATAAATAAATATATATATTCGGTTTAATCTGGCCCTTCACAACAGCCACCCCCTGATTGGTCCCAGACCTAATCAGTTAAGCAGAGACAGATTAATCGCGTTGTCTATTTACACATAAGGGTTTGCTGTAGGGGTCAGTCAACTTCACAAAGTCATAGGGTTATAGGGTCATGGTCATCATCGATTGTGTCTGGGAGTCGGGGCAGTTCTACGAGCCTCGCCACGGGACGGGTGTAAGTGCGACCCTGGACAAGCACTTCAGCTGCTCGGACCTTGCCGTCGGCACCGGTGATCACTTTGCTTACGCGGCTGGCCGGCCACATAGCTCTGGGCAGTGATTGATCAATAATCATGACGACTGTTCCTTCTGTCAAATTGTCTCTCTCCTTTACCCACTTCTGGCGGGTCTGTAGAGACGGTAGGTAGTGCAGTAGGAAACTGCTCCAAAACTTGTCGGCTAATACTTGGCTGTACCTCCACATTAGTCGGCCGTTCGCTTCTTCAGGCCGGTACATTGTCTGGGGTAACGCGGGATCTAGCCGCCCCATCAGGAGTGTGTTGGGGGTAACTGGGTCGATATCCGCCACATCGCTGGAGACGTAGCCGAGGGGCTTAGAGTTCAATACTCCCTCAATCTCCGTGAGGACTGTCATTAGGACTTCTTCCGCCACAGTCTGGGCCCCAAGTACTGCGTACAGGGCTGTCTTTATGGAACGCACTTCCCGTTCCCAAGTACCACCGAAGTGGGGTGCGTTTGGGGGGTTGAATTGGAAGTCAATCTGTGCTGGAGCGAGGTGGGTCTTAAGTTCTGGGCCCATAGCTTGGAAGCTCTCTCTCAGCTCTCTTTCGCCGCCTTTGAAGTTTGTCCCATGATCGGACAATAGTGTAGACGGTCTTCCTTTCCGTGATGTGAATCTACGGAAGGCCATAAGGAATGAGTCTGTGCTCATGGTCGGGAGAAGCTCGATGTGTATCGCTCTGGTGGTCATGCATTTGAATACAATACCCCACCGCTTCTCGGTTCCTCTTCCTTTCTTTATGTGCAGCGGGCCAAAGCAGTCCATACCCGTTGAGTGGAATGGCTTGTCACCGATTCGGAGGCGACATGGAGGAAGGTCAGCCATCCTTGGTATGCTGGGCTGCGCGCGCCACTTGCGGCAGTCTAGACATGTTCGCTGGAAGCGTCGTACCGCCTCTCTTCCTTGTAGGATCCAGTAACGACGTCTGATCTCCGCGAAGACTCTTTCTGCTCCTGCGTGATGTACATCCTCATCGTATTTCTTTATAATCAGCTCTGTGACCTTGTGTCGGCTGTTCAATACGATCGGGTATTTAATGTCATCCGGTAGATTGGGGGCTCTGCGTAGGCGACCACCCACTCTGATGAGGGTATGAGCGTCGCTCTCTGGGGCCAGATGAATTAATCTGCTGTCGGATGGGACGGGCTTTCCTCCCTGTAGACAGGCCAATTCATCGGGGAACGAGTCTCTCTGGGCTCGCTGCAGTAGAAGCAATTCTGCTTCCTCGTAGTTAGCTGCTGACATTTCAGCGGGGGACTTACACTCCGGGTGGTGCCGCAGGAATGTCCTTTGTTGTGCACTCTCTATGGTAGTGCAATCATCTATGTTGGGGTCTGCGGAGATAACAGTGCTCAATCCACAGAACATAGGTTTCTTATTCTCAGCCTCCTCTTGACTGGCTTCCCTCGGGATAGGCGTGGGCCACTCTCCTTCCGGGAGCTTTAGGAATGCTGGGCCGTCACTGTAGACATTGCGACGGGTGCATCTAGGGGCATTCCCCGGGTGATGACGTCAGCTGGGTTCTGTTTTGTATCAACGTAGCGCCACTCTGTTTCTCCGGTTAACTCTTCGGTTAAGTCTTGAATCTCGGTGACTCTGACTCCCACGAAGACTTTGTACTTGCATGAGTCCGATTTGATCCAGGCGAGTACTGTCGTGGAATCTGACCACAGGATTGTTCTAGACACCGGTATGGTGAGCTCACGTTGGATGAGCGTGGCTAGGTGCGCTCCGGCTAGGGCTGCGCAGAGCTCTAGACGTGGGATAGATTGTTGCTTGCGTGGGGCTATTCTCGAGCGGGCGAGGACAAATGCTGTGTAGATCTCTCCCCCCTCTTCTTGGGCCCGCAAGTAGGCTACTGATCCGTATGCGACCTCTGAGGCGTCACTGAAGACGTGTAAGTCCATTTTACATGTCTCTGGCCTCACCGTGGGTGGGAAGTAGCTTCGGCGCATATTAACGCCTGGGAGTGAGTGGAGCTCCATCTCCCACTCTCTCCAGGTGGATGCAAGGTGTGCGGGAATGGGGTCGTCCCAGCCCTGGTCCTTGTCCCACAATGCTCGTACAATCATTTTTGCCCTGGTGGTGTACGGTAGAATACATCCTAGCGGGTCATATTGTCGGGCGAGTGTTGTGTACACACTCCGTCTGGTGGTCGGCGCCGCCGCCGGCCTTCCCTGCTCCGTAGTCAGGGGCTTGTGTCTGTAGTGAAGCGAATCTGTTTTGAATCGCCACACCAATCCCAGGGTCATCTCCTGGGCTTCTCCCGGGATTGTAGCCATCCAGGTCTCGCTGCTGGCTGCCTTGTCCTCGGAGGAGAGGCTGCGCAGTACTTGCGGATCGCTGCTGGCCCACTGCCTGAGATCAAAGCCGCCTTTGATCAATGAGGCGCGGAGTTTAATCAGGGGAGCCTCGGCTTCTTCCTGGGTTGAAAGGCTTTGTAGACAGTTGTCTACATAGAAGCTGTTCTTTACGCTGTGTCGGACCTCTTCGTCCGCTGCTGGGTCCTCTGCTACATGTTTCTGTAGTGCAAATGTAGCACAGCAGGGGCTGCACGTCGTTCCGAAGGGGAGGACTTCCCATTGGTAGATGGCTGGGTGCTCATCTCCTGGCTTCTCTCTCCATAGGAACCGTAACAGGGGCTTGTCCTCCTCTACTAATCTCACCTGCAGGAACATTCCTTTAATGTCCCCGCTGATGGCCACCTTTTCCTGGCGGAAGCGGAGTAGAACGCCGAGTAGGGAGGGGCCGAGTGTGGGACCGGGCAGTAACTCTTTATTCAGATTTTGGGATCCGATCTGGTAGCTGCAGTTAAATACTATGCGGTCTTTACCGTTGTGATGGACCTTGTGGTGAGGCACGTACCACGATTCAGTGGTCTGGTCAGCCTCTTTAGTGTCCATCTTTGTGACGTGTCCCGCTGTGATGAGCTTCTCAATCTCGGCGCGGTATACACTCTCTTGGGCGGGGTTCTTGGCTAAGCGCCGCTCCGTGTTCAGCAGGTACCGTTCTGTGGCGTCTGTCTTGGCGTGGAAAGTAGGCATTCCTTCTCGCCGCAGGAGTGGCGTGGCGTATCTCAACACGCCGTTGACCGGGACTCTCTTGGTCCCTGTCTCGAGGAGGTGAATGGCGTAAATGTCATCTTTAGAGCGAATGTCTTTCTTTCCGTTCTTAAAGGGCATTTGTTCCAAGGTCCATAGCCGCTCTACGTGTTGCAGGAGTGCGGTTTCTCCCTCTGTGACTCGGGAGTGGAGACATCTAGTGGCTGTACTTCGGTTGAGAGATTTGGCGAGCGGGCCTTGGAGAGTCCATCCCAAACGGGTCTCGACTGCTGCAGGACAGCCTCGGGGTCCGGTATGAACCCGGTCTATCGGGACAATGAGGTCTGCATGGTCGGAGCCTATCAACAGGGTCGGCATAGCATTGTCTATGAGCGGGATCGGTAACTTGCGCAGATGTGCATATTTCTCCATCAGCTTGGCGACGGGGTATGTGTACCGCGACAGTCCTATTTCTTGGCTGGTGAAAGCGTCTGTAATCTGGTACCGTCGCTCAGGCTGGCCGCTTGCTGCGATAGAGAATGAGACATTCTCGCCCTTTATCGTCTTCAAATCTCGTCTTATTGTCCGAATTGTCATTTGGGTTTCGCTTCCCCGCAGCCCTAGCTGGGCCGCAGCGGAGGCGAGCAGAAGGGTCTTCTCTGACCCGTCATCGAGGACGGCGTAAGTGTCCAGGACTTTATTCTGGTAGCTTAGTGTCACACGCACTACTTTTAGGAGTACTCGGGCTCCACTGCTGCTGGCGGGATCGATGTACATGACGCTCGCTTTGCTGCTGGATGGTGCGGGTGAAGGGCGCCGTCTGTTACTGTCGTGAAGTATGTCCAGATGGGCTCCATCGCACTTGGTGCACCTTTTCTTTAAGCGGCATTCGGCTGCCATGTGTGAGCGCGCACAGCGAAAACAGCGCTTGTTGGACTTTATCCATTGACTTGCTTCCTCCGCGTTCAGCTTGGGGAAGGAGTCACATTGCGCTAGCCAGTGTTCTTTCTCACAGTAGGGGCACACTATCTTCCACTTCTCCGTTCTGGAGGGGGTACTGTGGCTCCTGCTGCTCGGTACTGACTCCGATTGGTGCATCACAGTCACCGATCTTCTTCCATCATTTAGTCGTCTGGTTCCTTCTCTGGAGCCAGGGGTGCTCCGTCCGAATGTATCTAGCCGTAGGCTGCTGACTTCTCTCGCCAGGAAGTCTGCTAGATCGAGGAGGTTCGGTTCGGGGCTATTCGGGTCTCGGTGGTCTCTCTGCCGCCTAAAACGCTCCTGTCGAGCGGGCGGCAGCTTCTCCAAGATCCTTTCCACATTTGAGTTGGCGTAAAGTTCATGCCTCCCCTTCTCTCTCTGCGCTCCCAACATCCCTACCAGGGACTGCACTCTGATGGACAGGTCGTCCAGTGCTCGATTGTCTATTGCTGGGGGTAAGCGGTCGATGTGTCGGATCTCCTGGATCACGTAATCCCATATGCGCCCATACCTCTGGTCCAATGCTACCAGCGCTGCTGTGTATGGGGTGGTGGAAGTCGCGTAGGCGAGCGCTATATTCGCGGGGTACCTTTAAGTGCTTCAGTAGGATGGCATATTTATGGCGTTCATCCAATACATCCACCAACATGGTCTCCAGACACATGCAGAGTTCTGTATACTGGGCCCGGTTCTCTTGGGTGAAGTCGGGTACCATAGGCGTGCCAATGTATGACGCTGACTGTGGATACATCGGCGAGCGTTGGGGGAGAGGCCTCCTAGGCGAGTCTCCTACCGCTCCTTGGTATGGGCTGGTACCGGCAGTGTACCATGGCCCGCTTGTCCAGGTGCTGTTCCTCGGTGCGGGTCGTGCGTCGTGCTCACCCGTGTATAGAGTCGGGGGTCTGTAGCGCAGCTCCGCGGGAGTATAGCCTGGGCTGTACCGGACCTCCTGGTCCGGTAGAGTACTGTGCTGTCGTCGGGCGTGGTTCTCCTCCTCTTCCTCTTCGTCTTCAGTTAGGTCATCCAGTGCTTGTAGTCTCTGGTTTAGCCTCTCCACAGGATATGCTGCTCCTTCCCGGTTGCTAGGTCTCGCTTGGACCGGTGGGGGGAGGTGGTCTGTGGGGGGTATAGACCTCGTCTGTTGGTCAAGTTCAGGGTTGTTTACTCGGCTAGGGGATGCCGCCCTGGAGGTGTGTCTAGACGAGTTCCTGGAGCCTCTGGCGGAGGGAGAGGGTGTTGTCCGTCTGATCAGCTGTTCTATTAGTTGCGCTTGCTGTCTGTCGCGCTCTGCGTCCCGTAGAGCACCAGCAGCTGCTCGCTGGCTGTCTGCTCGGTCTCGGGCCACATTCTCTTCCATCTGAATGCGTCTTATTTCTAGACGTATATGCTCTTCTTCGCTCCGCTGCTGGATCTGCAGTCGGTCGCGTTCAGCAGCGGCGTTCAGGCTGATGAGGAAGGCCTGCTGTAGGGTCCTCTCTGCCTCGCTGGGAGAAGGCGGTTGTATAGGGGAGCCTTCCCTCGGGGTACTCCTTGCGGAGCCTTGGAGCTCTATCTCCACGGTGCTCTCCCCGTCTTCTTCCGTGCCGAGTTCTCTCTCGGTAGCGTTGTATTCCTCCCGGGACTCATCGGGGACGACTTCTTCAGTACTGGCGGGGTGTGAAGTCATGTCTGGTTCCCACTGGTCCCCACCGTGAGCTTGGTCAGTTACATTAGAACCCGTAGGGGCCTCTATGGTCGGGGTAGTCTGGGCGTTGGGGTTAGACATACTTTTACTTTCTAGTTTTACCGCGTTTACTGTTAGTAGAAGACTAGGTTGTTGACTGACAGCGTAAGCCTCTAAGTACTGAGGGAGCCGTCGTTCGCGCTGCGGGTGTTGGTTAGGAAGATCGTTTCGTGGAGTGTTCATCATAGGCCATTTCAATATTAATAACACTATATTAATATTACACTAATTACCCTCCGGCTCGAAGGACCAATTGTAACTGAGGGGTACAATTCCCTGACTGTATTGTTAGATATGATACTTACTACCACTACCTCTTGTACTTTAGACTCTGGCCACCCAGTACTAGGCATAAATAATTATGGTAAACATAAACACTCCCACGTAGATGAAACGATCCAACACAAATGTACCAAGTCGAAAGTCTGCGTTTAATAATAATTAATACATAGCAAAAGGTATGTAGAGCAATCACTTAATTACATTTATGATTTGAAATAGGATGCACTTTTATGGCAAATGAGTATTCGTTGGTATATCAATAGAGAACGTCCAATCTCTGGTGGCGCAGGCGGTAAATATACAACCTGGAATATTTAAGGAATAATAGCAATGATACTTTAATGATTATAGAACTGGATACACTAGGGGGGGATTCCGGTCGCTTGTAAGACAACTGGAGAAGGGGGGGGGGGGGGTAGAGTCTGGCTGTATCCGTCTGGCCGAGGGTATCCTGGGAGAACCCACGGTTGTGCGGCTCGGTGCCTCAGCGATCCTCGATCCACAGATGAAAGCAGTTGGACTCTCTGTGGGCCGGCTTCCTCCGGTCCACGATGGAGAGACGTGAAGCGACCTCGTCGTGTAGAGCGTCTCCTCACCTGTCGTCCTCTCCGGGGGGGGGGTTTCCAACACACGGCAGTGTTGGTCTTTATCCATAGAATAATCACTGTATACAAAGCATAATCCGTGCCTGGGAAGGCGGGCTGTCGTCGGTAGAATAATCCGGTATGCAGGTCCACTCGCTCGTCGGCTCTGGGGCTCCTCGGGTGCAGCCTCACATGGGGTCGGCCACCCTGGATAAGCAGCCAGTTCTACCCGAAACGATGGGGGTACTGACTACGATAGTATTCTCACCGCACGAAGCACTACATATGAATAGACTATTATTAGCTTAATAGACTACGTCCAACTCGACGATATAGTGCCAAATATGACTATTCAAATATTAATATACACGATGTCTCAATACCGATGGTAGGCCGAACTTGGCCTTACTCCCACACGTGGCGTCGCGGGGAGGCTTTATGTCTGTCACTCTATTGGAGGGTAAGAAACTGGACTAAAAAGAAAGTCCTACTTTAGTAGCGCAGTATATATACGCACTATGAACAAATAGTACCATTAGTGGTGCGGTAGCCAGATTCCTACGCGGAACTAGGACTTGTTCGTACATGTTGAGCGGTACGTTTGAACTGGGTCTGGGGGGTATGGCAGCCTGGCACCAAGGTCTCGACCAATAGTAGAATGGAGACTATTATGGGATGTTCAGTAGGCTAGAATGGATATTCAATGCATATTGTACAAGGAATATACAAGGGATATCAGGGAATATTAGAGAATATACAAATACAATTAAATATATATATATAAATAAATATATATATTCGGTTTAATCTGGCCCTTCACAACACCCATCATCATCAAAATATCAACAACCTCAGTAAAAATAGGTCCCAGCACAAAACTAAGTAATCGCTGCTTACTTACTTTCTATTAAAAAAAGAATGAAGTGCCCCGACTTGCAATGATGATCAATCTTTTTATGGGTCTTCTTAAAAAAATAAACCTTTCCAAACAGCTCTAACTTGACTATTACTAATTACCGTTAGCCGGCTCCACCTTCATCTTTCATCATCAGCCTAATAGTCTTGTTTGATGTCTTTAAAGTTACTAATTTATAAAGTGAGCCTACACTGGTTTATCAAACCATCCTGTGTATGTCAGCATAATATTTCCTCATTTCTGCTACTCCTAAAATAACATATTAACATGGAATAAGTATAAAGATCCCAAAGCTGTTTGAAAGTCACAAAACCAATAACACATGGCAGCAAACTATACAGTCCCTTGCCCTCCCCAAATCAGTCCTGAATGTGGCATGCCAAATGCTTAGCTTTGCACAGTTGGCTTAAACCAAGTAGAGAGGGGGGGGGGGGGGGAGAGAGAGGAGGGGGACAAAGAATCCATTGTTCTGCTGGGTCGGTCTGGAAGATTTTTGAGTGAAACCAATTTCTGGTGGCTCTAAGATTCAGCCGACAAACACTCCCCAGCTAGGCTTTCTCGGCTGGGTCTAATGGTGGTTGGAGGGAGCCTGCATTTTCACCATCTACCTGCATTCCAGAGCTCTGCACAGGCCTCCCTAGACCTTGACAGCATACACAGCTCCCCCCCCCCCCCCCCCCCCCCCAGTGCCCTCAAGCCATCTCCGTTCCCTCCCCTGACAAGGGGGCCCACCGTCAGCTAAAACACGTGGATGAATTATTTTAGATACTGTACTTTTGCACAATGTATTGTTAGCTTACTCCACACCTCCCAATATGTTGCCTCAGTGAGGACAAAGTTATCCAGTACCAGGGATGTGCACAGCTTCACTTTGTTATGGTCGGTTAGTTGGTGGGTGGTCTGAACAAATAACCAAATAGTCGGTGTGTGCCCACATTCACAAAGGCTAGAACTGAAGATACAATTTTTTTTAATTCTCACCGTGGCATCTTGGGACTCTTAGACTCATCATACTAGGCTAGTTTGACTAGCTAGCTAGGTCCGTCATCCTCACATAAACAGATGTTTTATTTTTATTTTATTAAAAAAAAAATTATACTGGTCAGCCTTGTGGCCAGGGTGCCACAGTAGATCAACTCTAGTCACACATTCCCACAATAGACATATCTATCTAGGTCGTCCTCGGACGGGCCCTCCATCGGTGCTTCCAGTCATCCCGATCCTCCATGCATCTGGCTAGCTCGCCGGTGCTTTCTGTTCCCGCATCTCTCCTGAGTACGTCCACGTAGGTTAATGTGGGACGTCCTCGTGATCGATGCCCGTGTGTTGGTTCCCACAGCACAAGTTTGCTGGTTGGCATCTCATGGTGTCTCTGGCAGTGACCTGCCAGCCTCATTCTCCTGACTGCCACTTTATCGCTCACCTTTAGCACCCCCCCATACAAGATTGCATTAGTGACATGCTCATCCCTGTTGATGTTGAGCACCACGCGCATCATTCTGGTGTAGCACCCATCCAAGGACTTCTGCAGGGTGGGCTTCAAGGTCCAGCATTCACTGCCATACAAAAGGACAGACTCAACTGTTGCATGAAAGAAGTTGAGCTTGATTTGACGGGGGAGGTTGGATTTCCACACACTGGTCAATAGACAAGAGTTTAATCAAATGTACTTGAAGTTTGCGATGCGGCTAAAGCTATGTTGCAGCCAGCTACTGAGCCAGCGCATGCAGGCCAGAGGTCAGGCAGGAACAGCGCATGCAGGCCAGAGGTCAGGCAGGAACAGCGCATGCAGGCCAGAGGTCAGGCAGGAACAGCGCATGCAGGCCAGAGGTCAGGCAGGAACAGCGCATGCAGGCCAGAGGTCAGGCAGGAACAGCGCATGCAGGCCAGAGGTCAGGCAGGAACAGCGCATGCAGGCCAGAGGTCAGGCAGGACCAGCGCATGCAGGCCAGAGGTCAGGCAGGAACAGCGCATGCAGGCCAGAGGTCAGGCAGGAACAGCGCATGCAGGCCAGAGGTCAGGCAGGAACAGCGCTCCAAGCTCAAGTGGAGGTGTTGTTTGACACAACACTCCCTCCTAGTGGCTGGAATTTTTTGTTAACATGGTTCAAGACTTTATTGGAAACAATAACATGCATATAAAAATGTATTACAAAAGTTGACCCCCACAAGTTTGATCCCTCCCCGCAAACTATTATTTGATTATTATGACCCGTCGATAAGTACTCCATACTTATTACCAACGCTTCTGTCTGATGGCCTCAGGAGAAACTGTCATGGTTGAGTATGATGTGATTATTCTGAAAGTAATGATGTTGATACATTGTAAAAATACAACCTATACAGTGTTGAATTCACATACTGACTTAACCTGTCATCTAATAAGGCTACACAGAGAAACTAGCATCAGTCTTACACTACAGGACAGGTAAAAGTAGTGTAATATCATCGTCTCACCTGCAGTACACAATTAACTTCCCTTTAGTCAAAATGTAGTGCATTGTCCAAGGGAAGCAACAGTTGTGATTGGAGTAACGAGAAAAGAGGGCAGAGCTTGAGATAGGTCAATTGGGTATCAGTATAAACTGCCTCAACACACACACACTTTTTTCTTTTAAATTACTTTTCTCCAAGAGCAATCTAATCATTTGTTCACAAAAGCATTTTTCCACTGTCCAATGGCATGCAGCCAGAAACTGGCTCTATTTAGCCCTATATACAAAAGAAAAATTTAAATATGAATTCCCTGTGAGTCACTGAGAGGAGACAATTAGAGGAGCTGAGGTGTTGAGGGTCCTCTCTGTAGTCAGTAGGTGTGATATGGTGAGCGAGTGAGAGGCAGCTATGAGAGGAGAGGAGAAAAGAGAAGAGAGGTTTTTGGCAAAGGGTGGACTACTAGTCACAGCCATATGGATGTCATCCAGTGCCCCCCACTGCAGAACACGGCCAGTCAGCAACGTGTTGCCAGCACACTTCTGCATGCCCAACCGTACAATAAAATGTCCTTTATCATCCCTCAAGGAGCTATGAAGATGCAGATGTCTTTTAAATTCACCGCTCCACTGACTGTCTGTCAAACAGGTTGTTAAGGAAGATTTATTGATTGTTCCGAATAGCTCCGAAAAACAAGAAACAGGAGATTAAGTGGCAAATCACAGCATCTTTAGTTGCCCCTTCCACACAATCTGCAATGATTATTTTGAACAAAAAGTCAATTTGTCAAAGATCTAGAGCAGGGGTAGGCAACCCTAGGCACGCGTGCCTGCATAGGCAAAATACATTTTCATATGCACAGTGGGCAGCATTAAATTATTTTTTATTCTTTTTTGCTTTGAAATATTATAGTGAAATATTTTGCACTGTTGTCGCATTTATCTTTTTGAAATCCTCCCACAGGTTCTTTTTACTACCACATATTTAATTGAGACCCTTTATTTGTTTATTATTTCAATTTAGCTGGAAATACATTGCTACATCATTCAGTAACATTTTCAGAGCCTTATAACAAAAACATTATTACGGTCACCATTGTGACCAGTGGGATTAATCAACAAATTTTATTATTTATTTTTCTATTTCATTGAACATTGCACATGTTAAAAGCCATTTTTTTTTACTCAAAATGTGAGTATTACCAAGTCAACTTGTGTTCTTAAAACAATGACAATAAACATAGTTTTATTAGGTTGAAATAATGTGGTTGTGTACTTATTTTTCTGTTAACTTATTATGGATTGAAAACTGAAAACCTTAATGCACAGTAACTGAACTCAATATTTTTAAGTTAACTTATTATTATAACTTTTTTTACAGTGTAGTCTTGCGATCAATCAAAACTTATTTACACAATATACCTCACATTCACCCTCCATTCACATCCTGGTGTTCTCCTGGTGTTCTCCATTAGGCCTGTAGGTGGAGCTATGACAGCACACGTACAGTACACACACCGATGGTGTGTGATGTGTCCAAAAATGAATGGGCAAATGTGAGTGAAATGGTCGCACTGTATGCAGCTGTTTGTCTGCATTGCATTCCCCCCCCCCCCCCCCCCCCCCAACTCAGATTTAGGGTTGATACAACCATCATAATAATATTGTTAATAATAACAATAACAATAATGATGTAATAATGTACAAATTATCATTAAAAAGACCTGATTATGAGAAAAAGAAATTACGATGCATGGAATATTGTTGAGGCACACTAGTTACAACTATATTTCAAACAGGCACTCCATGTCAAAAACGTTGCTGACCCCTGATCTAGAGTGTGTAGGGGAAAAACACTGCAAGGCTGTCACTGGTGCAACCGTGCACAACGTGACTCATGTTGTCTAGATCATGTGACACATACCTACCTACCACCCGCGGCATGTGAGCAGTATGGAGACCAGCCTCACTTACGTAACAGCCAGCCAGCAAGGCGGCCAGCCGGGGCCCCGGGACCCAACCAAAAGATTTGATTTCAGATCAGATACACTGATGACACTGTGATTTGAACTCTTAGGGCTGCTTCTAGATGACCTGTTGGGAATGAACTGTGGAGCGGCTGAGAAATGTGAGGTGACAGCTGACTGTAAGCGAGGATGAGAGAGAGAGAGAGAGAGAGAGAGAGAGAGAGAGAGAGAGAGAGAGAGAGAGAGAGAGAGAGAGAGAGACGGCCTGAGGTCCTTCTGCCTCTAAATGTGATCAATTAGATCGAGTGATTCAGCCGATCGCACACCGCTGGGCCCCCGACCAGGAATAAATCACCGGCCATATATTCTGTCAAATAGCATGTTCTCATGTTTCATAATGACCACCGAGAGAGAGAGAGAGAGAGAGAGAGAGAGAGAGAGAGAGAGAGAGAGAGAGAGAGAGAGAGAGAGAGAGAGAGAGAGAGAGAGACTGTTTACAATGGCTTTGTGACAGAATTAGAACTGCAGCTTTTAGACCTGGGTTACATCGGTTATGCCTGCATGTGGCCACAGTGATGGAGCTTGTTTAGTTTTCCAGCTCTGTACCGTATTTATTTGTGGCAGACAGACACCTTCCTGACAAACACGTTACTGGACAGAGACTTCGGGGTACAGTAGTTCATCGGCTTCCTCCGCATAATAGAATGTCAGAAGAACATTAGCGATAAGCACGTGGCCGCTACGCACAATCAAAAATGGTCCAATTGAAAAAGATTTGTGAGGAATATCAGCTAAAGATTAAAAATAATAATAATAAAAAGGAAACAACACTGAAAACATATTCAAGGCCGTCAAATAAACTCACAGCGATTTCCCTGCAGGCAGACATCGATATTCCAGTGCCTTCGATTTGTTTCAGTGCGTACTCCTTCTCATCCTTCCTGCAGAGATGAGGGGGTGGGGGGGGGGGGGTGACAGCATTATAAAACAACTTTATTTCTTTGACGTCAGTAGACTTGTCAAATCTTCTTGGAGAAACATAGATTATGAATTGAAAATGGGGGACCCTGATGTAAACAAGACGAAAGTCTTTCTCTGGTCTGCATCCCCTTAACAATTGTGTGTATTGAGCTGTACTGTATTGTACCCATTCTGCAATCTGTCAATAACATTTTCAATCAATCAATCAATGAAGTTGTGGTTAGAGGACACAAGGAGAAGGGGAGGAGAGGGGACAATGAAAAAGAGACTTGAGACAGTGAACTGCCAGTCTTCTTCTTCTAATGGAAGAGAGGAACACCTGCCATTAGCAATGTCCTGGTGCTGGAGACAGCTGTTCCCTTGCCACGGGAGTGCTGTATTGTTGTTGTCGAGTGCAGCCTCTCTCCTGAGCCACGATCATTATCCTGCCTGCTTTTCACCCCCTGATGCAAGCTCAGGTTCATGATTCCAACTACATACCAGCCTGGCAATAGTGCTTTCTTTAGCCCCACACACTCTAGGGGTGGGACGACGTGAGTTGGGTAGGGGGTGGGTGGGGGACACTGTACACTGTACATTGGAATATTGACAAAGCCCCTGTACATTGGTGGGGGTTGGGTTAGGACATTTGCAGGGGCCAGTTTCGAATTGCATTCTCCCGTAGGTGTTCTTTGATAGTGTTTTTGAAAGTGGGTAGTGATTCACATTCCTTTACAGCTTTGGGTAGGGCGTTCCACATTGATGTGGCATAATTGCTAAACGTGTTTAGTCCCTTGTTTGAGCCGAATCTGGGTTTAACATGATTTGTGGAGCTCCCTCTGGTGTTGTGATCGTGGTATTCACTGACCTTTGGGAAGTATTTTGACATGTACATGTACTGATATTTGTCCCTCGATAATGATATCACAATACACGATATATTGCAAAAGATTTCATCTACGATAGGGCTGGGCGATTCTTGTTCAAATGTGAATCACGATTTTTCTCTAAGAATTGAGATCACGATTCTCTCACACGATTCTTATTTTTTCAATAAAATAATTAATTGCACTCTTTCTTAAACAGACAACATAACATATCAAAGTGCTTGACTTAAACTTAAACATAACATATATGAAAGTGCTTGACTTAAACTTAAAAGTCTCTTGTAACATACAAAATAACTCAAGTCAGAATCGTCATCATTTAAAAAAGTTAACTTAAGTAAAAAGAAATTAAATAAAGAAATTTAAATATTTTTTAATAAAAGAAAATCATCATAATTTAGAAATGAGATTGCATAGGTCTATGAATCGACATCGCGATTTTATTTTGATTAATTGTCCAGCCCTAATCTACGATACATCACAATATCTGTGTAACTGAAGAAGAAGAAATACCCATAAAAAGGCAAAAAGCAGGAATTATGTATTTATTCACAGAATTGACTTTAGTGTGCATCACAAACTGGCCAATTGTACATGAAACAATGCCTCTTTAACACACACTGCCCGCAACTCGATTATTAACTATTACTAACTATTTTGTTTACCGTTTACTGTGAATGATTTGTAGTGCCAAATTTCCCTCTAGATGAATAAAGTATTTCTATTCTATTCTATAATAATGTAAGGAAAAACTTTATTACCATCTGCAAATAAAATAAATTCAGTTTCTGTCTGTTCACCTCCCTCATTCAAATAATTTTATTGCAAGCCAAGGATTATTATTATATATTTTTTTTAAACATACTTGGCATCACTATATCGATATAATATCAGCACGCAAAATCTTGCGATATATTGCTGTATTGATTATTTTCCCACCCTTAACACACGCACTATGCAGAGAGTGAGGGTGGTGTATTTATTTATTTTATTAATAGACAACATTGTAGATCAACATGCCATGGTTTATTCCAGTGTCCTTGTGAAATCCTGCTTCTTCATAGAAGGATCATAAGTGAAATGTGAGACTCACTGTAGGGCTGAGCATAGTCAGTGCTGGAGACAACTATCGATTCATGTGAGATAGGGTAGGCAATGTTCTACAAAAGCGCATAGCCTATGACGTGATAAAAAATATATTATGTCCACTTCGAAACTGTTGAAAAGAGCTGCGATTAAAATGAAAATGGAGTCTGCGGACATCATCTAATAAGAGATTATTATGCGAGTTGAACTGCTCTCAGCAGATCAAACAAGACCTTGTCGTGCCACCTCAGCCTAATTGGCACAGGGAATGGACATTGAATAACAGGAGCTTTTCAGGCACATCTCCAATAGCAAGTGATCTCTATAGCTACTCTAAACCCTTCTTAATAACGCTTTCCCCTGGTCAGTAATAGTCATAGCTAGTCCTGAATATGGATTTAGTAAATAATCATCACTGTCGGGTGAAGACCTAGTATCTCCAAAAGGGTAAACTTTTCAGGAATGAAGAAAAGCTAACCTCATTTTCAGACACAGGGAATGGGTTTTATGGTCATAAAAACACACTCACAGCGTGGAGAAGCATGTCACCTTTCAATTCAAGTCAAAACATAGAACATGACCATAAAAGGATACAATGTTTTCACACAACAGCAGTGAAATGTAGGCAATAAATGAAGCCCAGCAACCACCCCTGATCTCATGTAGTCTATAAAGTAATTTTTTTATCAAGAGCAGCAGAAGGCTGGCAAGTCAACATAAATGCAAAAATGCAGGAGGTAAATGCAGGATTGGTGCAAAACAGAAGAGGATGGTGCAGAAGGGAATAAGGCCTACTCTATTTCTGTTCTTTAACTTTTTTCCCTCCCTGACATCAATTCAAATGTCAAGCTTTTTCAGTTCAGCTGCGCACAATCGGAATGGTGAATTTACAGTCGACTGTTGTGGGCATTTGAATAATGTACTGTGGAGGGGGTAGGCAACGGGACACATCGCTGGGGGAGGCTGTTACATTAAACCCATAAAGGCTGCCTTTTGTGCCTTGCAACAGGCATGGCTCCTCCACTCCCATGTGGCTATAATAATCCTGATTCACTTTCCGAGACTCACATATGGAGACCCTCTCGTCTCCGCGCCTCCTCAAAGTACTTCTCTGATTATTGCCGGCAGTGACAGAGCCTTTCTAGGGTTACAACGTGTTCTTTAAGCCTAAAGGTAAAACATTTAAACTTGGAACATAAAAAAGGGGGGAAAAGTGTGGTTTTTCCTTGTTCCACACAGTGACACTAAGGCAGATTGTTCTTTGGACTCTGATCATCTGTGCTGTATCATCAGTAACACACTGATGTTGTTGATGGAGAGATAAACCTTCTCGTCTTCCATTATCAATGAGCATCATGACTGTTTTATCATTTAGAATTTTCATGAAGAGTTGGACTTGTAGATGGAAAACAATGCTTTGAATTTTCTTAACCGCTAAAAATTTCACAAGTCTGTTTCAAAAATCAAAACACAAGTCTGTTTCACGCTAGTGTTTACAAATGTCTCACAGGTAAACAATGCTTTTTAACCCTTTCACTACCACACTACAGAAGGTTAACCTTTCATTACCACACTACAGACAGTTAACCTTTCACTACCAGTGTGGTAGTGAAAGGGTTAACCTTCTGTAGTGTGGTTGTGAAAGGGTTAACCATTTGTTGTGTGGCAGTGAAAGGGTTAACCTTCTGTATTGTCACAGTGAAAGGGTTAACCATTTGGTAGTGAAAGGGTTAAAGCCATAGCATGCAATCAAATATCAGGGTTAGGGTTACGCAGAGTTCAGTTCTTCCATTTGAGAATTAAAACAAAAATGACATAAAAGAAATTAAAAAGGCTTACTACAATATCATATTTGGGTTTTCAGTGTGGGGCTTTGCTTTAGCTTAGTTAGGGTTGAGGATTGGGCCTTTAACAAGGCCTTCTAGAGTGGAAATGACCAGAGTGAGAGAGCTGATGATACAATATTGTCACGGTACTTGGGCCATGTTGTGATAATATTGGGATTCTTAAGAAAACACCAACATTTTGGGAAATTAGCTTATCGTCTTCTCCAGAGAGAGACAAGAAGATAGATACCAGTTTCCTCGGGAGAGGTGTTAGTTGGACAATGCCTAGGCTAACCGGTCTTGTCCGCTTGCATTCATTGTGCTGAGCTAGGCTAACATGCAGCCAGATAGCTTTCTTTCTTTTTTTTTTACTTTTTTTCAACAAAATAGACAATACATTTCAACATACAAAACTATAAAGACATAATATCAAAAAGAAATTAAAATTAAAAACAAATAGACAAAAATTAGAAAAGAAAAAAGGGTGACATGGGTCCTTCGGTCCATTCTATATTTACATTGTTTATTTACATTTCCATTTATTTTCTTGTTTCCTTTTCATTCTTCTGTGATGTCGTTCCTTTTCTTCTATTCCTCCCACTTTTCCCATTTTTACTCAAATTTCTCCTCTTGCAGCCTCAGCATATGTGTGATTCTCTCCATTTCCTGTATCCCCTCTATTATCTCTGTCCATTGTTCCTTCGTCGGTGCTTCTACTCTGTACCACAGTTTAGTCAAAGCTTTCTTGGCTGCTACTAATAGTATCTTAATCAAGTATTTGTCTTCCCCATGAATTCCTTCCTGTGATAGGTTCCCCAGATACAATACTTGGCCTGCCTGGGGTACTTCGTATCCTACTATTTCATTTATTATCTCTCCTATCTCTTCCCAATAGTTTCTTATTTTCTGACATCCCCAGAATATGTGTGTGTGGTTCGCTACTTCTTGTCCACATTTTCTCCAAGATGGTTTCTGTGCAGGTGTGTAATTGCCCTGTATTTCTGGTGTTATAAATAATCTAATTATGTTTTTCCACCCAAACTCCCTCCATATCCTTGATCCTGTGGTTGATTGTTGTATCTTACATGTGTTATACCATTCCTCCTCTGTTATCTCTATTTCTAACTCTTTATCCCACTTTTATTTTATATACTGTAGAAGGTTGTAATTCCCTTACTGTCCATTATTGCCTGATATAGTGCTGATAGTGCCTCCCCTTCCTTCCTTCATATGATTTTACCATTATCTTAATTACCCCATTCTGTTCTTTGTCTCTGTCTTGTTTTATTTCTTTGTTATAGTAATCTCTAATCTGTAAATATCTAAAGTGGTCTCTATTCTCTAGTCCGAATCATTCTTTCAATTTTTGTAGAGTCTGCATCTCCCCTCCTTCTATCATTGTACATATTGCTGTTATCCCCCCCCTGTTCCCATCTTTTGAACCCATGGTCGTCTATCCCTGGTTTGAATTTGTTGTCGTGTGTTATCCATCTCAGTATCTTGGATTCTTTTTATAGCTTGTATTTCTTTACTATTGTGTTCCATATGTTTATAGTGAATTTGGTAATTGGGTCTAGTATAGTTGTTCCTGTCTTCTGAACAGCTCCCTATCTCATATTAGTGCCTGCACTTTGAATCCCTCTCTTTTGGTTTCTATATCTTTCCATTTGGCTTTATAATTCACATTGCACCAGCATGCTACTGTCCTAAACTGTGCTGCATAGTAATAGCCTTCTAAACTGGGTACTGCCATTCCTCCTTTCTCCTTTGGTAGTTGTAGAGTCACATATCTGATCCTTGGTCTTTCCCCCCCCCCCCCCCCCAAATGAATCTTGATATCTGTCTATATAGGTAAAGACTGAAATAGGTATAATAACCTTGGTAATATGATCATCTTAATGATTTCGATCCTTGAGCTGAAATCTAGGGACATTACTGTCCATATTTCTAGGTCTCTCTTTTTCCTCCGATTTTCTCCCATCCCAATGTTAGTCGTTATGCCAATTCCCAATCCCCTTCCTGGTCGCTGCGCACTTACCCCCCACAGTCGGTCTGGGAGAGTGGAGGCTATCACGTGCTTCCTCCGACACACGTCTAGCCAATCAACCGCTTCTTTTCACCTGGCAGCACGGACTCTCACTGAGAGGGTGTAACGTGTGGAAGGATCACACTACCCCCCTTAGATCCTATCCGCGCTGAGCAGGCGCCCCGACCGAACTGTAGGAGTCGCTGTTTACAACGACCCGGACCCACCCGCCAGCTTTCCCACCCTCTAATACTGCCAATTGTATTAGTGTGAACGGCAAACCAAGCTGGTGACAACGCTGGAGCTGTGAGCTGGATTCGAACAGGCGAATCCAGCGTCTCCGGCATTTGGTGACGAACGCAATCTCCGCTACGCCACCTGACCGCCCCTTTCTAGGTCTCTCTTGATTTTCTGATTAATCTGTGTAGTTTGCCTCGTATAATCTCTCCACCCCTCTTGTAATGTTCACCCCTAAGTACTTGATCCTGTCCATGTCCCATTTAATTTTGTATTTTTCTTTTATCTCTATCGTTGGAGTGTAGTTCAGTGCTAAAGTCTGTGTCTTCGTCACGTTGAGTCTATACCCTGAGTAATATCCATATTATGTCAGTAAATCCATCAGTGTCGGAAAGCTTGTGTCTGGTTGTCTCATATATACTATCACGTCGTCTGCGAACAGTCCCAATTTATGTTCTGTTCCCCTTATCTCCACTAGGGCTGCAACGATTAGTCGACATAATCGACGATGTCGATTATAAAAAAATCGTTGACGAGAAATTGTTGCGTCGATTAGTCATTAAAAAAATATATATATTATTTAATTTTTTTTTTTTTTTTTTTTTGTGCACTACCTATCTTTGAATAGGTAGTGGCTTCTCAGGGTTCCAGACAACATCATAACATGATGATCCCATAGCAAATGTTGGACATTGAAAACATTGTTCCCCTGCAGGAGATGATGATCAGACTAGACACACAATACATTACACACGCACTCCTCTCACTCACACACAGCGATCAGAGTAAGACACACACATACACACTCCTCTCACTCACACACAGCGATCAGAGTAAGACACACACACATACACACTCCTCTCACTCACACACAGCGATCAGAGTAAGACACACACACATTCACACTCCTCTCTCTCACACACAGCGATCAGAGTAAGACACACACACATTCACACTCCTCTCACTCACACACAGCGATCAGAGTAAGACACACACACATACACAAATTACACAGTACACACCTCTCACTCACACAGCGATCAGAGTAAGACACACACACAAATTACACAGTACACACACTCCTCTCACTCACACAGCGATCAGAGTAAGACACACACACATACACACACACACGGACTCCTCTCACACACAGCAAACAAAAGTTATTTAAAGTACACTTCCACTTTAATTTGTATTATTTAATTTATTTATCTTGTTGCTGTATTGCTGTATTGTTCTTCAAATACATTTTCATTTAAAGTGGCTTAAAGATCCAAATTCAAATGTTTCATGAGTCATTATTTTAATTTGCTATGGGATCATCATGTTATGATGTTGTTGTTTGGTCCTGACAAGAGTCTCAAAGTCTGGGGTGATGGTAGACAAGCAACTCTGAGGTCATGCTCAATGTCCAATCTGTTCCTCTGCTCTGTCTTCAGCTGGACCAGAGCTGAGAAGCCACTTTCACAAAGATAGGTAATTTAAAAAAAAAAAAAAAAAAAAAAAAATGTGTTTACATTGGTTTTCGATTAGTCGACTAATCGAAAAAATTATCGGCAGATTAGTCGACTACCAAATTAGTCATTAGTTGCAGCCCTAATCTCCACCCATTTGATGTCTTTGGTCTGTCTAATTAGTTGAGCCAGTGGTTCGATGAATACATCAAAGAGCGTCGGCGAAAGACAACAACCCTGTCTGGTAGCTCTCTCTAGTTTAATCCGGTCCGTCAGACTACCATTTACCTTAATCCTTGCCGTCGGTTGAATGAATGAATGAATGACTTTATTTGACAATATAAAAAAATAAACATGTGACAGAAAAGCACAGTCAGGATATACTGCCAAGGATGAAACACAAAAAAGCTCAGAGCTTATTTCCATTGTGGTCCTTGTGGGGGGGTGGGGGAGTGTGATGCTTATACATGCATCATACAAAACATGACATCACAACACATCACATATACCATTTAACATTTATATACATAACAGACTCATACAACATGCAAGGTGCCTTAAGCTAAGTGTCTAGGTGATACTGGGCAGGGGGGCGGAGCCAGGCATTCATGGAGTAGGACGTGTTTCACGAGAGCTCCCTACTATCGTGCAAAAATACACTTTTCTCCCCATTAGTCTTTATTTTATTTTTATTTGTTATTGGTTTTCTTGTTGAGTCGTCGAGTATCAACTACTTTCGTCGACTTTTTTCAACTTTTTGCTGTGTTAATGGAGACCCGAGCCATGAGCACGCCAGCCGGCAGACTGTCACCGAATCTGTCCTCGCCTTCGTCCGGAATCAGTGAAATAAGTGAAGCTGTTCTCTCGGTCATGACCAAACTCCATGCAGACTTTGAGGTATGCTTCGCTGAAACACAAAGAAAAGCACAGGCGGAATTTTTTGATACCCTTCATCGGGCAATGACAGAGGAAATTAGATTGGCGGTCGACCCGTTGAGAGAGAAGATGGAGTCGCTACACGCTGCCTCCACGGCTAATGCTAACGAACTAGCCTCGCTAACGACAGAGGCCTCACAACAGGGCGAGAGGCTGGCGAGTCTGGAGAGCTCCCTGCTGGCTAGGCAGGCTGACGTTGCCAAACTACAGTCGGTAATTGTGGAAATGCAGTCCTGGGAGAGACGTTACAACATCAGGATCGTTGGTGTCCCGGAGGGCAGTGAGGGAGGTCGTCTTTCGGAGACCATGCCGGAGTTGTTGCAGAAAATACTGGGGGAAGATGTCCTCCCCAGCCCACCTGTGTGCGAGTCGGGCTACAGAGCGGGCAAGACCAGTCCTGGAGTGAACAAGGAGCCGAGGCCCATCATTGTTAAGCTAAACAGGCTACAACAGAGGGAGCTCATCATGCGGTCGGCCCGTGCCAGGAGGGGTGAACTCGGTCTCTGCAATCACAAAGTGGCCATTTTCGAAGACTTTACGCCGGAGGTTCAAGCACAGAGAGGCGAATACAAAGTGGTCATGGCCAGGCTATGGAAGTTGGGCCTGAGGCCTACGCTATTCTCCCCCGGGAGATTATCTGTGCTGTGTAAGGGCGATGATCGTCGACTGGCCATTGCCCATCCAAACTAACGGGGCATCCCAATGACTTCTGTTACTTGCTAATGCTGACCTCATGGTCGTACGTGTGTGTCGCCTCTATGAAAGCTAGCGAGCTAGCTGGACAATGTACATAACAGATACTAGCGCGCTGGCTGGTTTCATCACTAGCTTACGTGCTAGCCTCGGGCTAACTAGCATGCTATGTCTATCGCCCGCACCGAGTCATTCGGGACCCGTTAATGTTTACGTATTTTGGCTGTTGTTGCTGTTTAAGTGGCATATGTTTGCACAATTTAACTGTGATTGGGTCCTGCCCTAACTATCTTCTGGTATGCTTTAATTTTTTAACTTTTATCCATTTGTGCTATAGCATTGCGACGTTGATACGCAGATTCAGAAGTAGTTGGTTACAGGGATGGCGTTGAGTTATTATATAATAATAGCAAATTTTTCCCTTATAGTTGGCTCATATTAGGGCCAAGGCTCACGTTTGTTTTCGCTAGTAACACCTTCGGTTGATCTGTTTTGTTGTGTTTCTAGGTCTTGTTTTCCTTGTCTAGACGGGGTTTGGCTGTTTTTGAGCCTTAGGCTCCGGTCGTTGAAGGTCGGTTATGTATATATATGTAATATATAATAACAGGTTGTGTCAGGTATAGCTTATTACTACCCCCGGGTTAATGAAGGTGTTTACTTCTATTCTTATATAGGATTATGTCATTCCAGCCTTTGTGCCTGACCAGAGGGACTGTGAAATGCTTGCACCTTGACCAATAACACTTTTTTCTTTTTCTTTTTATTGTTGCTGTTTAAGTGGCATATGTTTGCACAATTTAACTGTGATTGGGTCCTGCCCTAACTATCTTCTGGTATGCTTTAATTTTTTTTTATTTTCTTTTATCCATTTGTGCTATAGCATTGCGACGTTGATACGCATATTCAGAAGTAGTTGGTTACAGGGATGGCGTTGAGTTATTATATAATAATAGCACATTTTTCCCTTATAGTTGGCTCATGTTAGGGCCAAGGCTCACGTTTGTTTTCGACCAATAACTTATTATTATTATTTTTTTTTTGACTTGTGGGGGGTTTAATCAGGGGTTTATCTAGAGAGGGGGTCGGAGTGGAGAGCGTCTTATTGGATCCATGATTCCAGTGGGAAACGATAGGAAGATGACCATCCTTAGTGGATGGAGCATAGAGAGGGGATTGGAGAGTGGGTATAGGAGGGTTAATATTAGGATGGGTGGGTTAGGGTATAGAGTAGAAGTAGGGGGGGTTGTAACTGGGGTGGTATTTTTCTGTGTTTTCTGTACTGTTGTCCTATATGTGTGTAATTGTTCCTCCTCTGAACTCTTGGGATTGACCGTCTGGGCCCGCCTGGATCAGCGCCTCTGTCCTCAGCCTGGCTGCACTGGTATGTTCTCCACGCATTTAGACAAATTCGACCATGGCTAAATTGAATATTTTAATTTGGAACGCAGGGGGTCTTAACGCCCCACACAAGCGTGCCAGTGTCCTTTGGTTATTGAAGAGAAGAAATATTGACATTGCTCTCCTTAGTGAGACGCATTTATTGGTGGGTGATGTGTCAAGGCTAGCAAATCGACAATATCACGTTATCTCCTCATCCTCAGCCGACAATAAGACAAAAGGAGTCGTCATAGTTACAAGACGTAACCTTGATATCAAAGTCCTGGATGTGTGGTCGGACACGGAGGGAAGGATTACTATAGCAAAAGTTGAGTTTTCTCATAGGAAGATGGCAATAATAGCATTGTATGCCCCTAACACATTTGATTCAGCGTTCTATAATACAATCACGAAGAATATGTTGGAACTTACTGGATACGCTCTCATTGTGGGGCGGCGTGGCTCAGGGGTAGAGCGGGTCGTCCAATGATCGAAGGGTTGGTGGTTCGAATCCCGCTCAAGCCCATGTCCATCCCACTGCCGTTGTGTCCTTGGGCAAGACACTTAACCTACTTGCCTCGTATGAATGTGTATGCATGTGAATGAATGTTGGTGGTGGTCGGAGGGGCCGTAGGCGTTGATTATTCGCCACGCTTCCGTGAGTCTGCCTCAGGGCAGCTCTGGCTGCAATTGTAGCTTACCACCACCGGTATGACTGTGTATGAACGAATAATGGACTCTGTGAAGCGCTCTGGGTGCCATGAAGAGCGCTATATAAATCCAAGTCATTATTATTATTATTATTGTGGGTGGCGATTTTAATGCGTGCTGGGATGCGGAGATGGATAGGTCCGGGTCCTCTGAAACAAGCAACCAAAAACAGTCCTCTAAGGCCCTCAGGATGTGGGCCCAGGACACGGGGCTCGCAGACCTCTGGCGCATATCCAATCCCACCCTCAAGGATTACTCTCACCTGTCAGCCAGACACAAAACCTTCTCTCGAATAGACTATGCATTCGCGTCCCCTAATATGTTTGATAGTTTCGACGTCTCATTGGTTCCCCTAGCTCTCTCGGACCACAAGGGGATTTTCCTTATGGCAACCTTTGGCAGGCTCTCCACAAGAGCTCACAGGTGGCGTTTTAACTCAACCTTATTAAAGAACGATGATTTCTGTACTGAGTTCAGGAGTAAACTAGTTGAATTCTTGCAGATCAATGTCGGCACGGTCGAAGACCCTAGGGTCCTGTGGAACGCATTGAAGGGATTTATCAGGGGTCATGTCACACTTTTCGCCTCCAATTTGCGTAAATCCCTGTCAAAAAAACTAGAAGGACTGGAAACATTATACGCGGACCTATACGCATATTTGCAAACTAACTATAATGAACGACTAAACACACAACGTAAGATAGTCAAGAAAGAAATAAACTCCATACTTAAACAACAGTCTGAGTTCTTGATACATAGGACAAGGCAAAATTACTACTTTCACGGTTCCAGGCCTAGCCATCTGTTGGCAATGAAAATACGCTCGAATGATCATTTCTCGGATATCCCTTCGATCAAGACGTGACAGGGAACAGTCACTACTGATTCGAAAAAGATCAACGACACTTTTAAAGAGTTTTACTCACAGTTATATATAGCTCAGAGGTTAATTTCGATAACTCTAAATTTGAATAGTTCATTGGCGGGCTTGAGATACCCCACATTTCTGAGGAAGAGGCTAAGGAACTGGGGAAACCGATCACTCTTATGGAACTTAGGGAGACGGCACCAGGCTGGGATGGGATTTCCACCCGAGGTATATTTAGCTTTCTGGGACCAACTGGGTCCATTGATGCTCGATATGATCAATTACGCTATCGAACAAGGGGAGTTCTAAAGAGATGTCAACATGGCATTGATTTCTTTACTTCTCAAGAAGGATAAAGATCCCAATGATTGTGGTAGCTATAGGCCCTTGAGTCTTCTCGGGGCCGATCTAAAAGTGTTTGCCAAGGTGCTGGCCCGCCGCCTGCAGAGGTTTATGACGGTATTGGTACACTGCGATCAAACTGGCCCAATTTATTAGGCAATCGGAGGACATCGTCCCCATAATGGTCAATAATACACCACACAAAATTGCTCTCTATGCAGATGACCTACTGATTTTTATGGATGACCCCTCCCAGTCGGCCACAAAATTACTGGGAATAATCGACGACTTTGGTAAATTGTCAGGCTTTAAGATTAACTGGAACAAATCAGCCTGCCTACCTCTTAATGAGCTGGCCAAGGCGGTGCGACTACCAGCTGATATCCCCATAGTGGAACATTTTAAATACTTAGGCATAGAGATATTCCCCACGCTAAGTCAAACTACTAAGTACAACTTCACGGGTACTTATGATAAAATACGCCAGGATCTAGACAGATGGTCGTCCCCTCCTAACTCCTTACAGGCCCGGGCTTCCATAATCAAAATGAACGTCCTGCCTAGGATACATTTTGTTAGCTCAATGCTCCCCCTGCCCCCTCCAATAGACCACTGGCGCAAGGTACAATCGATGGTATCTAAGTTTATCTGGAATAACAAACGCCCGAGAATCAAAAGAGCTACTACTCAACGTAGAAAACAAGATGGGGGCCTCGCAATCCCTGATTTTAAGCTTTATTTCTGGTCCTTTTCACTGAGACCTCTGATGTGCTGGCTAGACCCTATAGATGCTGTATCTTGGCGCTCCTTAGAAGCGGCGGCGGTCTCACCGCTAAGATTGCAGGATGTAGTGTACTCCACTGTCCCTATTTCGAAATGCCGACTGAGGTATGGACCGATCATAACTCACGTGATCCAAACATGGCGTAATGTACAGAAGTCGTGTGCGGTTAAATGCCCATGGCACCTGGACTCTCCAATTTTTAATAACCAGCAACTACTTGTTGGGCACAAGCCGGTTAGTATTCCTCAATGGCAAAGGAGGGGAGTTCATACTCTGGAGGATATTTATGATAAGAACGGCCTTTGTGCGTTTCAGGACTTAAAAGAATTTTATGATCTTCCCGGCGAGTCCTTCTTTCTTTACCTTCAACTAAGGTCAGCGCTGAGGGCGCATGGCGTGCCGTGGGCTCAAGCTTTGCAACCACACCCCTTCCTCAGGCTCATAGTGGACAGGACGACCTCCAGAGGGTTTGTCTCAGACTTTTATACGCTCTTAATTCAATCCACGTATAAAAATGTATCATTGGATACAATCTGGCGTGGGGATATCCCGGAGTTGGACCCCGAGTTTGACTGGGATGATGTTTGGGCAAATGTGGCATTGTCTTCCCGCAACCCCAATCACCAGCAAATTAATTTTAATTATATTCATAGGACCTATCTTACACCTAGGAAGCTATTTGCTATGGGACTGGTAACCGACTCTCGGTGCACTTTGTGCTCTCAAAGGGCCACTGGCACTTATATGCATATGTATTGGGATTGCCCACCAGTGGCCCGCTTCTGGAGGTCAATAACGGACAAACTTTCAGATCTGTGTGGCTTAACTATCCCATTCACAGCTGTTACGCTACTCCTGAACGATATAACAACACTACCCGCGTCCGTACAACTAAAAAGGGTTGTCCTAGCGGGCGTCACAGCAGCGAAGAAGCTAATAGCATTGAGATGGAAGGAGCCTGAGAAGCTCACAGTGATTAACTGGTCCCTAACACTGTTGGATGTGATTTATCTTGAGATATCCATGGCGCGGGTGATTGGGGTGGGGCAGGCTGGGATTGACCTGTGGTTCGCAGCAGCTGAGAAGGTCAGGACCGCCGTGTGCGGCTGAGCGGGGTTGGGGTGCTTGTTCGGGGGAGTCCGGCGGTCTCGTGGGAGGGGGAGGAGGAAATGTCTTGTCTGTCTTGTCTTTTGTGTTGTCCTCTTGACTTTAACTGGGGATTTTATTGGGGGGGAGCTATTTAGCTATTTCTTCACTATTTTGACACTTTTACACGGTTCCTGTGAGTCTATGGAACACCTCTGTAGGTTTTTGTTTTTCAAGAAGGTTCATCGTTTTGTTTTTCTAGTCGTGTACTCAAAAGCAGCGTTTTTCTACCTCAGGACCTTAGGCCGTTTTGAGGCTGGGCTCCAACCACTGTGTGACCCGGTGGCATCTGCCACATTGTTATGCAGCTGGGAAATCTCTGACATCACTGATATGCACATTTTGTGATGACTCAGCTCGGTGAGGGTGAATGTTGTGAGGTGAATTGGAAGAATGGGCCTTTTTGAGAATTAGAGATATAAGTTTTATTAATATAGGGCCACACGGCCGGAGAAACGGTGCTGAATACTGGGAAAGGCCATTTATTAGATAGTACCCCTTTAAATTTTAAAAGGTTGTACTCTGTTTTCTTTTTGTCTTTATAATTTGTTATTTCTGTATTATTATTGTTTCTGTTATTTCCCTGTGAAGTTCTGTGTATTGTTATTGTGGTTATTGTGTTGTCTTGTTTTCATGTAAATAATAATAAAAAAAAATTTGATAAAAAAAAAGCTAAGTGTCTAGGTTAAGTATAGTCCCTTTTGAGCCATGTCTTCAGGCTGGACTTGAATCTAATGGCATTGTCTACGATTTTCAGGTCACTGGGCAGACTGTTCCAATAGATAGCTGCTGAATACAGAAATGACTCCTTCCCCATACAGCTTCTGAATCTGACTGGCACAAAGTCAGTTGAGCTGCGCCTAGTTGGGTATGCATGGGTGTCCCTGATTCGGTTGAAGTAGTTGTTGAAGTACACTGGCACTACCCTGTGCACTATTCTGTGAACTAGGCACATCCCTATCTGGTTTACTCTGTCTTCCACCTTAAGCCATCTCATGATCTCAAAGTGTGATGGGTCAAGGTGGGTTCGGGCAGGTAGCCTTAGTATTACCCTGATTAGCTTGTTTTGTGAAGTCTGTAGTTTTATTTTCTGACTTTTGGGGGCACTGTTGTACCAGGAGCCACACGCATAGTCATAGTGACACTGTATGAGTGCTCCAGCAAGAATCTTCATCGCTGACTGATCTAGAAAATGAGAGATTCTGGCTAGGTATCTAGTCCTGTTATTGATCTTTGTAAGTGCTTGGTGAGCCATGCTTTCCCCTGATAAGCTGTTTTCCAGGACGTAACCAAGATATTTCACAGATGTTTTGTCTGTATATTTCACAGATGTTTTGTCTGTGAGAACAGTATCTCCTATTCTAATGTTAAAACCTGGCGATTTTCTGAGCCTGACCTTTGACCCGAATAGAATGGACTCCCCACATGGAGGGACAGCTTGTTGTAGCCTAGCCAGTAGGGGTGGACGGTATGGTCTAAAATTTATATCACGGTATAATTTGAAGCATAGACGGTAACGGTATATATCACGGTATCAGTGTTTCCGTTAGAATATTTTTTTTTGCCTGATAGGCAGGCTATATAAAGAATGACATCCTCAAGGCATGTAGATTTATAATATTTTAACTTAAAACTAGGCTACTTTTGCGTATAAAGTCATTATATTCCAAATAAAATAAGTCCCGAGTCCGTGCTGCTCCCATTGCAAACAGCCGGGCTGGATGCTGGATTTTGCTAGAAGCATATGTAGCTGCAGAGCCGCAGAGCCAGCGGCGCTTTCAGGTCTGGTCACAGCTTTCAGACGTTGGGTGGGGGGGCGCTGTTGAGCGGACCTGACCTGAAAGCGCCGCTGGCTCTGCGGCTCTGCAGCTGCATGCTATTCGCAAATCCACTGCTGCCGCCGTCCTCCCAGCTCCCGCTGCAGCCGTCGTTATCATAACGCTACACGCATATCATTTTTTTTGATCCACTTTTTCTCCCATTTTTCTATTTTTTCTCCCATCCCAATTTCGTATCATCCAATTCAACCCTCCCCTGTCACGAACGCTGTTTCTTGCCTCCCACAAGCCGGCTGCAATGTGGACTAAGTCATACATAGCACAAGTCCCCTCCGGTACTTGAGGTAACAGCAGTCGCATCTTTTCACCTGCGCAGCTCGATCTCTCAGTGTCGAGGAGTAATGCGTGGGAGGCTCACGCTGCCCCCGACACTTCCTGATTCTACTGCGCAGGCGCACCAACCGACTTGTAGGAGTCGCTTGTTCACAACGTTCGATCCCCACCCTTCAGTTTTCCCTCCCCGTAATACGGCCAATGTGTATTACTGCGGACGACCAGCTAAACTGAAAACAATGTGGAGAGCTGGATTCGAACATGCGAATCCTAGCGTCTCCACACTGGTGGCGAGTGCCTTGCCCACTACACCACCTAGCCGCCTTGCTACACGCATATCATAATGTTTACAGCAAACTGTAGTTGATCACCAGGTATGTTTTATTAACGTAGAATAATTCATATAAGAAAAACGATAGGGACATCTCTTACCTTTCTCCACTGGTTAAAAATGCCAGGAACTGAAATTGAAACTTGCTGTGCGCCGCGGTGATATGTGTTTATTATGAAATGACAATTGCGTGTTGACACGCCCACTGCGCGAAGCCTCCTAAATAACGTTTTCCAGTTTGCACATATCTATTATCTATGACTAATTCTATCTATTTTTAGGGGCAAATGCGATTGAAATAGTCGCGCTGTGGTTACATGACGTCATTGCTATTTTAGAGCTACTCTACCGGTTACACGGTATAGTCAAAATCCATACCGTAGAGCAAATTAATACCGTTTATACCGTATACCGTTTATACCGTCCACCCCTACTAGCCAGTCGCTATCCTTCTCTAGTTCTGCACTCAATGTCTGCTCAACCACTTGCTTGTCTTTGTGAGACACTAGTAAGGCGGAGTCATCCGCGTATAAAAAAAGGTCACATGAGCAAGCTGCTTTCAGGTCATTAATATACAGGAGAAAGAGGAGCGGACCCAAAACACTCCCTTGCGGGACCGCGCACTCAACTGTCCGAGGACTGGAGAGTACTCCGTTTATATCTACCACCTGTTGTCTCCCTGTTAGGTAGGAACCAATCAATTTCTGAGCTGCCTCATTAAAGCCTAGGGCCCTAAGCTTCATTAACATGATGTGTGGTGAGGTTCTTGATATAATGCAATAATTCATAGCGTTTTTGTCTAATCCAAATTTCTCCAATACTTTATATAGAAATATCCAGCTTACACTGTCAAATGCTTTTTCTGCATCTAGGCTAACTAATACTGCACTTCCTCCTTCCTTTTGTATCTCATCTACCACCTGCACTGTCTTCCTTATGTTATCCTGTGTCTGTCTTCCTTTAATGAATCCGGTCTGGTCTTCGTCTATAATATCTGTCATAAATGTCTCAAATATTTTGGATATTATTGATGTATACATCTTGTAATCTACATTAAGTATGGACACAGGTCTGAAACTGCTACATAGTTCTCTATCTTTCCGTTCTTTTGGAATTGTAGTAATTATGGCTTCTTTCCATGAAGGTGGCATTGTGCCTTCTTTCATCGTGTGTCTGAATGCTGCTTCTAATATGGGGCTCAGTTCCTGTCTATATGTTTTGTAGAATTCAGAGGGGAATCCGTCGCTACCCGGTGACTTACTGCTCTTTGCTTTACTGATCGCATTCCCCACTTCCTGTTCTGTAATCTCTGCGTTTAATATTTCGTTCTGTTCCTTCCCTATCGATGGTAGATAAAAAATTTCAAAAAGATCCTCTATCTCCTCTTCTCCTGCCGCTATCGGTTGTGTGTATAGTTTCTTATAGTATTCTTCAAATGTCTTCTCTATTTCAGCTGGTTCTCTTAGTATTTTGTTTGTGTTCGTGTCCCTTATTGTGTGTATTGTGTTCAGTTTTTGTTGTGTCCTGATTCGTCTAGCTAAAAGTCTGGTCGCTCTCGGTCCTCCTTCATAGTATGTCTGTTTCATGTATCTAGCATTCTTCTCTATTTCTGTCAGCAGTTCTTTGTTTATCTTTCCTCTAACTTCCTTTACCTCTCTATGTGTCTTTTGGTTCTTTGAGCTTTGGTGTTCTTTCTCTAATTCTTTCAGTTTCTTTATCAAGTGCTGGTATGTCTCTATTCTGGCCTTCTTGAGTAATGCCGTCTTTGCTATACATTTTCCACGTATTACTACCTTTAGCGCATCCCATAAAATGTTTGGGTCTACCTCTCCATTATCATTTTCTTCTCTGTATCTAATTATGTCTCCTTTTACTTCATTAACCAAACCTTTGTTATTTAATAGTCCTACATTCAGTCTCCAAACTGTATTTCTCCGCCTACTTTTAAGATTCACTGTCAGATATATTGCGCTATGGTCTGATATGTCCGTTACCCCTATCCTGCAGTCTTCTACCCTGTATCTGTCCCCTGTTGTCATGAGAAAATAGTCTATCCTTGAATATGTTGTGTGTGGATGCAAATAATGTGTGTATTCTCTATCTAGTGTGTGCATTTCTCTCCATATATCCATGATTCCTAATTCTGCCATTTGTATATTCATATATTTGCTAATGTTTGTCCTCCATTTCTTTGTGCTTGTCGTGTCTATGTCATAGTTCAGTACTACATTAAAATCACCTGTACAGATTAGGACCCCTTCCCCTTCCATCGCTATGATATCAAAGATTGTTTCAAATAGATATTTCTCACTTTCTGGTGGAGCATACACATTCACTAGTGTTACCATTTGACCTTCCATTTTCCCCTTGACCATTACATACCTCCCATCTTTATCCCTTATTTCCCTGATCATTTCAAACTTCACTGTGTTCTTAATTAGTATAGCTACTCCTCTTCTAAGGTTCTGTTTAAAAGAACTATAAAACAGATTCTCATACCCGAATCTCTTCAGCTTTTCATGTTCTTGTGATATTAGATGTGTTTCTTGTAAGAAGATAACCTGCGCCTCTTCTTTCTTAAGTTTCGTCATCACCTTACTCCTTTTGATTGGACTATTCATACCATTAACATTCAACAACATCATTTTGATACCCTTAACTTGTGTCATATTTCTTTTCCAAATGTTCTCCCGTTCTACCCATGTCACATAAAATAATATTTGTGGTTGTAGCCTCTGCTATCCCTGTCTGATTTACATACATATAACCATAATAAACATTAACATCAACATTAACACTTGGAACTTCCATGGTAGTTGAGGGTCTCAGTCGTATTCCTCTTTCCCCTGCTGGCGGGTGGGGAGTAGTGGCTCTCATAGTGAGAGGGCTCCCCCTAGTGGCTAAAAGATGCGCACTATACATGTCCAACTCGTTCTGTGTGCGACCTCCGAGCTCCCGGTCATAAGCTCTGCATTAGTCACTTTCATGTTCCCGTCTATTTGTATTATGTGTCACGTGTAATCCTGTGGTTCTTTCATGTCCGTCTCAATAAATCTCTTGAATCTCCATGTCCTTTTTTATAACTTTTGGTATAATTATCTCGTATGTACTTTACCATCTTCTCATTGCATAAGTCCTTTTCATGTTTACATTTACTTGTATTGTGTGTGTCACATGTATACCAGTCTAATGTGTATTGTACTTATCCTTCCTTGGATCACCGTGTCCCCTCTCGTCTCCTCTCTGCTCCCCTTCTCCGTATCTTTTCGTCTTTCTTCTCAGTTGATCCGCTTTGAATCGGTTCAGATCTCCTTCAACTTCCCGTCCTCCTCTCCTCTTCCTCGTCCCTCGACACTGGTCCATCTTCTCACCTTCTCCAACCTCTGCATCAGCGTCGGTCTCTCTTCTTCTCCTCCCGGCACCTTCCATCCTCTCCGGTTCATGTCCCTCGTCGCTTCCCACACGTCGTTGTACACCTTTATGCCTTCTTTCCAATGGACCTTCAGCGTGGTCATTGGTGATTGAAATCTGATTCCTTTCTCTTTCAGAGCCTTTTTTATCTGAACATAGCTCCGGCGTTTTACAGCCACCTCTGTTGAATAGTCATGGTCGAAGGTTATCCTCTGTCCCTCCACCTCCATCTTTGTCTGCCAGGCTGCTCTGAGAATGTTTTCTTTGACTTCGAATTTCAAGAAATTAACTATAACTGCTCTCGGTGGTCCGTTTATCTGTGGCTTCGGCGCTTTTTTTCATGTTCATCCTTCCTTCTCTCTTATATCCTTGAATTGTCACTTTTTATTTTGTTTTAGATAGTTTCACTTCCTTTTTTCGATATTCTTTGACCGGGAGCTCTTTTCTATGGCCGCTTACCCGAACATCTCAAACCGGAAGTCTGTCCAGATAGCTTTCTACTGAACGCACAGAGAGGAAACTGGTATCTATCTTCTTGTCTCTCTCTGGAGAAGACGGTAAGCTAATTTCCCAAAATGTTGGCGTGTTCCTTTAACTGCCAGTGATACCTCAAGTATTGCAATTCAATACATATTGTGACTTATCACTCAATTACTCTTTTATCTGTCCACAGTACAAAGCTGAAATAACGTCCCTTATGGAAATAAAATGTCAGCATCAACTATAATTGTGAGTTTAAGCCACAATCAATAAAAATATAAAATTTAACCTGTTAAGCCGTAAGGTCCCCCAATTGGGGCACCCTGCTTTTCTTTATCATAAATCGATCAATAGAGACCGTATTAGATCCCCAATTAACATATCATGGGGTATCATTGGAAAGCCACACTCATTTGCTACAACCCTGTCCAAAGATTTTCGAGATTGCCAAATGATTGACGGAGCTAGAGCCCCCGGAGGTCGGGGGTGGTAATGTGTACTTTGGCGCACGCCTCACATATCGGCATGTAACTCGAGAACTGCTGAACGGATTTTGTCACCTGAAAGGGCAATTGACAGGTAAAAAATAGGGCTTTAATTCTATCTATATATTGCATTAAAAGAAATGCACACCCGAGGTCGGCAAAGTGGCGCGTCGCGAATCGTCCTCATGAGTCCCCACATGTGAGGAATAAAACCGTGAGGAAATGACTAAATCCAGATTTACCCCTGCCATTGGAAAGAGGAGCCTTTTCCCTATCCATAGATGTATGATTTGGCCATAATAAGGTCAAGGTCAAGTTCAAGGTCAAATATGAATTTATAATTAAAATCGATTATCATTTATTACTGTATCTACAAATCCTTCTATTTAATCATCTTCCCTTTATTAATTTGCTTAGATTTTTTGTACACTTGATCTCAATAAGGTGGTGAATGAGCTCATGGAGCGAAATCTCTTTGTTACAATTGTAACATGGTGTTATTCACCAGCACAGATGCAAAAAAATATCATCATTTATATTCTCCTTTTTTTCATTGCAATTTACTCAAGCCTAGTAACAGACACAATATTTCTGACACTGGCAATACATACCCCCAGGTGACTCCCTAGATGTTCCTAGATACCAAGAACATGCTAATTGACCTTGTAGAAGTGGAGCAATCTTCCATTTACGGGAGGGTGTCAGGGCTATATCGGACTACAAGGGAAGAACATCCCCCCCTGTCAACGGCAGCGCCCCCCTAGCGGAGGAGTTAAACACCTTTTATGCACATTTTGACAGGGACAACAAGGACCCGGTGTTGCCCCCTCTCCCCTCTGACGGCTCCACCATAGTCCTGAGCACTCATGAGGTCAGACTCAGTCTACGAAACATCAACACAAGGAAGGCGGCGGGGCCTGATGGAGTCCTGGGACGGGTGCTCAAGGACTGTGCGGCTGACTAGCCCCAGTTTCACCACCATCTTCAACCTGTCTCTGGGCTCATCCTGGGTCCCCGCATGTCTCAAGGCAGCAACAATAGTCCCGGTTCCAAAGAAACCTAAAGTCACAGGCCTGAACGACTACAGACCTGTGGCACTCACCCCTATCGTCGCAAAATGCTTTGAGAGACTGGTCATGAAACACATAAAAGCTTCCATACCGCCATCATTAGACCACAACCAGTTTGCCTACCGGAAGAACAGGTCAACAGAGGATGCTATTGCCATTGTGTTGCACACTCTGCTGGAACATCTAGAGCACAGGCACACATATGGTAGACTCCTTTTTGTTGACTTTAGTTCAGCCTTCAATACTATTCTACCCAACAAGTTTGCCTTTGAGAACCAATGGTTCTCGAGCCGTAACGGCTGTAGCGTGAGGCAGCTTGATGTACAAGTACACCCCTTGGACATGACGCTAGTATGTCGCAAGGACTTCCCCCCAAACCAACCCTTGATGCTGAGTGTCAAGCAGGGAGGCTATGGGTACCATTTTTAAATAGTCTTTGGTATGACTCGGCCGGGGCTTGAACTCCCAGCCTCCCGAACTCAGGGCGGACACTCTACCCACGAGGCCACTGAGCCGGTACCCAACAAGCTTCACAGTAAACTACACAAACTCGGACTGAACACCACACTATGCAATTGGATCTTGGACTTTCTTACAAATCGCACACAACATGTTAGGATTGGCAAGCACACATCCCCCACCCTGCCCATTAGCACCGGGGCCCCTCAGGGGTGTGTACTCAGCCCACTTCTCTATACACTTTTCACCCACGACTGTTGTTCCTCCTCTCCATCTAACCTCATAGTCAAATTTGCAGACGACACAACAGTACTTGGCCTCATCAAAGGAAACGATGAGACCTCATACAGGAGGGAGGTTGAGCGACTAGTGGAGTGGTGCGATGGTCTTAACCTTGCTCTCAACCCCACGAAGACCAAGGAAATTATCATTGATTTCCGCAGGACTGGTGACCTCAGCCACTCTCCACTCTACACACAGGTGGAGAGGGTTTCAAAATTTAAGTTTCTGGGCATGACAATGTCTGATGACCTGTCCTGGGGGATCAACATTACCTCTGCTGTGGGGAAAGCACAGCAACGCCTCTTCTATCTGCGGAAACTTAAATGGGCTAAACTCCCACAGGGACTGATGGCCAACTTCTACCACTGTGCAGTAGAGAGTGTGCTCACGTACGGACTACTGGTGTGGTTCTCCAGCTGCACCAGGGCAGAGAAGGAGGCCCTTGGTCAAGGCTGCGAGGAGGATCACTGGAGCTAGCCTCCCAGATATCTCCACAGTCTTCACCTCCCACTGCCTACGTCGTGTAAATAACATCTTACAGGACCAGTACCACCCATCACACCATCTTTTTCAACTGCTGCCCCTCTGGTCGAAGGTATAGATCCATTCAGGCCCGGAACTAGCAGACTGACCAACAGCCTCTATCCACGGGCTGTCAGGCTGCTCAACGATCAACATCAACTTGCCGCACCGCACCGCACCCCCCCCCCCCCCCCCTCCCCCTCGCAACCCCCCGGTGACATAACTCCCACTTCTCCATTACAACAATAACTGTGAACCGGACTTGCATTGCTGCACTATACACTATTCCATCCATTGCAAGTCAACGCCCCCCCCCCCCATCCATTAACTCACTGGACTGACTGTCTGTGAGGATTGGTTCTTTCCCCACCACAGGCTTCTTAAAGTACTGTGATGATTGGTCCGTTCCCGGCCACACGCTCCGTTCCTTTAAGGTACTGTGAGGATTCTGTGATGATTGGTCCGTTGCCGAACGCACACTTCTAAGTCAAGTATCAATTGCCATCACGCATGATGTGTGTTCTAATCAGCGCCCCAGAGGCTTCATATACTCTGACCTTCTGTCATTCGATGCCGGGTCGTTTTGTGTACTACTGTTCTGAATTACACCTGCATATTCCTGCTTTCCCCGTCGCTGTTGCTGTTTTTTTGCTCTCCAGGATCTTTTGTGGAGAACTGCTGAGGAGAACCTGGTTCCCCGTTCAGAGCTACGCCTGGTTATCTGCTGCTTTACGCGTTGCGCTCTGGTGAGTTTTTGGAAACAGTCTTTTTGGATCATCAGTTTTTTGTGTGTTTGTGAAACACCGAAGAGATCCCGTTTTTGTTTGTACTGGACTCACCTATTTTTGTGTTGGATTTACACTGTGGATTACCGTATTGTTTTTTTCTGGACTCTGCTAACTTGTGTGTGGTACACCGAAGATCAAGTCACTTGGATTATTACGGGACCAGTCACCAACTCTGCTTCTGTTGTGCGCTGGGCTAACTCTGATTTCTCTCTCTCTCTCCGTCTCCACCGGGAGTGAAAGCTGGGAGGATCTGCAGAGCCGCTTCAGACGTCACAAGCCAATTCCTCACCACCACCTACTGGGAGTATCTGCAGAGCCGCATCAATCTTCACATGCCAGATTCCCCGTTTGTTCGGTTGCTCAACTTCATTCCATCTTGTAACTCTGAAAATAAATACGCCCTTGCTTTGGCTAACTCTGAACAACTCTCTCTGTGCCGTTGCGTTTGAGGTCGGTTACAAACCCTAACATTACGACCCGACCATGACGACCTCAGCCGACACAGAGAGGGTTAGGGCAGCGTTGGCGGTCCAGATCGAGTTGGTCAACGACCACACCCAACAGTTGGGTGCGGTTGCGGCCGCTTTACAGGACCTCCGGGCTGAGGTCCAGCTTATTCTGGATGCCATTGGCACTCAGGAGTATCAGCAGGCTGTTGCTCTGCACCAGCTTCAGGCTCTCCGTACATCATTAAACACTCTGCTTTTGACCCCACCTGTCCCAGGAGTCTCGGCCAGCTCACCACCCGCGGCAGACCTCGCACCTCGGGAGCCCCGTCTCTCCGAACCACGTCTGTTCAATGGTAACTTCGAGGATTGTGCCACATTCATCATGCAATATGAGTTGGTCTTCCTTCATCAACCTAGCCGTTTTTCGTCAGAGGGATCCCGAGTAGCCTACATGACTAACCTGCTCACGGGCCAAGCAGCACAGTGGGTTACTGCCTCCTGGGCAATGGGGGCTGATTTCTGTTTTTCCTACCCAGACTTCGTGGCTGAGCTCTGCAGGGTTTTTCACCACCCAGCCCGTGGCCAGGACCCAGGAGCTCGGTTGGGCACCTTCCGGCAGGACAGTGGCAGTGTCAGAGACTACGCGCTGGAGTTCAGACTGGCCGCAACAGAGAGCGGTTGGAACGATCAAGCGCTTCGTCTCACCTTCCTGAGGGGGCTTAACGACGCAGTAAGGGACCAGCTCGCGACCCAAGAGGAGCCCGATTCTCTCGAGGGCCTGATCAGCCTCGCTATCCGCATCGACGGACGCCTCCGGGAGAGAAGGCGTGAGCGAGCACGACGGGGACCCCCAGACGTACCCCCCGAGTACCACGACCTCAAGGAGGTATTCAGTAAGTCCAGGGCTCAGGCCTTTCCGCCTCACCGGCCTTACAACTGTGCCATCGACCTCCGTTCAGGGGCTCCCTTTCCCGGCGGCCGTCTCTACTTTGCTGACCGTCCTGCCCCCTCCGTGACTGGTGGGTTTTTTCCCTCCCGAGCCGTGACCGAGGAGGAACCCATGCAGCTGGGACGCAACCGCCTTAGCCCGGCCGAACGGGAGTCCAGGCTCAGGTCCGGCCTTTGCCTCTACTGCGGCCGGGATGGACACCGTGTCTCCAATTGCCCTACCCGGCCAAGAAGACCAGGCTCGCCGGGACCCCGGGAGATCCTGGTGAGCCGTTTTTCCTGTTCCCCCACCCGTGCACCACCTAACCGTCTGGCGGACGTCACCCTAGCCTGGGCGGACCAGCGGGCGACGGTGGGTGCACTCATTGACTCTGGTGCTGATGGGAGTTTCATGGATGTTGGGTTTGCCACCCGGGCCAACATTCCACTTGAGGACCTCGAGAGGCCCTTGGAGGTCTTCGCGCTGGATCATCGCCGCCTGGCTGACATCACTCAACGCACCTGTCCAGTCCTTCTCACCATTGCTGGTAACCACGTTGAGAGACTCCAGTTTTTCATCACCAGCTCTCCTCTTGTCCCTGTGGTCCTGGGCAGGCCTTGGCTCGCGCTGCATGAGCCCCATGTCGCCTGGTCCTCCGGCACCATCAGGGGGTGGGGCCCCTCCTGTCGTGCCCAGTGTCTTCAGGTGCCGTCCAGCCCCTTCACCGGGTCCCAGTCCCCGTCTCCGGCCTCCCTCGCCGGTCCTCTGTCCCCGTGCCCGGCCTCCGCTGTCGGGCCCCAGTCCCCGTCTCCGGCCTCCCTCGCCGGTCCTCTGTCCCCGTGCCCGGCCTCCGCTGTCGGGTCTCAGTCCCCGTCTCCGGCCTCCCTCGCCGGTCCTCTGTCCCCGTCTCCGGTCCCCCTCTCCGGGCCTCTGTCTTTGTCCCCCTCTCCAGTGCCCCTGATCGCCGGCTTCCTTCGGTCCCGTCCGGGCAGGCCGGGGCCGAGTGGGTCGCCGGGTGGCTCCCGTGGAGGGGGGGGTACTGTGAGGATTGGTTCTTTCCCCACCACAGGCTTCTTAAAGTACTGTGATGATTGGTCCGTTCCCGGCCACACGCTCCGTTCCTTTAAGGTACTGTGAGGATTCTGTGATGATTGGTCCGTTGCCGAACGCACACTTCTAAGTCAAGTATCAATTGCCATCACGCACCTGATGTGTGTTCTAATCAGCGCCCCAGAGGCTTCATATACTCTGACCTTCTGTCATTCGATGCCGGGTCGTTTTGTGTACTACTGTTCTGAATTACACCTGCATATTCCTGCTTTCCCCGTCGCTGTTGCTGTTTTTTTGCTCTCCAGGATCTTTTGTGGAGAACTGCTGAGGAGAACCTGGTTCCCCGTTCGGAGCTACGCCTCGTTATCTGCCCGCTTTACGCGTTGCGCTCTGGTGAGTTTTTGGAAAAGGTCTTTTTGGATCATCAGTTTTTTGTGTGTTTGTGAAACACCGAAGAGATCCCGTTTTTGTTTGTACTGGACTCACCTATTTTTGTGTTGGATTTACACTGTGGATTACCGTATTGTTTTTCTCTGGACTCTGCTAACTTGTGTGTGGTACACCGAAGATCAAGTCACTTGGATTATTACGGGACCAGTCACCAACTCTGCTTCTGTTGTGCGCTGGGCTAACTCTGATTTCTCTCTCTCTCTCCGTCTCCACCGGGAGTGAAAGCTGGGAGGATCTGCAGAGCCGCTTCAGACGTCACAAGCCAATACCTCACCACCACCTACTGGGAGTATCTGCAGAGCCGCATCAATCTTCACATGCCAGATTCCCCGTTTGTTCAGTTGCTCAACTTCATTCCATCTTGTAACTCTGAAAATAAATACGCCCTTGCTTTGGCTAACTCTGAACAACTCTCTCTGTGCCGTTGCGTTTGAGGTCGGTTACAAACCCTAACACTGTCACTGTAATATTTATTTATTTGCACTAGCACTATTGCACTTGGGACATTGATGGTATGTTAATATTATTGAGGACATTGGGACATTGATACTATATTATTATATTATTATTGACATTATTATTTTGCACATGCTATATACAGTATGTTTGTATGCCAGTGGTGATGCTCCAAACTAAATTTTGTTGTACCAACAATGACAATAAAGATTCTATTCTATTACCAAAAGCTAAATAAATGTTTCACTATATAAAACTAGCCCATTAGCAAGGTAATCTAATCATCTATTCACAGTATTGTATCATAGACAGACATCTTGATAGGCAAACAACAGGTGATTGTAATTGAATAGCAGGTACTTAAAATAAAAATGACAACTGTGGCCAGCGAGCTGTGGCATTGCGCCATATAAGACCCATCATAAGAATTCTAAGAATATTTCTCATACACATAACAATCTGATAGAAATTGCTAGTCACTTGCTGTTACCCCCACCCCCCCCCCCCCCCACAAGAGGACAGTCTATTGTTGGGGAGTCACAATGTTTTGACCCTTTGACCCAGACCCATTGCACTCTGGGATGGCTGTGAAATGTTAATGATGTCAAATATGCGGGAAGACCACTTTTTTATTTTTCCTTTATTTATACTTTGCCAGCTTTATAGACTTAGCCAAGGCATTCGATTCAGTTGACCACAAGACCTTTCTGGGTAGGCCCTCCAGCATTGGTTTATCCCCCACCTGCTGCAACTGGTTTGCCAGCTACCTTACTAACCGGATCCAACAGGTCAAGACAGAGAATATCCTGAAGAGTAACAGGGTGCCTCAGGGCTCAATCTTGGGTCCTACCCTGTTCTCTAGGGCTGTCTTAAATGCTTCGAAGCTTCGTTCAATGGCACAAGCTTCGAACAGTAAAAAAGAAAAAAAAAAAAAAAAAAAAAAAAATTTACTTCGATTTTTGTGTGTGTGTGCGCGCGCATGGGGCCATTGGGTGGGGCTGGGGGACAAATACACTGGAGGAAAGTAACCCAGCTCAGCACTGCCCAAATTATATCATCACTATTGCCTGTTTGAAGGATATCATCCTCAAACACATATACACCTACATGCCTTGTAGAATTCCACACATAAGAAAGAAAGATACTGGGATGAATAAACAAAATAGGAAATAAAATGTAGAAATGCATGCAATACATAAATAAATATGAATCTCCATATATGAAATAGAACATTTAGATAAGGTGCTACTGAGATGTTTTAGTGAGTTATTTTTGTGGAAGTAGCCCTTCTTAAAAATGCATGAACATTCACTGTTCTGTTTCGTTATGGCTTCGCTCAGCACCAGTTGCACTGTACTTCACTTCGTGTACATACACTGAATAAAAAAAATTCCACCATGTACCTTTACATCCCAACATTCGTCTGACCACACCCCCATCCGCTTACCTTCATAAGCAGGTGTGTGGTCACCTACTCGCCTCCTTCTTCACTTTCACCACAAGGAAGTTCATTCCGATCCCAAAGACCGGAAGAGCCACAGAATGCAACAATTACAGGACTATCAGTTTGATATCTCATGCATCAAAAGTACTCCTGAAAATCATCAAGAACAGAATAGAACCCATAATTGAACATCAGCTCTCGGATAGCCAAATGGGTTTTCGCAAAGGAAAAGGAACAAGAGATGCAATCTGCCAACTCAGAATCATTGGTGAAAAATCGATAGACCAACAGAAGAAGCTGTATATTTGCTTCATCGATTTCACGAAGGCCTTCGACAGAGTTGAACATACAACATTGATGAGAACAATGGAAGAATTCAAAATACCAGTTTCTGACCGAAGAATAATTGCCAACTTATACTGGAGGCAGAAGGCTAATGTTAGAATAGGAAAGGAGAAATCAAGAGACTTCCCGGTGGAGAAGGGTGTAAGACAAGGATGCATCTTGTCCCCTGTACTCTTTAATATGTACAGTGAATCACTGATGAAAAAAGGTCTGAGAGGAGGGAAAGGAGTAAAACTTGGCGAAGAGAACATCACCAATATAAGATACGCGGATGACACTGCTATAGTCTGTAACTGTCAAGAAGATCTACAGGACATGATGAATAAGCTGAAAAGAATGCAAAAACTATGGAATGTCGTTAAACACAAAGAAAACTAAAGTAATGATCATTGAAAAAACACCAGGAACTGTTTGTAAAATACAGGTGGATGGAGAAAAACTTGAGCATGTGAAGGAGTACATGTACAGTACCTTGGAAGCTGGATCAGTGAAGGTGGAAGAGCTAACATGGACATTAAGAGAAGAACCGGAATTGCAAAGGGCGCATTCTGGAACCATAAAGAATTATTGAGAAGAAACATAAGTTGGAAAACGAAGACCAGGATTTTGGAAACGTATGTTATGTCAGTCTTTTCATACGGAGCAGAAGCATGGACGCTGAATGAAGAGGCAAAGAGGATGATAGACTCTTTTGAAATGTGGACGCTGAGGAAGATGCTGAAGATAACATGGAAGGATAAGATCAAGAATGAGGAGGTACTGAGAAGAGCGGATATGCAAGGAGGACAGCTGCTGGAGAGGTTGAAAAAGAGAAAGATGGAGTTGTGCGGGCATGTTCTGAGAGGATCCAGCGGGGAGATGTTCAAGAAGGTGGTGATGGGGAAGGTGGATGAAAAGAGAGGAAGTGGAAGACCAAGAAGAGGCTGGGTAGACGACGTCTGTGATTGGAGCGGAGTGAGAGGCGGAGTCACGGAGTTGGAGAGAAGAAGTGGGGACAGAATGGGTTGGAGAGTGATAGGCAACCTTCGGAACGAAGAAGCCACCTAATGATGATGAAGTGCCTTCTGTAGATCCCCACTTGACGAGGTTGTTAGCTGAAGAAAGTTGAGACGTGTTTACATTGTGCTTATTTTTTTCTTCTCTCATATATTCGATAGAAAAACCTAAGTCATAATGTCTACTCCGGAGAGTCGTGTTCGCAGCGCCACTCTCCACCAGCGGTTCTCCATTTCCGCCTCCGTCGTACGTCCTGGAGCGGGGCTGTTGCCTCTCTCGTGGTTGACAGCCACGCCCGGTAGGCGTCCGATGGGTAGTTCGCCTCTCCAAGGAGCTGGTGCACCGGTGCCGTCGCCTATGCGATGGCCTGGTTCTGGCTCTGGTTCCTCTGTTTCCGAGGAATCGTCCGCTGTTGGGCGGCCGGTTCCTTTGGTTCCAGGGGATTTGAGACGCAAACTTTTTGCGTCGGCTCGCTCCCGTCGCAAGATGGTGGCTTGCAGACGCGAACGGCCCGGGTTTGGTGAGTTGCTGGAGCCCAGTGAGGATGCGTCGGTCTCTACATGCCCGATGGAAACAGAGGATTACATGGTAGAGGCGGACGGGTTCTTATTTGAAGGCCCGGTGGAGACAGGTATCCCGCCCGTCCAGGTAACACTGGAGGGGGGTGAGATGTCTCCTTGGGGCACCTCGTTTGAAGACGTTGGAGAAGAACCTCTGACTCGTGGGCGGGATGCCCTGCTATCAGCCACATCGGAGTGTGGCTCCTTGACCAGTGGAAGCCTGCTGTATGTGAGGGATGCGGGCTCGGTGGAGGAAAGTCTGCAGGGGGAACTGCAGGCTTTGTTTCCCGAGCTCATGGCGGTGGCGGCAGTCGCAAACGGCGTGCCGCTGCCGCAGCCACTGCCTGTTCCTGTCCCTGATGATCTCATAGGTCATTTATGGCAGCGTCGCCCGGTGAGAGGGGTGAACGTTGTCTACCCATTTTTCCCCTCAATGGGGGCCTATGTTCGTCAGGGCCAGGTGGTGTCCCACATCATAGGCCTCACCCCCGCCTACGTACAAGTTACGCGGGTGGCGGGTTTGGTCGACGGTATGAGGGAGGGCGTGCCACGGCTTGATAGGCCGATGGCCGCGCTCCTCTGTCCGGAGGTGGTGTGGGAGCCGTTATGGAAGCCGGTTCCTCAAGGGAAATCGGCTAGGCGGTTGGCATACTGGAGCGACCAGTCATTTATCGCCGGAACACAATCTCTAGCTGCCGCGTCTAACATCGCGCAGCTGGCAAGATTCATGTCCGGGATATTGACGGGCGGCATGGAGCAGAGTGATGTACAACATGACCAGCTCTCCCAGGCGGCAGGAGCTGTCCTGCATCTGACTCAGCTGCAGGCCATAGCCGCTGGGAAAGTGCGCGCCCTGGCAACTCTGAACCAGCGCCACCTTTGGCTGGAGCAGGCGCGTGTGCCGGAGAAGAAGAGGCTTCCACTTCTGACGGCACTCCTCTCCGATGCTGGACTGTTCGGGAAGGCCCTGCAGTTGATGACCTCGACGTGCAGAGAGATGCAGGAGGAACGCTCCGTGCTTCAACCTCATTTTCCCCCTCCCGATGTCGCCGGTGGGGCCAGACGGCTGCCACGTCGTCGAGCGTCTTCCGCCGTGGCTGCTGCTGCCACCACCGCCACTGCTGGTCCTTCGAGGAAGAAGGCCAGGAGGAGAGAGAGCGCCGCCGCTACAGCCGACCCATCTACGCCCGGAGGTGACGGTAGGGACCGTCGAGACCAGCCGCCGATTGCTTACCGTCCCTCCGGGGCTCCCCGGGGTGGCAAATCCCGAGCGGCTCGAGGTGGCAGGCGCCGCTAGACCCAGTGACTTTTTTCCCCTGCGGTCCCCTCTGTTTTCCCTTCCCGGCCTTGCCATATGATTTGTTCAGAAATAAAAAGTTCCCTCCCGCATGGCGGAGAGAGGGCTGTTGGGATGGTCTTCTGGACCTCCTCTGGTAACCCTGTGTGCTTCCCGAGCCGCCGGGCCCAGTCCGAAGTAAAGTTTCGTTGATACCGTAGACCTGGGATAACCCTTTTTCTTGAGGGGTTATAGGAACAACCACCGCATATGGTACCAAGGGGGTGGTTGATTCCCTGGTGTGTTGGAGCAGAGTCAACTCCCGGGTTACCCGGTTGAGTGTGCCCCTGCACGTTCATGACGTCTGCCAATCATGTCAGCCTTCTCTGCCTCGACCCCTCTGGGTGGGTTTTTTTTAATGGAGACTTTGTCATGGTGATCAACAATGCCAGCATACGCCCCTTCCGCCGGGGGGGCTGTTTTCAGCTGACTCCTTTGGCGCCTGTCTCGTCCGCAGTGCTCCAGGCTCAGGTTACAGCCTGCTGCCTGGTTTTCCCCGGTGCGCTGCCTGCTGTTGGTTAACCTTTTGAGTGCTTACGGCCATGCTGACTGCCTGTTCTGCAGGGTCAGTGTGCCAGGCGGTGTGCTATTGGGGGGAAAGGGCCCGCTCTTGGAGGGGCCCTATCCGAATACGCTGGCGATGTGGGGGGGCGGTGTCACTAAGTGACCACCTGGTGGGGTCTTGATGCCTGGCGTCATTGACCTCTCCAGGCCCCCTTTTTCCAGGGGATCCAGTCCCTTCAGTGGGACTGGGTCTTCCTTCGCGCTCCGCTGCTACGGCCTTGCCACGGGGTTGGGGTTGCTCTTGACCCCGTGATTTTGGGGGCAGTAACGAGGTTGTTCCTTCCGTTCGTTCCCTGGTGGCATGCGGGTTGTGCGTGTGTGTAGTCGTGGGGTCAAGCCACGGTCTGCTCACCCTGTGCGTTGAGTTGCTTGAGTTCCTCTTCGCCTGGTCGGATCCGTCTCCCTCCCGTAAGCCTCCAATAGGGGGGTATCCTCCATTAGGGAGGGTCGGGGGGCTCGGTCCTCCCCGGTCTGATGGTTGTGGGGGTCCTCAGCGGGGTTCATTTGTCGGGCTATGGCTCCCGCTCAGCCCCTGTTGTGCAACTGGTGCTGAGCGAAGCCATAACGAAACAGAACGTAAGGTTATGTATATAACCAAGTTCTGTGAGTTATGGTGCGCTCAGCACCAGGACGCCACTGCTGCCCTTGATCTCGCCTTGTGGTGAAAGTTTGGGAAGGAGGCGAGTAGGTGACCACACACCTGCTTATGAAGGTAAGCGGATGGGGGTGTGGTCAGACGAATGTTGGGATGTAAAGGTACATGGTGGAATTTTTTATTCAGTGTATGTACACGAAGTGAAGTACAGTGCAACTGGTGCTGAGCGCACCATAACTCACAGAACTTGGTTATCATAACCTTACGATAATTGGTCTGTAGTGGAGTCTACAAGGTCTACATTAGTGCACTGCAACCTTGCCCAGGCCCGACGGGGCCCGGCCCGGCCCGGCGGGTTCGGGCTGGGTAGGGCTTTTTTTTTAATAAATAATTCGGGCTCGGCCGGGCCCGGGCACCACCGTTTTTTTTTATTATTATTTTTTTTTTATTGCGTTTTTTTTTTTTTTTTTTTTATATAACTAGGGTTATATGATAACCTTCGTTTTAGGATTCGCTTTCTCTTTTGAACCAGAGAAACATTTGGATGTAATTACTGCAGCGCGCAGAGAGAACTCAGGGGACTAGTTCAACTCGATTGGTTGTGTTGGAATATAGCCAGTTGGCGAACGTTTTAATTTGTTCTTGGGATGTATGTAGCCGGTTTTGTTAACGGTGTTCAACGCGTTGCTGACGTCTGGTGAGTGATGTTTACTATTTGCTGGGTGCGACTGCTACTTGTTTTGTTGTGATTTTCATTACGTTGCTCTGCTCGAAATCTGATTTCTGTGTCGTGTGTGTGTGTGTGTGCGTGTGTCAAAGAAGATTCTATAGCCTTCAATACGTTTTACGAGGCTGATGTGTAACAGTGTGAGTCAGTCTATATAAGCGAGCACTGGGAGAGACGGCATTGCGAAACAGGCTATGTAAATGCTTCTTAGTTTTGTTTATTTATTACGTTCATATAAAACCGTGTTTCGAATATTTAAAACAAATACAAAAAAAATTATATTTTAATAATAATAATAATAATAATAATAATAATAATAATAATAATAATTTTTTTCAGGTTTTCACGCGGGCTAGGGCTTAAAATATTATTTACAGTCGGGCTTATTTTCGGGCAGGGCCTGAAGTTCAAGGGCTCGGGCAGGGCTCAGGCTTTATTTCAAGGCCCTTGCAGACCACTAGTCTACATTGCCGGACCATGTAGAATCTGGACCTTGTAGACTGACATAATTCTGTGCATAATTTAGTCTACACAGGCCATATTTCAAATAATCAAAATCTTACTTCATTCATCTTAAACATTCTTGATTTGAGGGATTGGTAGTTCCCATGAAATCTGAAGTTGTTCAAACGACAACAGCGATCCACCTTGAATTAAATCACACAGCCGAGTGAAACCTTGTTGGCTGCGTCACAGTCACGAAAGGGGCTACTTAATTCATTAATCCAATCCACTTTATTTAGAGCACATTTAAAAACAACAAAGTTTACCAAAGTGCTGTACAAGTCCCACAACATAAGATTAAAAAAAAATATATATATATATTATATATAATAATATAAAAAATTCGAAGCTTTGAATTAAAATCGAAGCTCGGCCCCGAAGATTCGATTGCCAAAAAAAGCTTCGAAGATCAGCCCTACTGTTCTCCATTTATATTAATGATGTGGCGAAGGCTGCAGGCAGCTCTCGGATCCACCTTTATGCTGATGACACCATCCTGTTGCTTCTGGCCCTTCTCTCCATTCCGCGGCCTCCACTCTTCAAGACAGTCTCACTTCTAAACACGTTTAGCAATTATGCCACAATAATGTGGAACGCCCTACCCACAGCTGTAAAAGAATGTGAATCCCTACCCTCCTTCAAAACCGCTCTCAAAGAGCACCTACGGGTGGCTGCAATTATAAACTGGCCCCGGTAAATGTCCAAATCCCCCCACCCACCCACTCACCCACCCAACCCCCTCCAATGTACAGTTTCTTCCCCTTCGGATGTATTTTTTTTATGATCTTTTTCTTTTCTTACACAGTAATGTATATTTGTATGTCTTGTATGTCACAAATGTCTTGATGAATTGAAAATGGAGGACCCTGATGTAAACAAGATGAAAGTATTTTTCTGGTCTGCATCCTCTTAGCAGTTGTTTGTATTGAGCCGTACTGTATTTGTACCCATTCTGCAATCTGTTAATAAAGTTTTCAATCAATCAATCAAACTTCCATCAAGCAGTCCTTTCATAACCTCCACCTTCGGCTTAACACTAAGAAGACCAAATGCATCTTATTCAATCACAAAAAGAAACCCCCCAGCCCCTCCAAGACCCTTTGCGCTGATGACACCGAACTGGAGTTTGTCAAGTCCTACAAATATCTAGGGCTTTGGCTGGACTCTTCCCTTTCTTTCTTCGTTCACATTAACCCTTTCTCCGCTGATGACGTGTTTACACATCTTTCCTCGCCATGCGTAATCTGCCAATGACGGGTTACGGCGTCTTTGAGATCAATATTTCGTATTTTCGTCATGGTATTCACATTTCACCCACGGAGTCTTTGCTGGTGTTGTAGGACTCTCCGCTCAACTCTGTAACGCTTCAATACCGCCACCTGGTGGCCGATCGGCGAGTTGCCAAAACCGGAAGTGGCCGGAAGTGCTTAGTCCGTCCCCTATTCTGTCCGGCCACTCGCTATCGCTCGCGGGGCTCTATCCAGACACCGTGCATATTGATCCGTTGCCATAACTCAATAAACAACATGATTGGACGTGTATTAGTATTATACAAACCGGAACTGGATCACCTAGATCAACATCCCATAATAGCGATCTTTTTGCTCCACGCTCATCACCCAACGGTAAGAGGAGACTGGGGTGAGTTTCAGCGTTTTTCTTTACCATTTTCGATACAAACTGCTCTGATCTATATATAATATCACCCATACTACATAAATCATTTAACGTCGGTCATTGAATTATAAACGACCCCCCCCCCCCCCCCCCCTCCTCCGGTCAACCGCAGATGATCAGTCAACACGTCTAGGACCGTGTACAGTTGACATTTTTTATCTGGCGTCGATCGGTATCAAACTGCATTTGATGATCTAATATATGCATTTATGGCTATATCTCACGTTCTATGAAATACTGCAGAAAACGATAAAAACATATTTATACTCTAGACCGTATTATTGTATGAATGTGTGAATGAAAAAGTAAAACGTTCCTACATCCTGAACGATAGATAATTGATGTTGAATGGGCCATAGTAATGTCAATTTAGCAATACAATTTAAAAAGTTATAGCCCTGCAAAGAAGGTGAACATCTCCATAGACAAATAGAGCTGGCAGAGAGGCTACAAGGATGGATATAAGCTCCGGCAATGAATGGGTTAACAATCTTCAGTCTAAAGTGAAAGCCAGACTGGCATTTCTCTTCTGTAACAAAGCTTCCTTCACACACTCCACAAAACTCACCCTTGTAAAGATGACTGTCCATCCTGGACTATGGTGATGTCATCTATAAAATGGCTTCAAAGACGGCCCTACACAAACTGGACACTCTTCACCATTCTGCCATCCGCTTTGCCACCAATGCACCCTTTAACCTCTTAAGCCTGAGCGGTCTGGCGTTTTTTTTCTCCAAATGTAGCCTAGAGTAAAGATCCTAATCCTGTCAAAACAGCAATCATAGTGTATATTTTCAACAATACGTTTGTTTACCAATAGGTTAAAGTGTTATTAGTGAAATATCAGTTTAGGAAATGCATTCATAAACGAGCGAATATCGACGGAAATAAATGCGAGCCGCCATTTTGTTTGTAGTCATATGATGAAGGACAGACAGGGCTTTCAATGAGTGTTGGAATTTCGAAAAACGACACTACCCGGCTCAAGCCAGCTCCTGTCAATCAAATGACTTGTTTTTAGGATTCGCTTTCTCTTTTGAACCAGAGAAACATTTGGATGTAATTACTGCAGCGCGCAGAGAGAACTCAGGGGACTAGTTCAACTCGATTGGTTGTGTTGGAATATAGCCAGTTGGCGAACGTTTTAATTTGTTCTTGGGATGTATGTAGCCGGTTTTGTTAACGGTGTTCAACGCGTTGCTGACGTCTGGTGAGTGATGTTTACTATTTGCTGGGTGCGACTGCTACTTGTTTTGTTGTGATTTTCATTACGTTGCTCTGCTCGAAATCTGATTTCTGTGTCGTGTGTGTGTGTGTGTGCGTGTGTCAAAGAAGATTCTATAGCCTTCAATACGTTTTACGAGGCTGATGTGTGACAGTGTGAGTCAGTCTATATAAGCGAGCACTGGGAGAGACGGCATTGCGAAACAGGCTATGTAAATGCTTCTTAGTTTTGTTTATTTATTACGTTCATATAAAACCGTGTTTCGAATATTTAAAACAAATACAAAAAAATTTATAATTTTAATAATAATAATAATAATAATAATAATTTTTTTCAGGTTTTCACGCGGGCTAGGGCTTAAAATATTATTTACAGTCGGGCTTATTTTCGGGCAGGGCCTGAAGTTCAAGGGCTCGGGCAGGGCTCAGGCTTTATTTCAAGGCCCTTGCAGACCACTAGTCTACATTGCCGGACCATGTAGAATCTGGACCTTGTAGACTGACATAATTCTGTGCATAATTTAGTCTACACAGGCCATATTTCAAATAATCAAAATCTTACTTCATTCATCTTAAACATTCTTGATTTGAGGGATTGGTAGTTCCCATGAAATCTGAAGTTGTTCAAACGACAACAGCGATCCACCTTGAATTAAATCACACAGCCGAGTGAAACCTTGTTGGCTGCGTCACAGTCACGAAAGGGGCTACTTAATTCATTAATCCAATCCACTTTATTTAGAGCACATTTAAAAACAACAAAGTTTACCAAAGTGCTGTACAAGTCCCACAACATAAGATTAAAAAAAAATATATATATATATTATATATAATAATATAAAAAATTCGAAGCTTTGAATTAAAATCGAAGCTCGGCCCCGAAGATTCGATTGCCAAAAAAAGCTTCGAAGATCAGCCCTACTGTTCTCCATTTATATTAATGATGTGGCGAAGGCTGCAGGCAGCTCTCGGATCCACCTTTATGCTGATGACACCATCCTGTTGCTTCTGGCCCTTCTCTCCATTCCGCGGCCTCCACTCTTCAAGACAGTCTCACTTCTAAACACGTTTAGCAATTATGCCACAATAATGTGGAACGCCCTACCCACAGCTGTAAAAGAATGTGAATCCCTACCCTCCTTCAAAACCGCTCTCAAAGAGCACCTACGGGTGGCTGCAATTATAAACTGGCCCCGGTAAATGTCCAAATCCCCCCACCCACCCACTCACCCACCCAACCCCCTCCAATGTACAGTTTCTTCCCCTTCGGATGTATTTTTTTTATGATCTTTTTCTTTTCTTACACAGTAATGTATATTTGTATGTCTTGTATGTCACAAATGTCTTGATGAATTGAAAATGGAGGACCCTGATGTAAACAAGATGAAAGTATTTTTCTGGTCTGCATCCTCTTAGCAGTTGTTTGTATTGAGCCGTACTGTATTTGTACCCATTCTGCAATCTGTTAATAAAGTTTTCAATCAATCAATCAAACTTCCATCAAGCAGTCCTTTCATAACCTCCACCTTCGGCTTAACACTAAGAAGACCAAATGCATCTTATTCAATCACAAAAAGAAACCCCCCAGCCCCTCCAAGACCCTTTGCGCTGATGACACCGAACTGGAGTTTGTCAAGTCCTACAAATATCTAGGGCTTTGGCTGGACTCTTCCCTTTCTTTCTTCGTTCACATTAACCCTTTCTCCGCTGATGACGTGTTTACACATCTTTCCTCGCCATGCGTAATCTGCCAATGACGGGTTACGGCGTCTTTGAGATCAATATTTCGTATTTTCGACATGGTATTCACATTTCACCCACGGAGTCTTTGCTGGTGTTGTAGGACTCTCCGCTCAACTCTGTAACGCTTCAATACCGCCACCTGGTGGCCGATCGGCGAGTTGCCAAAACCGGAAGTGGCCGGAAGTGCTTAGTCCGTCCCCTATTCTGTCCGGCCACTCGGGCTCTATCCAGACACCGTGCATATTGATCCGTTGCCATAACTCAATAAACAACATGATTGGACGTGTATTAGTATTATACAAACCGGAACTGGATCACCTAGATCAACATCCCATAATAGCGATCTTTTTGCTCCACGCTCATCACCCAACGGTAAGAGGAGACTGGGGTGAGTTTCAGCGTTTTTCTTTACCATTTTCGATACAAACTGCTCTGATCTATATATAATATCACCCATACTACATAAATCATTTAACGTCGGTCATTGAATTATAAACGACCCCCCCCCCCCCCCCCCTCCTCCGGTCAACCGCAGATGATCAGTCAACACGTCTAGGACCGTGTACAGTTGACATTTTTTATCTGGCGTCGATCGGTATCAAACTGCATTTGATGATCTAATATATGCATTTATGGCTATATCTCACGTTCTATGAAATACTGCAGAAAACGATAAAAACATATTTATACTCTAGACCGTATTATTGTATGAATGTGTGAATGAAAAAGTAAAACGTTCCTACATCCTGAACGATAGATAATTGATGTTGAATGGGCCATAGTAATGTCAATTTAGCAATACAATTTAAAAAGTTATAGCCCTGCAAAGAAGGTGAACATCTCCATAGACAAATAGAGCTGGCAGAGAGGCTACAAGGATGGATATAAGCTCCGGCAATGAATGGGTTAACAATCTTCAGTCTAAAGTGAAAGCCAGACTGGCATTTCTCTTCTGTAACAAAGCTTCCTTCACACACTCCACAAAACTCACCCTTGTAAAGATGACTGTCCATCCTGGACTATGGTGATGTCATCTATAAAATGGCTTCAAAGACGGCCCTACACAAACTGGACACTCTTCACCATTCTGCCATCCGCTTTGCCACCAATGCACCCTTTAACCTCTTAAGCCTGAGCGGTCTGGTGGCGTTTTTTTTCTCCAAATGTAGCCTAGAGTAAAGATCCTAATCCTGTCAAAACAGCAATCATAGTGTATATTTTCAACAATACGTTTGTTTACCAATAGGTTAAAGTGTTATTAGTGAAATATCAGTTTAGGAAATGCATTCATAAACGAGCGAATATCGACGGAAATAAATGCGAGCCGCCATTTTGTTTGTAGTCATATGATGAAGGACAGACAGGGCTTTCAATGAGTGTTGGAATTTCGAAAAACGACACTACCCGGCTCAAGCCAGCTCCTGTCAATCAAATGACTTGTGGATGAACTTTTTTTATTTATCTTATTTTTCGGGATTATCTACCACAAAACTGAACGTTATCTACCTTTCTGTGAACGTTTAGCAAAAATCCGCATTGCAATCCGATTCAAAATGGGGGAGCGGTTTCCAGAATAAAAAAGTAACTGTATTTACAGTTCATTCACGGTTCTTGCTGCACACCTGGTGATACTAAATCCAAATTTAACTCTGCCATTGGAAAGAGAATATTTGGCCCGATCCATAGATGTGTGACTTGGCTATAATAAGGTCATTTATAGGCCTGATATTCTATAATAATAGAATAGAATATATGTGTCGGGATGGCAGAATTCAGTACTGTATCTACAAAACCTTCTGTTTAATCATCTTCCCTTTATTCATTTGATTCGATTTGTACACGTGATCTCAAGAAGGTGCTGAATGAGCTCAGTGGCAGTTTTTCATGTCTGGACATTTTTAGCATGGTGTTATTCACCATCAAAGATGCAAAGAAAAATCATAATTTATATTCTACTTTGTTTCATCACAATTTACTCAAGCCTAGTAACGGACACAATATTTCTGACACTGGGAATTAATTCCCTGAGATACATAGATGTCCCTAGATACCAAGAACATGCAAATGGACCTTGTATAGAAGTGGAGCAATCTTCCATTTACTTAGGTATGTATTTTAGGCGGATTTTCAGAAAATAGGGCTAGGGTTTAAGAGGTTAATACACATCACTGTAACCTTTACAAACTGGTTGACTGGCCCTCCCGCCACACCCGCCGACTCTAACATTGGTTCCACTCCATTTACAAGACAATCCTGGGCAAGACCCCACCTTATCTTTCCTCCCTGCTCCACCTTTCTCCTAGCACTTACGGCACAAGATCAAGCAAGCTCATCAAACTAAACATCCTAAGCTCCATGACCACCTTCGGCCGAAACTCCTTTCACTTTGCAGCAGCTTATGACTGGAACGCTTTTCAAGATACCCTTGAACGTACAGCTCTTACTTCACTGACTGCCTTCAAGAATATACTGAACACGCTCTTAGTAGATCCCTCCTGCTCTGTGCAATCAATGTGCAATCAATCAAACATCAGAGTGAGGATTCAATTCCAAAGGGACATTCGGGACTGTAACGTTCTCTGCTTCACGGAGACGTGGTTGACGCCGGACATCCCGAACCACGCCATACAGCCGGCCGATAACTTTTTCATTCACTGAAAAGATCGAACGGAGGAAGATTCCGGGAAAAAGAAAGTCGGCGGAGTAGCCTTCATGTTGAACAACAATTGGTGTGATCCAGGCAATGTGAAGGAACTATCAAGCCACTGCTCCCCAAACCTGGAGTATATATCCATCAAGTGTCTACCATTCTTTCTCCCGAGAGAATTAACGTCGGCCATTCTGATCGGAGCGTATATTCCCCCTCATGCAAATACTGGAGACGCGCTTTCTTTTTTTTATCCACTTTTTCTCCCCATTTTCCTCCATCCCAATTTCGTATTTCCAATTCTTCCCTCCCCTGTCTTGAACGTTGCTAGACTATGCCTCCCACTGGTCGCTGTAGTGAGGATAGAAGCCTTGCATCACGTGTCCCCTCTGGTACACGAGGAGGCAGCCTGTCGCATCTTTTCACCGCAGCAGCTCGAACTCTCAGTGGCGAGGAGTAACGCGTGGGAGGCTCACGCTGCCCCCGATACTTCCTGTTTCCGCCGCACCGGCGTCACCCAACCGACCTGTAGGAGTCGCTGTCCACAACGTCCAATCCCCACCCACCGGCTTTCCCACCCTCTAACACTGCCAATTGTGTTAGTATGACGGCCGGCCAAGCCGGTAGCAACGCAGAGAGCTGGGCTCGATACCAGCACATCCTGCGTTAGTGGCGAGTGCCTTGCCCACTGCGCCACTCAGCCGCCCTGGAGACGCGATTTCTAAGCTACACGACGAGGGAAACAAACTCCAAACAGCTAATGTTGACGCTGCTATTGTGGTTTTGGGAGATTTCAACAGCGCCAATCTTTTTTTTTTTTTTTTTGGTCTTTTTCCCCCTCCATTTTCCTCCGATTTTCTCCCATCCCAATGTTAGTCGTATGCCAATTCCCAGTCCCTTCCTGGTCGCTGCGCTTTACCCCCCACAGTCAGATCATTTGGGAGAGTGGAGGCTACCACGTGCTTCCTCCGACACACGTCCAGCCAATCACCGCTTCTTTTCACCTGGCAGTGCGGATTCTCATTGAGAGGGCGTAGCGTGTGAGAGGATCACACTATCCCCCTCACGTCCAATCCGCGCTTAGCAGGCGCCCCGACCGAACTGTAGGAGTCGCTTCAACAGCGCCAATCTTAAAAAAGTCTTGCCAGATTTCTATCAGCATGTGACTTGTCCCACCAGAGGCGAGAACATATTAGACCACTGCTACTCGCAATTTAAGAACAGGTACAAGTCGCAGGCTCTTAGCCCATTTGGTAAATCTGATCACAAAGTAATTTTTCTTATGCCGGAGTACAGACAATGTAGGGCTTGGCGATATAACGATAATTATCGCGATATATTTTAATATGTTTATTTAAAAAAAAAAATGACCTGCAACAGGGCAGTTTTAAAACCAGAGACAGTGAACAGACTTGTCTTTCTTGCCTGCATCTTAAACTAATGGCTTTGCTTGTCCAAATGACAATACTGACCAAATTGAGATTTATTTTTCTCTTGTCCATTTATTTTGTTTGCTTTCTAATTTAAAATACAGTCTGAAACCGTCTGTACACAGTAGGCTATGTGTGTTAGCAGAGCTAGTCTCCAGTCACGAGTCACTGCTGTGGTTTGTCCACCAAAAAAGCGCCAAAAGATAGAAAAGAAACGAGCAGAGCCAGAACTATTCAACTCCCCTGGAGCCACAGCCAGCAGAGAAGCCGGTTTACTTTCGCTTTCAAACCAGCTGCAGCCTGAGGCCCCGTTTAGACGGAAACGCTAGCAGGTGAATCCGCAAAAATATTTTTTCGGATGTGCCTTTCGTTTTTACTCTGGTAGAAGAAACAATCCCCTCTACCACAATTAGAGTTTACCCAAACCAAAAGCCCTGGGTAGACAAATCCGTCCGTGAGGCTCTGAAAGCGCGCACCTCAGCTTCTAACGCCGGGCTCGTGACAGGCAACATGAACGAGCACAAGGAGGCGAGATACAATGTAAGGAGGATAGTAACAGAGGCAAAATGGCGCTACAGAGATATGGTTGAACTTCAGTTTGAACAGGCTGATTCTAAAGGTATGTGGCAGGGCCTCAGAACGATGACAGATTATAAAGGCACCTCCCTCAAGCTGAACAATGATATCTCCTTGGCGAATGAACTCAATACCTTCTACGCAAGGTTTGAGGCTGTGAATAACAACACCAGCCTTGTGAAGGGCTAAATCTGTTCCTCCCTCCCCATCAACCTGTAGCCCCTTCAATTTGCATATCGCCACAACAGGTCCACGGAGGACACCATAGCCCATGTGCTGCACACAGCAGCATCACACCTGGACAAGAGGCAGGGGAACTATGTGAGAATGCTATTCATTGACTACAGCTCAGCATTCAATACCATAGTCCCCTCCAAACTCGTAGCCAAGCTCAGGGACCTGGGCTTGAACTATGACCTCTGCCAGTGTTCAAGTTCAAATTTCAAGTTTCTTTAATAGTTGTCATACAGAAGTACAGAATACTTTCATACAAAATGCTTCTTACTGTTACGCTCCAGAGACTGTGCTAGACAAGATAGTATCAAATAACATAGTATAGCATGTAAATTAGAAGTAGAAAATGAGGTCACAGTGTTCAGTATAGACATATGTACAATGTTCGATGCAGAATAGACGTAGGTCCAAGACGTGGGTCTTGGACTTCCTGACAGGAAGACCCCAGGTGGTGAGAGCAGGCAACTGCACCTCCTCATACATCACCCTCAACATAGGGGCCCCCCAGTGCTGTGTTCTGAGTCCACTCCTCTACTCGCAGTACACACATGACTGTGTGGCACAGCGGAACAAAAACACAATCATCAAGTTTGCTGACGACAGAGTAGTGGTGGGCCTGATTTCTGCAAACGACGAGAGGGCCTACCTGGAAGAGGTAGAGGATCTGGCACGGTGGTGTCAGGAGAACTGCCTCTCCCTGAACGTCAGCAAAACAAAAGAGATGATTGTGGACTTTAGGAGGATGGGGGCCAGGGACTACAGCCCCCTCAGCATCGACGTGGCACCGGTCGAGAGAGTGAACAGCTTTAAGTACCTCGGAGTCCACATATCCGAGGACTTGACATGGACCACACACATTGACAGTGTAGTGAAAAAGGCACGGCAACGCCTCTTCAAAGTGAGTCAGAAGATACTCAAGAACTTCTACTCATGCACAATAGAGAGCATCCTGACTGGTAACATCACCTCCTGGTTTGGAAATAGCACCGCACAAGACCGTAGCAGGCTACAGAGAGAGGCCCGTTCAGCCGAACGCACAATTGGAGGTGGACTTCCCACTCTGCAGGACATTTACAACAAGCGTTGCAGGAGCAAGGCTAAGAGAATAATCAAAGACTCTAGTCACCCAAACAACTGCCTCTTTGAACTGCTGCGGTCAGGCAAGTGATACCGGAGTCTCATGGCCAGTAGAGACTCAGAAGGAGCTTCTATCCTCAGGCCATAAGGATGCTCAACGACAAAGTAGGGGTGGACGGTATAAACGGTATATGGTATAAACTGTATGAATTTGTGCTACGGTATGGATTTTTACTATACCTTCATACCTTGTGACCGGTAGACTAGAGCAGCTAGTCACAGCAGTAGCAATGACGTTAACGTTACTTGACGTTTCACTCAACGTTTGCAGTGGTCGTTGCATAGTGTTTAATTGTACTGAGTTTTTATCCACTTGCTCACAGACCTTGCCTTATAGTTTTGGCATTTCAATTTGGCTAAGAAGGCTGAGAGGAGACTTGCTTTAGCGCAGCAACGGGCTAACGTTAGCCGCTAAGCTTTCATTCTAATGTGACTCCACGGCACCAGTTCCATTAGTGAGGAAAGGGGGGGGGGGGGGTATACTGATGAGGCTTGACAACAGAGGTTCAAAGATAACTTCACATTTATTGGCTATTTGTTTCTTTATATCGCTTTATCCATCGGGCTGCTCTCGTTTCCAACTCTGTGTTGACAATGACATCCTGGTGTGACATCATCAACTACGGCAAGTTCGGCAACTTAGGACGCTCAAACCTCAAACTCAAACCTATTACATCCCGCTCTCTCGCTCTCTCTCTCTATGTTGTCAAACATGTACACTGAAGTTAAGTTATGTTGGAGTTTTATTGGGTTTGAGGGAAAGAAACCTCCTGTCCTGCTGTAGTTTTTATTTTCACTTTGTGCCGCTTGATTTTATTGTATTTCATGAAAAAAGTGCTTTTCAGAGATGGAAGTAACTTGAGAAAAGGTTTTGCATTTTTCTATTGCATTTTTGCACAATAAATGTTCTTAAAATACCTCTGTACTAGGTGAAATATGTCCTAGTAATACAAGAGTACAGTAATAGCTGCCATACAAGTGTTTTACCCCTTCAGAAGCATTTACTGTCGACATTTTAAGATAAATTAATATACTGTGATATACAGGGGCGGACCTAGCCCATTTGGCGCCCTAGGCGAGATTCACCACTGCGCCCCCCCCCCCCCCCCCCCCGACCGACCGTTTTAGATTTTTGGCTCATTTTCCCTTATGTTAGAATTTTTTTAATGTAAAAATAATGGTTGCAGATATAGAGGGGGGCGCCAAAACTGCGAAAAAAAAAAAAAAAAAAAAAAGAAAAATTGTGCCCCCCTCTGGGTGGCGCTCTAGGCGACCGCCTATATCGCCTGTAGGAAGGTCCGCCCCTGGTGATATATACCGTTACCGTCTATGCTTCAAATTATACCGTGATATACATTTTAGACCATACCGTCCAGCCCTACGACAAAGACACTATTTAACAACCCATCATCTACACTCACAGCACACACATCCACACTCACTTTAAATAAACACTCACTTTAACACCTCGACCTTCCAGACGGGGTGGAGGCACTGCCCTCATGACATCTCCTTCATGGGCTACAAACGTAACACCACTCCCAGAACTGTCACTCTCCTCTCTCGAATATCATGCAGTATCTGTCTCTAATCCTTTCAATCTCACCATTGTTACACTCTACCGCCCTCCAGGTCCGCTCGATCACTTCACAGATGAGCTGGACATGCTTCTTAGCTCCTTACCGGAAGATGGTACCCCTCTCCTTCTACTGGGCGACTTCAACCTGCCTGACTCATCTCAGTCAGTCATAGTAGTCTCCCTCCTACAATCGTTTGACCTGACTCCCACTGCCATGCCTCCCACCCACAAAGCAGGCAACTCCTTGGATCTCATATTTTCCCGTAACTCCAGCATCATTAACACCACGGTAACTCCCCTACATGTATCTGACCATTCCTTCATATCCTTCTCACTAACTCTCATGCTTAACCGAAAGGTCTTCACCCCAACTCAAACAGTCTCACTCAGACGCAACCTGCCCTCCCTATCCCCCTCCACCCTCTCCTCTGACATACTATCCGCTCTACCTTTGAGTGACACCTTCTCTGCTCTCTCCACAGAGATGGCAACCTCCACCCTCCTTTCAGCCCTTGCAACCTCCTTCGACAAGCTCTGTCCCCTCGTTGAGAAACCTGCCCGCCGTTCCCCACCCAGTCCATGGCTGACAGATCCAGTGAGAGAACAAAGACAGGTCCTGAGAGCAGCTGAAAGGAAGTATAGAAAGTCACGCCTCACTGCTGACATCGACACATATCACAACCTCTTGTTAACATTCTCCAAAACCATCACTAATGCCAAAGCTTCTTTCTTCCACCATAGGATCGAGGCCTCTGCCAAGAATCTTCGCAAACTGCATGCTACCATGTCCTCCCTCCTCACTCCCCCCCCCACCCCCCCCTCCCTCATCTTTCTCTGCCGAAGACTTTGCGATCTTCTTTGAGGAAAAAGTGGAGAACATCCGCAGCTCCTTCTCCCAACCCCCACCCATTCCAAATGCTGAATCGAGAACCTCATCCTTCACTCTGTCATCTTTCTCTCCCATTACAGAAGCAGAGACCCTGACACTGGTAACGTCAAACCGTCCGACTACTTGCCAGCTGGACCAGCTACCCTCCCCACTCCTCCAGACCATAGCACCAGACATCCTCCCATTCCTAACTGCAACCATCAACTCCTCACTCAACTCGGGGGTGGTCCCCACCTCCCTAAAACAAGCCAGAGTCACGCCGCTCATAAAAAAACCAACCCTGAACCCTACTGTCATAGGCAACTACCGTCCTGTCTCTCTTCTCTCCTTCCTTTCTAAAACACTTGAACGTGCTGTATCCAACCAACTTACTACTTATCTCTTACAGAATGACCTCCTAGACCCTAATCAGTCAGGCTTCAGGACTGGTCACTCCACAGAGACAGCCCTCATTGCGGTCACAGAGGCACTTCACTTAGCAAAAGCGAAAGGCCTCTCCTCTGTCCTGATTCTCCTAGATCTATCTGCAGCCTTCGACACAGTCAACCACCAGATCCTCCTTGCGGCCCTCGCAGGAATGGGAGTGGCTGGCTCTGCGCTGACATGGCTGTCATCATACCTCAATGACCGCTCCTACCAAGTGTCATGGAGAGGGACCCTGTCGGCCACCCGCCCCCTGCGGACGGGTGTCCCCCAGGGCTCGGTTTTAGGACCCCTTCTCTTCTCCCTCTACACTAAATCACTGGGTAACATTATCACGTCTCATGGCTTCTCCTACCATTGCTATGCCGACGATACTCAACTCTTCCTCTCCTTCCCTCCCTCAGATATCCACGTCTCTGTGCGGATCTCGGCCTGTCTGTCCGACATCTCAGCCTGGATGACGTCCAACCACCTCAAACTGAACCTAAGCAAAACAGAATTGCTCCACCTGCCGGCCAAATCCTCCCCCCTAACCGACCTTTCAATCACAGTCGAGAATGCAGCTGTGACTGCGTCCCCGACCGCCAAGAACCTTGGTGTTGTCCTCGACGACCAGTTGAACTTCTCTGCTCACATCGCAGCGACGACCAGAACCTGCCGATTCCTCCTGAGCAACGTCAGAAGGATACGCCCCTTCCTGACAAAAGAAGCCACCCAACTCCTCGTCCAATCAACAGTCATCTCCCGCCTCGACTACTGCAATGCACTGCTCGCTGGCCTCCCGGCCACTGCCACTAAGCCTCTTCAACTCATTCAGAACGCAGCGGCCCGCCTGATCTCAAACCTACCGAAGTCGGCCCATGTCACCCCACTTCTTAGGGACCTGCACTGGCTCCCCATTGCTGCACGAATCCGCTTCAAGGCCCTCGACCTAGCATACCGTGCGGCAAAGGGAACCGCTCCCGCCTACCTCCGGTCAATGGTCTCTAACTACACACCCTCAAGACCCCTACGCTCTGCATCTTCTGGCCGCCTCAGACCTACTCCTATCCAAGCTCCGGGAGGGTCATCAAAGAGAAGTCGCCTATTCTCAGTCCTTGCCCCACAATGGTGGAATGAACTACCCACCCCAGTTAGGACAGCCGAATCACGTCCAATCTTTCGCCGTCGACTAAAGACGCACTTCTTCAACCATTATCTGAATTAAAAAAAAAAAAAATCTAACCCTAACTAACCGTACTAACATTGTTGCTCAGCTGATAGAGTTGTGCCCTTCCTGATGGCTTGTCGTACAGAACTTGTAAGTCGCTTTGGATAAAAGCGTCAGCTAAATGACTAAATGTAAATGTAAACACCCACTCTACTCACTTTAAACACTTTAACACACTTTATATTTATTAACAAAGAGATTTGCACTACAACTCATACCTCATTGCACCTTACCCTAAGTTGTACCTGATCCCATTGCTGCATTGTACCTCACTGTTACTCTTTTTTTTACTCTGTATTGTATATTGTATATATTGATTGACTGAATACTTTTTGTTTACGTACTCTGACTTTGTCTATTTTATACTTTTTATCTATTTTATCTCTAGCACACTCTCAGGAGCTCATACAGAAAAAAGCATTTCATGGACAAATATTCTGTATTTTATGACAACTATTAAAGAAACTTTAAACTTGCTCTTGCTGATACCCCAGTTTCACACACCCTCTCACACACAACATACAAGCACTCATTCATCTTCATACTCGCACCTAGACACACGCATCTGTTTGCATACACATGCTCGCGCACACACACACACCCCACCCTACTCCTCCCGTTTATTTTTTTTGTACATAGGCTGTGCATGTGTTTATTTGTTTATGTGTATGATATTGAGAGACCTCTAAACCTGTTTTGTAACAACGCCCCCTCCCTTCCAAACCTCCCCCCTTTTCCCCCTTTGTTCACCTGGTTTTACCTGACTGACGGAGCTGGTCCGTTTGGGTGAGATCTCTAGCCATACTCTCTATTTGTTGTAATGATTTGATTGATCTGGTTAATAAACCTTATTAACTGGACCCACTGAGTGAGTATTTTATTATTAATATATAATATATATTGTATTCCTGTTGGGGCCTCTTGGACCAGATCGACATTGTAAATAAGAAACCTGTTCTTAATGTTTTATCTGGCTAAATAAAATGTTTATTTATTTTAAAAAATTATTCCAACTGTTGACAAAACAGTATTAGGCTAATTGATGTGGGTGGATTCCAGTTGTCTGAGAAAGAGATTGGCATAATATGTATGTATACTGTAGATCTGCAAACTGTAAGGAGAAAACAACTTGTCAAATAATCATTTAGAGAGAAAAAAGACTGAGAAATAAGAGAGAGTGGGTATAAATTGCTAATTTGTTGAAAGCCGCCATGCCACAGTATGTACAGTACACAGTGTGTATTCTGGATCAAATTTGCACTTTTAAATACAATTAAGTGGTCTATAATTTGTGTTCCAAACACTCTTGCGTTTTACATATTTAAGTGATCAGAAATTTGAAGTTGAAATTGTATGGACTAAAATGTCAGTGCTAATCTGACCACCATAGCTGGCTGCATAGCCCTGGCTGAGGCTCTTCTCTACCACATATTATGCAATCAGTTTCTCTTATAATACAGTATTCAACTCGTTTTATTTGTCTTGACATGGTATTTAACGATATAATTCAAATGAAGATCCCCCTGGAGAAGTGTAAAGCACTGACACATTTCCTTTGCATGTTTCACTTTATCCTCTTTGTGCCTTATTATAACTGGGTCAAAATGCATGCTAGCTGTTGTACAATCAAAATAAAACAACTTGGCGGTTTCCCAGCTGAAACCACACCAAATGTCAAGACAACATAAACTTTATAAACTCCTTTGTTTAAACATTGATGAGCAGTTTTGTTGATTAGGTTCATTGAGATACGTTGCTTTTGTATAGAAATGTATATTCCTACCTTTTGGGATTTGAGAAATTGTTCATAGTATAAAATTAAATTATGGAATAGAGTATTACATAGTTCCAACGCCATTTGGGATGCTGTTATGACAAATGTCATAATAGAACACAAATGTGCAACAGTCTGCTGTTTAATTAAATGTTGTCACAGGCATTGTTTGGCATAACCTTTTTTCGTGGTTGGAGTATCACCAAAACAAGATTAAAGGGCAACTGTGGTTGAAAAGTTTGCCCTAATGCAAATGCCATAACAGACAGATCTGCTTACTTGACTATATACGTTTAGAAAATACCATCAAGTATGATCATGCTGATTATCTCGTAACTGTTCGGCTACTACAAGTAAACAGTGTGTAAACAAGACGAAAGTCTTTCTCTGGTCTGCATCCCCTTAACAATTGTATGTATTGAGCTGTACTGTACTGTACCCATTCTGCAATCTGTTAATAAAGTTTTCAATCAATCAATCAATCAATCAATCAATCAATCAATCAATCAATCAATCTACAAGCTGCAACCATTCCCATGAAGAGACTGTCAAAAATAAACAGCACCGTGTTGTTTTGGGGGAGGATCGTTGTAAGTGAGTGAGTGCGTACTGACTGTACATGAAAACAAAAACACAGACTCACGGGTAGCGCTCAGGGAGGTGCAAATAAATTCCTCGTTCAACATACAATGGGATGGCGTCTTGAAAATGCAGTCTGCAATCAGTTTTTTTTTCAGTAAACAATAACGTTCTGAGTATCTTACCCGTCTTTGTGCTTAGCTTTATAAACGTGCCCGTAGGTGCCTCGACCCACTTTGCAACCTTCATATTCGAACAGATCTTCTACCCTCTCCCTTTCGGTCGCAAGCTTTGTTTTGAAGTCGTAATCCATTTGAACAAATAAATATGTCTTAATTTACAATAAAATTAAATATTAATTATTACATGCATTAATTAAATAATCTGGACGTTTTATTCCCCCACCATTTCCTTGTTTGGGATTTTGGTCTGCTCCGCTTAATGTTCACTGGCTCTTTGACGTTTCTAATTGGCACGCAAAGCTTGCTGGGGAAGGTAGTTTTTGATAATACTAGCTCCATTCTCCTGTAGGTACACACAAGGTCTAAGCAACTACAAGCCGCATTTCGCGCTGCAGTTACTGCACTTTGCATCACGAACGCTATCCAAAAATGCAGGGATCGGTGATTAAAGATTGTGTGCTATATAATACGCAAATATTTACATTTGGTCTACCGCCGTTTAAGTTTGACCCAGTATCCCGGCGTGTGCAGCCCTGTAATGATCATGATGGGCTTGCTTCTGTCATCTCTGCTTTTTAAGTTTTTTTTTTTTTAAATCTGATTTCTTGGGAACGCTTATAATCAAAGTCAAACAATGAAATAGCAGTAGCCTGCTATTGTAATAATAAGATGTTGTATCATTGAGGTTCGCTTTGGTTTTAGGGTCATATTATGGTCATCTATTGATTTCCTAAACTTGAGGCACCGTTGATGCAGTCATGTATGATAGAAGTAGAACAAAATGTAATTACTGGCCATTAATGTATCATCACGTGAGATACCCTCCCCCGATAGTGACAGCTGTGTCAGCCAATCCTAGCTCCGCAAGCAAGAGCTCAGCGACGCTATTGGTCCGATAAGCGACTGACGCGTGACGGCCGGTGAATAAAACCCCCGCGCGCCTCTCCCTCGGCGCTTTCCACAGTATGGCCGGCGATATTAGCTAGCACTCGCTAACGGTATTCTCTGTCAAAGGGAAGACGGTAAAAACCAAGAAATTACACCTGGATTGCTAAAGGACTGCACTTAATAACTTATACTGATCAAGCAAGGACTAATTCAGTCAAACTTTAGCGAACCAACATTTTAATTTCTGTTGGTGTCTTGTTGTCTCACGATGGAGGAGAACGGTGCACACTTCTTCGAAGGGACCGAGAAGCTACTGGAGGTGTGGTTCTCCCGGCAGGATGAGACCAAAGGAACCGGGGACCTCCGCACTATCCCAAGGTTTGTGTGTTTTGTGATGCGAGGGTGTTTGCTGACCTCCCGCGAGTCTTAGCTATAAGTGACCGTCCCTCCCGGCTCTTGACAGTCAGCCACACGGAGTTAGTGCGGATCTGCGCCCCGTGGATTGGAAAATGCATCCTTTGACACATTGGTTATAATAACGCCATTAAAATGTTGTACTTGATGGTTTGTTTGGCTTGTCGGCGCTACTATTACCCCCATGTTTCTTCCATCCACCCCCCGGCCCAAGAACACATAACGTTAGCTTGCCCCAAGCAAGACGGCCTGAACACACAGCGTCATTCTAAAATGGCCATCGTCCCCCACAGGAGCCCAGCGGTACATGTTGGCAGCTGAGTCATTCATTCTTTCATTCATCCGTATCCAGCGAGCTAACGTTAGCATTACACATCTACTCAACGCTAGCTAGTACCTGTCTACTTTAACGTTGCTCATCCCCGTTTGTTGTTTGTAATTAACGTCAATGACATACTAATGTTAACTAACGACTGTTAACCTTAGGCATCCCATCTGTTATTTGTAATAACAACAGCGCATGTTTGTTGTGAAACATTTGACAAACTCATCCAATTCAGTCTAATTACATTTGGATTTTCTTTCCTGGCTAATAATGTTGTCTGTCCTTTTTTTTTAATGGGTGTTTTTTTGAGCTGCCAGACATTGCTATAGCGTTAGTACGCGGGCTTTATTATTATTATTCCGCTCACACTTTGCTATAATACTTCATAATTCCTGCAGTCTTTGTAAAAACGACACTCCTGTTTGCGAACAGCTAGTTAACGTGGAGAAGTGTGTGGTTATGCTGTGGGCTCTGTGAACCACTGTTCCGTCCGTTATAGTTGGGACGATGTTGTGTTTAAAACACAGTCTTGAAGGTCGGGTTTAGTTTCTGCGTCATGCTCGAGCTGGTAGCGTCGGGGCCCTGCTTTGCAAGATGTCCAGCATGTGGTAGTTAGTCACCGCGTGGTCTCCACGTTAGTTACCCACTTTACATGCTGCCGGTGGCACAATGGCGATCAAAAGTCTTTCTCTGCATCCCCTTAACAATTGTATGTATTGAGCTGTACTGTACCCATTCTGCAATCTGTTAATAAAGTTTTCAATCAATCAAACGTGATGGCACGCAAGATTGATAGTATCTGCAGCACAGCATGAGACGACGCATGATGTCAAAGCCACTGGAAACTGCCAAAGGGTCCCCCCCCCCCAGACTAGAGAGAGACCCTACATTGTGACTTTGTGAGGGCAAGGTATTGCACCTCAATATGATCAACCCGACAGGTTGTAACGTTGTTATAAGAAAGGAGGGAAGGAAGCGACATTGAATCATCAAATAATGTTTTTTTTGTGTGTAGATAGATACTCCGGCTAATGTAAATTCAACTCTCTTTAGTGGTTTTCATTTATAATTAAAATATGTCGAAGGTAAAGTGTCCTGTAAATACATTTAATAAGGACTACTTGGCCTCTCCCTGGAGTCACGTTTTCAACCACACAGCAGAGCAGCACTTTCTCAAAATTATGAATCTGATTGGCTGGATGTTTAATGTTTTATATCGCTTGTTTAAATGCTTTGGTGATTCATGTTTAGCAATTTTCTAGGACCCCCCATATGCCTGTTGTGGCTATTTTGGTCTTGGTTGTTAGTTGTTACACACTTTTAGCAACTTGTTCTTAGGCATAGCATATACTATAAGAGTGTAGTATATTTAGTTTAAATTGAGACATGAAAATTGATGGTACACTAATAACTAGACTTGTATTGTCTTACATTTACATTACATTTAGCTGACGCCTTTATCCGAGTTCTAGTATACAGAAGTCTTCTGTGTATACAGTGGGCACAGTGTTGGGGGGCAATACATTGATTAAATACTGCCTTTATGATGGCAACAGCTGGTTGAATTGGTATGGTTACCTTTTTCTTACCAGTAAGCAAAATTATAATTTTTAATTGGGTTGAGATCGGGCTAGATCTTTTGAGAGCGTTTCTAACTTAGTCTTAAATCCGCCTAATTGCACTCTCGACGTTCTTTGTCGCGATTTCAAGACCGCACTTGCCAACACTAGGAGAAGCCTGCGTTTTCTGGTCGTTAACATGATCACTGGAGCTGGTTTTAGGAGTGTGTGGCCAGTCAAGTGAATGACGACTGGTATTAATTTTCAGCCAGGGAAGATTAACGGCTCAGCGAGACACTGTCAGTGGATCAGGGCTGCTGGATGTCTGCCAATGTCCAAATAAGTCCACAAGGGCATCTTGATTCACAAATCTGGGTCTCGCTTGCATTACCTCTCGCCTCCTCCTCCGCCAGATTTCCATGACTCTGTAGCCGCTTACTGTCTGCCACAAGTGATTGTTTTTATGTCAAACTGTCCTATTGAATTTCTGCTACACAAGGGAGACTGGCTCACTTCAGTATCTCGTCACCTTGGCTTTATAGACCCACCCCCTGTTTGTGTCTATTTGTTCCGTCTCTCGGTTTGGAAGAAATGCCTGTCGTTCACATGGGCCATATAATCCGACTTCCCCCGGTGTCCATTTTTTCCTTGGAAAGTGGATGCTACTGGGGTGTCCAGAAATAGCCTGAGCCTCGGTGTCCGTTTTCACACTGAGATGTGACCTGACCAGACATCTAGAGACTTGCGCTGACAGTCATCCGGTGGTGACCGTCTCGCTCTGTTATGAAGTCAGGATGTCGCAATAGCTCTTGTTTATGATGTATTGCGGCAAACCTAGTGGCACTGGTGATAGTGATCATGTTAGATTTATGAATAATCTTCAAAAGCAAGCTTATTCTTGTCCATCTTGTGGTGCTTTTAACTTATTTGCTATTCACAACAACAAGCCAAAGAAATACTGTATCCATCAACCGGAAGAGTGATTCATTTCATGTAGAAGTTGGGTCATTTGTTGCCTTTTTAGGCTCAACCTTGAGCCAAGTGCTTTACCAGCCGCAGTAACCATTCATATTTGGTACTGTAATTGTGCTTTTCTGATTTGCCTCACCTGCCGGAACCTATAACCTGTCTGGCGCCGGCACACATCTGTTTCTGGAGAGGCCGGTCACCCACGGCTGGAGGCTCAATTCTAAAGGGTTCTCAACCAGGTGCCCTGAGGCACATTTCTCATTCAAAAGGGCCACAAAGCTTTTTGAAATATGGACCACTAAAAAGCAAAAGGTAATTCATGTGGCCCTGTGTCGTATCTCGCAGTGGCGCGGCGTTGCGCAACATCCACTACTGGCAAATTCCCTATTGAGCCCTATGCTCTTCAGTCTCTGGCTACTAGAGTCTGCTCCATAATGGGTGCTCCGCATGCGCTCACTCAACCCTCTGAGGCTGCCCTTCCAAGGTTGTAGTGGGAGCGTGACGCGGCCGGCTCGGCACTGCAGCTGTCCTTGAGTGGTGAACGAAGGAGGAGGAGGAAGAGAGAGAGAGAGGGGGGGGGGGGAGCAGCCTGTGTGTTGTTGAGCAGCGAGCTGTAGTGACTGTGCCAACCTCCCATCTTTATTCTGCCAAGTGAGCGGTGAATGCCAGGGGCTCTGGGCCAGTATCTGTAACCCAAATCCACAATATCCTGCCACATTTTCTGCCCCGCACAATTTGTTTTGACTTTGAACTTTAACCATTCCTATGGTTGTGAAGGCAAAGTAGATGTGAAATATAGCACTTTAAATATAACATAATATACATTTCAGGGTTCATGTTCATTTGATCTATAATCTGTGCAAAAATAGTTTCTCATTGTGTAGAATAGACCCAAACAACCCAATCTCCTCAGATAAATGCTGGCATGGCTGTGGATAAGTTGTTGTTGGTACTCTTATTACATATGCTGTGGCATTGTCCAGCAGCTGAGACCTTCTGGGCAGAGGTGACTTGTCTGTCGGGCATAAATATTACGGGTTGTCCTGTTGTAGGCCTGCTGGGCATCAGCAGGTAGGGCTGAACAATTCAAAATCACAACATGGGACCAGTTGCATAAACGTAGTTTAAGACTGATCTAAGCCTTAGACTGGTCTGAAATTCTTCTGTTGCATAAACATTTAGAGAGACTTATTTTGAGGCAGACAAGTTAGCCAGCCTCCCCCTGGCTAAATGTGAGGCTACGTTTAGACGGAGAGAGTCTGAACAGAAACCGCAAAAGTCGTCTTACGGTTTCACTTTTAATTTTGCGTTTAGACTATCGTTTTGGGATGGAATTCTCCGTGCAGACGAGGCTGTAACGACTCCAGACGACTGAGCCCCGCTGTCACACGATTGGCGCATATGTCACATGACGTGCTGTGAAGACCCGCCCTACTCTGCCTCTGATTCGCAGACTGTGGGTGGGGAATGTGATTGGACCAAGCAGAGTCACTCACAGACAGTGGGTCCAGTCACGCCGCGGGACAGATTCTTGTGTATTTAAAAGTACTGCCAATGTAGCCTTCAGGTGATCGCCATGGATAGAATCAGACATGCTTTGTTTACGCTTCTAGGCTACTGACTCATGCCTGTGATGTAAGCAGTACACGCGACGAGAGCCTTGACAACCCTTTCGTCATCGTTTTATGCGGTTTGACAGTTTAGATGAGAGCGCAATGGTTTATCGTTTCTAGGAATTCCACCCTGGAAGGTAGTCTCACTTTTTTGCTGTTTCACCCCGTAAAAACGCAGTTTCCGTATAAACAAAAGGCACATCCGAAAAAATATTTTTGCGGATTCACCTGCTAGCGTTTCCGTCTAAACGGGGCCTGAGTTAAGACTGCTTTAGTTGTCGTAAAAGCTAAGCAACCAAACCAGATGTATTTCTATTTCTCACACCCGTTTTCTTTTAAACCTTAATTAAAATTGCAGTAAGCATGCTTTATATTGTTAGTACTTGTATTTGTTCAAAACTGATCACTAGAGGTGGCCATGTTTTTTTGTTTTTGTTCTTTTACCCACAGTTCAGAGCATAATTATCTTACTATCTAAAGTCAATCTTAACCTTTTAAGACCGGAGCCCTATTTTCTGAAAATCCGCCTAAAATACATAACTAAATAGAATATTGCTCCACTTCCAGTGTTTCCCCTATATGCATTCAGCAGCGGCTGTGGGGGGTGCTTAATGTAAAAGACTGACCTGAGGAAAAGGCTGCAGGGAGAAAGCACTGCAGTCTAGTAGATTTTGTGTTTTGAGCACAAAGTTCATCATAGATCTAGCCTCTTTATTTTGCTCTCAAAGTGCACCAGATTGATGCATTTAACTTTAAAATGTAAAAAATACATAAGTTCCGGGGGTGCATTCCCCCGGACCCCCCTAGAGGCACAGCACCGCTGCTGAATTTTTTTTCAGGGGAAACACTAGGCCTGCCACGATAACACATTTAGCTGGGCGATTAATTGCCCCCGAAAATATCGCGATAAGCGATATTATTGCGACCGGTTAGAGAATTCTTTTTTTGAAATTTATTTCCCCAAACTTTTATTTTGAAGCCCACCGCTCCGTCTTTTCCGGTGTTTAGACTTTTATTTTGAAGCCCACCGACCGGACCGGAAGTATTGTTGTGATTATCCTAAGCAGAAACTATGAGCCGACAACTTGGGCTAATGATATGATGTTTTTGAGCTAATGATAAAACAAATTGTTGGTGAACAACTAACTTTAGGTTAGTTTTAACGTGAGCTACTAACGTTAGATGCAGCTACTACAGGCAATCAATCATGAGGCAATCAATCATGAGGAGGAAGCGTCAAAGCAGTATATAATATAATAGCTGTGGTGCGTAAGCACTGCAGCACGACTCGAAACTACCGGAGTGTTATAATAAATTAATTCATGTTTAACTTGTCCCCGTGTCCAGTCCTTTGACTAGCCCCACCCGTTAATTGTAAACAATGATGCATGTAATTGTATTAACGTTATTCTGTGTTGTACTTGTAGCTATGCTATACGTTGTATTTCGTTTGTAGCTAATGTTGTTAGCATTGAATGAGCATCAACGAACGCTAGATCTTTAATCTTTATTTAGCAGTCCAGTTTCTCCGGGCAGTAGCGAGTAACTACTTGGGTCTAAAAATAGCTAACGTTACACTACAAATAATGCTACTTGGTTAAAAGGAGCAACACTATTGAGAAATGTCTATGTGGCGTTGCCCCACGGAGCTCCCGTGCTGTACTCTAGTAACGTCAGCGGCCCGCCTCCCAACACGGACAGTGACTGAGGGGCACTGGTTCCGCCTCATTAAAACAAACGCGCAAATAGCAATTAATCGCGCCCGTCAAAATCATTGCATTCATTTTAATTATCGCAGCAATTAATCGATTTATTGCTTATCGCGGCAGGCCTAGGAAACACTGACTACTTCTAGGTCCATTTGCATGTTCTTGGTATCTAGGGACATCTATGGACCTCAGTGAATGTATTCCCAGTGTCAGAAATATTGTGTCTATTACTAGGCTTGCTTAAATTGTGATGCAATAAAGGAGAATATGAATTATGATTTTTCTTTGCATCTTTGACAGTGATGCTAAAAATGACCAGACATTAAAAACGGCCACTGAGCTCGTTCAGTACCTCCACGTGTACAGAAAATCTAAGGAAATTAATAAAGGGAAGATGATTAAACACTGTTTTGTAGATGCAGTACTGAATTCTCCCATCCGGACCAATGCAATTTGAAATATTATTATAGAATAGCAGGCCTATAATGGGCGGCTAGGTGGTGTAGTGGGCAAGGCACTCGCCACCAGTGTGGAGACGCTAGGATTCGCGTGTTCGAATCCAGCTCTCCACATTGTTTTTCAGTTTGGCTGGTCGTCCGCAGTAATACACATTGGCCGTATTACGGGGAGGGAAAACTGAAGGGTGGGGATCGAACGTTGTGAACAAGCGACTCCTACAAGTCGGTTGGTGCGCCTGCGCAGTAGAATCAGGAAGTGTCGGGGGCAGCGTGAGCCTCCCACGCGTTACTCCTCGACACTGAGAGATCGAGCTGCGCAGGTGAAAAGATGCGACTGCTGTTACCTCAAGTACCGGAGGGGACTTGTGCTATGTATGACTTAGTCCACATTGCAGCCGGCTTGTGGGAGGCAAGAAACAGCGTTCGTGACAGGGGAGGGTTGAATTGGATGATACGAAATTGGGATGGGAGAAAATATGGAAAAATGGGAGAAAAAGTGGATCAAAAAAATCAAAAAAAAAAGAATAGCAGGCCTATAAATGACTATTATAGCCAATTCGCACATTTATGGATACTTTTAAGGGTATTGACTGAATTATGTCTGTATTACCGATTCTCATTGGATTAATCCGTGCCGTATTTCCATACCTAAAGACCCGCCCAGTTAGAAAAAAATCTGAATTCTAATGACAGGCAATTGTCGTTTCATTATAGACACAGCGCGGACCTTCAATGGTGCTCGATTATGACAGACAGACCAGCACGGACCTTCAATGACATGCAATTGTCATCTCATAAGACAGACCAGTGTGAGCAACGGGTCCAATGTGTCTTAACATGCTTGGCATCCTCGCCATTCCTGTGTCCACATCGCAGTAAAACCTTAACGTTAGCCGCTAACCCTGGAAACGCTCACAGCAGTGTGACTCCATGACACCAGTTCCATTATTGAGGAAAGGGTTATATTGACGAGGCTTGACAACAGGGGTTCAAAGATAACTTCACATTTATTGGCTGTTCATTTATATATATATATATTGCCTTATGCATCGGGCTCCAGGTACTCCACAACTCTTGACTTCCAGTTCCTAGTGTGACATCACTAAACTACGGCAACCAAGAGGCTCAAACCCAATACATCACATATAGTGATTGACCGATGTGAAAATTGTGGCCGATAACCGATATTAATATTGCTGTTCTGGCCGATACCGATATCTCTGTATAGAAAACAGTTTATCATAATCAAATAAAGAGCTATTTTCAAAAAAAAAATTAAAATTTTACTTTTGTAACTTACTTTCAGAAATGACTTATTTTTTTTTTGTATTTTATTTTTTTTATTCTTTTTTAAAACAAACATATAAACAAACATGACAACACACGATAAGATATACAAGCATTAATTGTCAGGGCACATCCAATGAGATCACATTTTGGTTAGTTGTTTTATATAAGATATACCCATAATACCTGTTATCTAAAAAAAAACCCTACATACGTATGCTCAGCTCGAAACCCCCCCTCCCGGACCCCACCTTGAGAAGTACCTCCACTATCCCTCGCACCTAACCAGACACTACCATTATAAGCTAGCTTTTATTCTCTCCACCACTTCTAACCACATTGACATTTTGGATTCATTGAGACCCAGAATTCTTGCTGTAGATATTTCATGGTAAATTACATCGAGATATGTAAGAAACCAAACTTTACGGCACATTTTTTCCGGTTGAAACCAGCGTGATGCGATCAGCTTTTTGGCTACTGTGATACCCGATAAAACCAATCTCTTTAGCTGTGGATTCACTGCAAACTCAAAAACATCATTCAACAGCAATACCGAGGGGTGTACAGGTATATTCCAAGATACGAGTTTTGATATTTGTTGGGTCACATCTTTCCAGAATGCCTTAACTGGTGAGCAGTCCCAATACATGTGCATAAATGTCCCTTCGTCCCCATTTGTACATTGGGTGCATTTGGAATCTTGTTTGAGCCCCATTCGGCACAGTCTTATAGGAGTCAAGTATGTCCTGTGAATATAGTTAAGATTGATTTGTTGATGATCCGGGTTCCTTGATGTAAGTCGGACATTTGCCCAGGCTCCTTGCCAATCAAAGTCATTTTCCAGGTCTGGTATATCCCTCCTCCAGACAGAGTCAAGTTGGAGGGTTTCATACGAGGACGTTAGTAATTGATGATAAAATTCTGAAACAAAACCTCTCGATGTCTCTCTTGAGTAGAAGAATTTGTGGTATCTGTGGTGTTCAATTGGTCTGTCTAATGGAACACCGTGAGACTTCAAACATAATGACTTATTTTTTATATATATCGGCCCTATCTTTATCGGACCGATAATCGGCGGGCGATATGTCGTGCATCACTACCCACAACACTTCCGCCCTCCCCCATCTTACCCCCCCCCCTCACCTGGACCTACAAAAGGCCTTCGACACTGTCAATCACTACATTCTGATTGACAAGCTAAAAACAATTGGTTTTGATTATCAGTGAGCTGGATGCAATCCTACCTGGAGGGGAGAGAACAGATGGTTGAGGTAAACGGTACCCTATCTCCCCCCCCCCCCCCCCCCCCCCCCCTCCCAGTGAGCTGTGGTGTTCCACAAGGAAGCATACTAGGACCGCTACTGTTCCTAATTTATGTAAATTACATGTCGTCAGCTTGTGACTGCAACTTGTTCCTGTTCACGGACGACTCAGCCCTGCTGGTCTCTGACAAGAACAAGTTACAGGTTGAGAGAACCCTCCGCTCGGAACTAGGCAAAATCTGCCCCTGGCTCGCTGACAACAAACTTATCATTACACCTGGGTAAAACGGAGTCCATTCTCTTCGGTTCAAATAACAAATTCTGCAAGGCCGACGGCTTCTCAGTTACAGTGGGTGACAATATTGTGACTAGGAAAGATGAAATTACATACCTAGGTTCCATCCTAGAGGCAAATCTTTCCTGTGACAAAATGGCATCCAATGTAATAAAAGTCAACCAACGAACTAGATTCTTGTATCGGATCTCCTCTGGTAAACAAGAATACCCTGACGACTCTGGCAGGAGCACTCATTCAAGGGTACTACGACTATGCTTGCAGGTCATGGTACCAAAGCACCTCAAAGGCACTAAAAACTAAATGACAAACATCACAAAACAAACTGGTCAGACTACTGCTTGACCTTACTCCTAGAACCCACCTCACCCCTGCCCACTTTGACAACCTAGGATGGCTTAGAGTAGACGACAGAGTACAGCAACTTGCAATGGGCCTGGTCTACAAGATACACTACACGACTAAGGTACCCATGTACATGTCAAAATACTTCCCAAAGGTCAGTGAATACCACGAACACCAGAGGGAGCTCCACAAATCATGTTAAACCCAGATTCGTCTCAAACAAGGGACTAAACACGTTTTGCAATTAAGCCACATCAATGTGGAACGGCCTACCCACAGCTGTAAAGGAATGTGAATCACTACTAGAGTTGTACCGGTATCGGAAATGCCTAAAATGCTGGTATCGGCGAGTACGCCGAAAGTCGAGCCTCCGATCTCATGACGTCATTTATCTCCTGCGGAGAGTGAGGATTATAAAATGAAGTGAGGATTATAAAATGAACGTACTTTAAAGTGTGATGCTGTTTGTCATTTTAACAGCAGATACACTTTCTTAAATTCCATTGTCCCCGACAGAGCGGTGTGACGGGAAGCTCGGATGTGTTTTGCTTGCTGGTGTTATTATAGCATTAGCTGAAAAGCTAGCTAGTTGGAACAACATCCGCTTTAACGTTACATCAAATCAGATGATCGCCTGTCCTTTCTCCAGGCCCTGACACTGTCAGTCTATCAACAATAATGCACCCACGGTGAATCGTATTTAAGTCAAGTAGCTACTGACTAGCGTTAGCTGACTAACGTTATCAAATGTCAATGTGAAAACCTTGCGGGGAAGACGAGCTAGGTCAGCTAGCTTAGCTTGATAACGGTACATTGGCTAAAGTTGGTGCTATTCATAATACAGCAATAATGGCTGCACACCTGCAAGCAAAGTACAGCAAGTTCCAAGTGCCAAAGGATAAGAGTCTGAGGCGGAGTCTCAAAAGAGAATGTTGAATATTTATTTTGCATCGAAAATCACAACATAATTGTTTACTAGCCAGAGCATCTGCTACTAGCTAACAGACTGGGTAGCAAGTGCAACAACGTCTAACGTCCGTGCGGATCTGTGGGTGAACTCATTGGAGTAGGGTATATCTGCAGTGCCACAGCCCCATACTCGTTGATTAATGATACTAATACTAAGGCCTAAAAGAAGTTTGTTTCCAGTTGCCGACCGACCCTGCCAATTTAGGTGCGACCCAATTTATTTTAAGAGTTAGATTTTTTTTCTTCTTTTTACAATAAAGTTTCATAGACATCTTAGTCAAACCTTTAGTATTATGGATATTAAACATGCTGGCAGAGTACATGCATCCATGTTGTTGTGAACATTTTAATTAAATAAAGAAATTCCCTATCCATAGTCGCCGTGGGAAAGAATAAAATAAAAAATTAAATAAATTCCCTACCTACCCATGGCCTTAACTGACAACCAACAGGAAACAAACAATATTTTCTTATGTTTAATCTATACAATCACCTGTTTAATAAATACAATTACTTTCTAGTTATTACTAAAAAACAGTATATATAAAACAGTATCTGTAGCTGAAAAAAAAAAAAAAAAAGTATAATTTATATAATACTTAAATGTATGCACTGGTATCGGATTGGTATCGGTCGATACCAAAAGCTTAGGTATCGGATCGGGAAGGAAAAAATGGTATCGGAACATCTCTAATCACTACCCACTTTTAAAACCACTCAAGGAGCACCTACGGGAGACTGCAATTCGAAACTGGCCCCTGTAAATGTCCTAACCCAACCCCCTCCAATGTACAGTAAATGTCCTAACCCAGTAATACATGAGACTAGAGCTGCCGCGGTTACCGCATTACCACGGTATCGCTGTTGCATCACGCGCACCGCAGAGTTAAGCTGAATACCGCATCACCGCTGTTTTTTATAATAATAATAAGAAGAAATGGTCGGGGGGGGGTAACCGCCGGGCGCTACCACCAGGGCTCGAGACTAACTGTCCCGTCGTCCCCTGGACGATCAAATATTGATTTGGGACGGACAAATCTTTGCTGGGACGCAAACGGGGACTGAGGATTTTTTTTCTCTCACAGCCACACTCTGCTGACCGTCTTGCCCCTCCTCCTCCTCCTCCCCCTCCCAGACCCGTGGCATATTGTGAACAAACCCTCGAGTGCATGAGCACCGTCCTCAGAGCTCCTCTTTCAACATTTAACAAGCATTAAACAAAATGGCCCAGTCATCTATTCACTTTTGTTTAATACATGAGGCATTGTCTAATGTTATCTAGCTACTGATAGCTCCGTCTGATATAATCAGTTTGGTATTCATTTTGCAAGTGCTGGCTAGCGTTGGCTAACTAGCTATCGCTCGTGACGCAGGGAACAAACTTAACTTTTTGACTTACCAGCCATTTGGCTGGTAGATTTTAAAAACTACCAGCCGGGCAGATTTTTTACCAGCCAAAAATTATAAATAGCTTTTTAGTATATCGCCATGTGTTATTATTACTATATAATACTCTCGTATGCTATTTTCAATTAATATCATAAACAACATAAGGAATATTAGCATAATTTTGAGTGGACTGAAGGAATGAGTCAGCGTTAATAGTTTTAAATGCAAATAATTTATTGAAACATAGAAGTGGGGTCGGGACACACACACACTGTTTCAACTCGCCACTCCCGCATCATATTGTAGTCTGTCTTCAAACTTCCACTCCTCTCGAAACTTTTTTATATTTGAATATCAACATTATCTGTCCATCCTCAGTGCCCCCCCCCCCCCCCCCCCATTTCCCTTTCCCCAGTCCACACTGTCTGCTGTTCACTGTCTCTGCCTCGTCTGATCAGGATTAGCTTGTTAGCTTACGTTAACGCTGTAGTGATTGGTACATAACCGTTAATTTCGGGCGATGTGGGCATAAAGGAATGGCGACGGTGCAAAGCATGTAGATGCATTTGACTCGTTGTGAGAAGAGAAAAAACACCACAGACTTATTTTGAGTCTGTAGGCGCACTGCTGTGTTAACGCTGCTCTGCTTTCAGAAGCACTCTGTTTTCAAGAAACACGGAGTGGGCGGATATCGTATGACTCGCGGAGTTGCTACAGGGTTTTTCAAAATAAGAGTATCGTATGAACCTGAACGTTGCTAGCTGCCGGAGCCCAGATATTATGACTGGAGCTGCGCTTGGGGCGGAAATGAGACCCGCACAGGATTTTCAAAATAGGAGTATCGATATGAACTACACGCCAGTTGGTGGGCAGAGCTATTATTTTTAGTTGCCCGACGTTAAATCTACAGGCCATTGGCGTGTGGTTATTTTGTTCCCTGCGTGAGCTGCGTGTAGCTTATTGCCAGCGGAAGAGTGCAAGAATGCTTCCGCATTCGTCACCGCACGCCAGTACGGTAATGCGCCTTTCCTTTCGCCCCGCTCAGACAAATGCATGTAGTACATTGCAACACAACGCAGCATTTCCGCGTACATTGCAACGAATCACTTGGAGTTTGAAAGTGATATCAGAAGAAACTACTCAACCTCGTCTGTCTTTAACTATGAGTGAACACAACACTCTAACTTACCATGTTTAGATAATAAAGTACTCAACCTCTACTTGTCTACTGTCTGACTGAACACAACACTCTTAACTGTAGGAAAATCCAGAACACTGTTTAGTCTGACGACGCGTCGCGATAATAATACATGTATTCCATAGTAAAGTACAGTTGACAGCTGCGTTAACGTTACAATGCGTTGTGTTCACTCATAGTTAAAGACAGCCGAGGTTGAGTAGTTTCTTCTGATATCACTTTCAAACTCCAAGTGATTCGTTGCAATGTACGCGGAAATGCTGCGTTGTGTTGCAATGTACTACATGCATTTGTCTGAGCGGGGCGAAAGGAAAGGCGCATTACCGTACTGGCGTGCGGTGACGAATGCGGAAGCATTCTTGCACTCTTCCGCTGGCAATAAGCTACACGCGCGTGAGCTACCGAGCTAACGTTACTGTTTAAACAAAACTACACAATCAACTATTTTTAGTTTAATACATGAGGCGTTGTCTAACTGGCTAGCTACTGATAGCTCCTGACAGGGTTCGAAATTAACAGGGGCTTGGGGCAAAATGCCCTCGAAAATTGACCAAATGCCCTCGGAAATCAGTTAAGGGGGGCAATAAAAGCCCCCGACAGTTTACTAATTATATATATGCTCTACAGTGCGAGCATTTCCCCCGTATTTGCCCCTAATAATATGTGTGTGTGCGCGAACCGGAAAAATCATTTACTTGCAGAGTGAAGATTACAAAACAGCTCCGCTGTTAATAGTTAAGAAACTGGACTGAAATTCAGTTTTTGGGTGGAATGCAAAGAGGGAGGGAGGGAGGCGGGGCCCACTGCGTGTTGGGTGCTTGAGAGGTGCTGCGAACACAGACAGACAGACGGGAGAGCTCTGCTCTGCTTTCACCAAGCATGCATAGTGCTGTGTAACATTAAGTTACACTGCTATCTTAACGTTAGCAAGCTAAGCATCTGCATAGCGCGACCTGTGTAACGTTAAGTAACTTGTGTTCGGCGGGGAAACACCGTTCCATTTGTAACAACTCCAAAGAATAACATCCAAATGATCCCGATGCGCATTTCCTTCATTCCACAGCGCTGAGCGCGCAACGTATTTCATTGATCGATCTGACGACAACACAACTTGCCCTCAGTGACAATCATATTTAATCTATTTAGATAGAGTATGTATGTATTATTTACAGATAATTGAAGGTACCTCAAAACATGAAACCAAGCCATGTAGAGCCATATGAAATCCGTTTTATTTTTTTCCAAATTCCATTTAATCTTTTTCCAAATTCGTTTTTTTCCGTTTTAATATTTCAGAATTCTGTATTTTGCTTTGTACGCTCATTTTACCATCGGAAATAGTGTCTAATAAGTGGGAATGAATAAATGTCCACAATTTAATAAGATATAACAGTCCATTTAATAGGGCTGTCTTAAATACTTCGAAGCTTCATTCATTTATTTCATTCGAATATGAAAATTAAATTCGATTATTAAAAAAAATAAAAAGGTATATATTTTTGCAAAATCAACTCTGCCTCTCTTTGTTAACTACAACAAGCAATACCGTTTTATTTAAGATGAGGTCGGACTCGGCACTGACAGATTTGTGTTCATTGTGCTGCTTTTATGAAGCCTCAAATGACTGCTTACAATATTTCATGAAAGCAAAGTGTTTTGTTTGTCTAAGATTTAAAAAGGTTTAAACTTTACAGCACTGACAAAGTTGAACAAAGTGCTGTACAAGTCCCACAACATAAAAAAAAAAAAATTTAAATTTTTTTTTATAGTTGATTCCATTTTTATTGCTCAATTCCGCGATTCCGTGATCGCGGATTCCATATGGCTCTAAAGCCATGTCACACATCGTGTGTGTTACTTGAACAATTGTCACTCTGCTCCTAAATTTCTGTGTGCTCCTAAATTTGTATTTAGATTTTATTTAACATTTTATTTAGGAGCACATGTGCTCCTTGGGAAAAAGGTTAGCGTAGAGCCCTATATATGGAGATATTAACATTACGTTATCAAACATAGGGACGAAGACTGTAAAAAAAAGTGTTGATGTTTTATAATCTTTATGTTAATTTTCATTATAAAAATGTTGTGCCCCCGAAATACAAAAAAAGCCCCCGGAAATCAATTAAGGGGGACAAAAAAAGTCCTTGAAAAAAAATTAATTTCTAACCCTGGCTCCTGATATCAACAAATGCGCATTTCAGTTTAAGAATGATAGGGATGCGGCAGCATGAGACCTAGGTAGCTCACGTTGGCTCACTGTTTTAGCGACCCAGTAAACTAAATAGTTCACTTTATTTAATACATGATGCATTGTCTAACGTAGGCCTGCCACGATAACACATTTTGCTGGGCGATTAATTTCCCCCGAAAATATCGCGATAAGCGATATTATAGCGACCGGTTAGTTTTTTTTTTGAGAAATTTATTTCCCAAAAGTTCTCAATTTTCTTTTAAAAATTCACTAATATAATGATAATAGCATAATAATGCAAGGACACCGTTTCAAAGTGCAATAAACTTTTATTTAACATTGGAAGACATTTTAAATATCCTAAATAAAAAAAATGCTCAGTTTGATTGTTGTTTATTATAAAACAAACTGGAAACAAGCCCTCTGTCTGGCTTTTTGTGTCATCCTTTTAACATGTACATGTATTATTAATGTACCTTGCGCCGCGGTACCATGTACAAAATGTTAATAAACTGAGGAAAAAACTGGAAACGTAATAAATAAAAAGGCAGTGAAACTAATCAAATAAACACCAAAATATATACTATCTCTATTGGAATGGAGACTTCAGCACAAGATAAACTAGGGATGGGCAAAAATAATCCAGATCGATTGATCACATGATGTACTCGTGGAGGAAAACACTGTACAAAATAAACGTATTTTCCGGTGTTTTAGACTTTTATTTTGAAGCCCACCGACCGAAGCGGAAGTATTGTTATTATCCTAGCAGCCAACTTGTCTCGTCCGGTTCTGTGTTTTTGAGCTAATGATAAAACAAATGTTGAGAGATTGTTGGTGAACAACTAACTTTAGGTTAGTTTTAACGTTAGCTACTAACGTTAGATGCAGCTACTACAGGCAATCAACGATGAGGAGGAAGCGTCAAAGCCGTATATAATAGAATAGCCGTGGTGCGTAGGCCAGCGTTTCCGTTAGCCGGTAATTACCGGTATTTGACCGGCAAAATATGTTGAAGTCCGAATATTTAAATCTCTCCGGTCATAATGTCCGGTGAAAATAATTTCTCTAAGCACAATTTTATTATTTGAATTGTATTAAAATAGGCTAAAATTAAATAGCCTATGCGATGAACGAAACAATCATTACATGTTGCTTCACTCTGATAAAGCGCGGATGGCGCCGCTCGGATGTGAATCTTTTTTTGAGCCTGTCTGGCCACCATAACGACAAACGGGTATACGAGCGAGAGAGAGAGATGGCCAAAACAAGCTAAGCTTAACAAATATTTCATGAAACCAAGCACAAGCAGGTCTAATAATAATGACAACGAAGATGAGTCTTCTGAACTTGAAGTCACAGAGACCGCTGATGCCGTGGTGAAAGAAAACAGAAACAGAAATGTCGAGCGTTCAGGCCCGAGTGGAAAGTTTAATTCTCCTGGCTGAGGTGCGACATTATATCCACATTTTCCAGTTCACTGATCCAGCCAGGGTTACCACAGTTCATTCTGGAACCTCAGATCCCCGCTGATCATGGAGTTCTACAGTATCGCGTTGGATCCATACACGTATCGATTTTTTCGAATGGTGATCAGGAGTTGGAATATACCAGTTGGATACCATCTGATGTCAGGTAAGGACTCTTATGTTATCAGTGTTAGGATAATCAGAGTAAGTTTGATGAAGTTATAAGCTGTTTTGTGAAATGTCTTCTTTCGGTTTCACTGTAAAAGTTCGAGAGGAAATCAACGGGGCGATTATCCGCGCGCGGCCGTAATGTGCTTGCACGTATAATATTGATCATCTAGCGTTTATTTGAAAACGATTCATAAAAAGGCAGACGAATATCAACGTTGTGGAATATTCCACTAAAAGACGATTTTCATAGAATGCTCCAGAATGAGCTGTTTTTTATCTGAAAACGGGGGCTTTTCTAAATGCTCTGAAACGGAAACGACGCGATAAACAGCCTTGACAGCACTGACTGGAAAATAGTCTTTGATAATGCGATGGGCAGATTAGACACATAGCCATAATTTAAAACATAGATTAGGCGATGTTAACATTGGCGCCGATGGTGGCATTCAGCCGGTAAAAAGGAAAACCAGGCTGACCGGAATTTCTCGAATATGTCCGGGGATAGAAATCTTGCAGGACACCCAGACCGGCACGAATATGTTCTAACGGAAACGCTGGCGTAGGCACGAGAGCGCAACTGTGTTATAATAAATTAATTTATGTTTAACTTGTCCCAGTGTCCAGTCCTTTGACCACCCGTTCATTGTAAACAATGATCATGATGCATGTAATTGTATTAGCGTTATTCTGTGTTGTAGCTATGCTATACGTTGTATTTAGTTTGTTAGCTATTTAGCTAATGTTGTTAGCATTGAGTGAGCATCAACGAACGCTAGATCTTTAATCTTTATTCAGCAGTCCAGTTTCTCCGGGCAGTAGCGAGTAACTACTTGGGTCTAAAAATAGCTAACGTTACACTACAAATAACGCTACTTGGTTAAAAGGAGCAACACTATTGAGAAATGTAGTTAAGCTATGTGGCGTTGCCCCACGGAGCTCCTGTGCTGTGCTCTGTAGTAAGGCCAGCGGCCCCCCACACGGAGAGTGACTGACGAGGGGTACTGGTTCCGCCTCATTAAAACAAACGCGCAAATAGCAATTAATCGCGCCCGTCAAAATTATTGCATTCATTTTAATTATCGCGCCGATTAATCGATTTATTGCTTATCGCGGCAGGCCTAGTCTAACGTCATCTAGCCGGCTAGCAGTAGCTACAGATGGCTCTTGATCAGGGTTTCCGTTAGAAAAAATTGTTGCCGGTCTCCATGTCCTTGCAAGATTTCAATCTACCGGACAAATGGGATCAATTCCGGTCAGAGCTTATTGAGCTTAAAAACAATTGATAGGCGGCGGCTACGTGGCGTAGTGGGCAAGGCACTCGCCACGAAATGCTGGAGACGCTGGGCTCGTCAGTTCGAGCCCAGCGCTCCACATTTGCTTTCAGTTTAGCTGGTCGTCCGTACTAATACACATTGGCCGTATTAGGGGGTGGGAAACTGATGGGTGGGGATCGGGCGTTGTGGACAGCGACTCCTACAGGTCGGTTGGTGCGCCTGCGCAGTAGAATCAGGAAGTGTCGGGGGCAGCGTGAGCCTCCCACGCGTTACTCCTCGCCACTGAGAGATCGAGCTGCGCAGGTGAAAAGATGCGACTGCTGTTACCTCAAGTACCGGAGGGGACTTGTGCTATGTATGACTTAGTCCACATTGCAGCCGGCTTGTGGGAGGCAAGAAACAGCGTCCGTGACAGGTAGGGATGGGAATTGATAGGATTTTATCGATACGATTCCATTATCGATTCTGCTTATCGATTCGATTCTTTATCGATTCTCTTATCGATACCTGATCAATTTATAATTTAAATAAATAAATTGGAAATGCAACAGAACTAAGCTGGTTAGAATAACAACATGCAACTTGACATTTCTGATTGTCATTTATTGTTGAGCCCCCATGTCAGGGGCGACAGTGGCTCGGGAGGTAGAGCAGTCGTCTGGCAATCCGGAGGTTCCCGGTTCGATTCCCGCTCCTCCCGGGCAGCGTGTCGATGTGTCCTTGAGCAAGACACTTAACCCCTAACTGCTCCCGATGAGCAGGTTGGCACCTTGCATGGTTGCCTGCGCCGTCGTTGTGTGAATGTGTGAGTGATTGGGTAAAATGGGAACCGGTTTTCGATTCCCATCCCTAGTGACAGGGGAGGGTTGAATTGGATGATACGAAATTGGGATGGGAGAAAATATAGAAAATGGGAGAAAAAGTGGAATAAAAAAAAAAAAAAAAATTGATAGGCAGGCTATATAAAGTGACATCCTCAAGGCATGTAGATTTATAATATTTTAACTTAAAACTAGGCTACTTTTGCGTATACAGTCATTATATTCCAAATCAAATAAGTCCAGAGACTCCGTGCTGCTGCTGACTTTAAATCAAATAGGTGTCTCTGGGCAGTCGGCCCGACATTAAATACAGCAGTGTGTTTATAATCACATTTTTACGAATTCCGTTATATTGGACATTTGTATTAATTATATCAACATCAAGCGAATAATTTGGCAGAGACGGCAACATTATCGTGAAATATAAACGTTGCGTGATAACTATTATATCTCAGTCTCCCAGTCCCAACGAAGAACACTCTAATAGTATGCAACTGCAGAGCCGCAGAGCCAGCGGCGCTCTCAGATCCGGTCTGGGGACCGCTCAGCAGCGCTACCCACCCAACAGAGAATTGCCAATGGGTGAATTAGAGTATTGCACTGTGCGCGCCAGGGTTTCCGTTAGAAAAAATTGTTGCCGGTCTCCGTGACCTGCAAGATTTCAATCTACCGGACAAATGAGATTAATTCCGGTCATAGTTTGAGCTTTAAAACAATTGATAGGCAGGCTATATAAAGCCACCCAACTCCTCGTCCAATCAACAGTCATCTCCCGCCTCGACTACTGCAACGCACTGCTCGCTGGCCTCCCGGCCACTGCCACTAAGCCTCTTCAACTCATTCAGAACGCTGCGGCCCGCCTGATCTCAAACCTACCGAAGTCGGCCCATGTCACCCCACTTCTTAGGGACCTGCACTGGCTCCCCATTGCTGCACGAATCCGCTTCAAGGCCCTTGACCTAGCATACCGTGCGGCAAAGGGAACTGCTCCCGCCTACCTCCGGTCAATGGTCTCTAACTACACACCCTCAAGACCCCTACGCTCTGCATCTTCTGGCCGCCTCAGACCTACTCCTATCCAAGCTCCGGGAGGGTCATCAAAGAGAAGTCGCCTATTCTCAGTCCTTGCCCCACAATGGTGGAATGAACTACCCACCCCAGTTAGGACAGCCGAAACACGTCCAATCTTTCGCCGTCGACTAAAGACTCACTTCTTCAACCATTATCTGAATAAAAAAAAAAAATAAAAAAAAAAAAATCTAACCATACTGTCATGCACTTGTCCTAATAAACTAACCTACACTGTAGCACTCAACACTTTGATGAACATTGTTACTCAGCTGATAGAGTTGTGCTCTTCCTGATGGCTTGTCGTACAGAACTTGTAAGTCGCTTTGGATAAAAGCGTCAGCTAAATGACTAAATGTAAATGTAATGTAAATGTATAAAGAATGTCATCCTCAAGGCATGTAGATTTATAATATTATTACTTAAAACTAGTCTACTTTTGCGTATACAGTCATTAATTAATATATTCCAAATAAAATAAGTCCCTCGATACTCCGTGCTGCTGCTGACTTGAAATAAAATAGACCGCGTATATGTGGGCAGTCGGTCCGACACTAAACAGCAGTCTGTTATAATCACATTTTTATGAGCTAACGAATTCCGTTATATTGGACATTTGTATTAATTATATCAAGCGAAGAACTGAGAAAGCAGAGAGACGGCAACATTATCGTGGTTTGCGTGACGACTCTCTCCACCTCGCAACGACGAGCTGTTATTGGCTCTTTTCTGGGAACCGCACAGCAGCGCCCCCCACCCAACATTGGCTGAAAATGGCTGAATTGGAGTACTGCTGGAATACTGCATTGTGCTGATAGTGCTCTGGCTCTGCAGCTTCACAAAAGTTCGCACACCCAGCACTAAGCTCCCGTCTGACAACGTCGTTGTCATTATTAGAAGCAACGAGGAAACAAATGTAATGATCGTTTCGTTCATCGCATAGGCTATTTAATTTGAGCCTATTTTAATACAATTCAAATAATCAAATTGTGCTTAGACTCAGGGAATTATTTTCACCGGACATTAAGACCGGAGAGATGAAATATGTCGGACTTCAACAGATTTTGCCGGTCAAATACCGGTAATTACCGGCTAACGGAAACGCTGGTGCGCGCTAGTGTTGTCAAAAATATCGAAGTATCGATAAATATCGATACTGAATATTTAAAACGGCTTCGATATCATTTCCCGAAGTACCGATACTTTCACCAGCTGGCTTGCTCCAGCAAGTTGTTGACAGACAGACGCGCTGCCAGAGCCTTGCCCTTCCGCCTCCTCCTCGCTCAGAGCAACAGACACAAGCTGCTGCAGCCTCCTCCCCCTCACAGCCGGGCAGCGCAGCCCTGTCTTCAGTTTGTAAACAACGCTATTATTAGCTAACGTTAGCTGTCGTTCCTCCATTAGCTTAATGCTAGCTAGCTGGCCACCTATTACTTCATGGAAACGGAGTAACGTCAAGCCGAGCCCACTACACCAGTACACGCATGAACTCGACACAACTACCCCGTTTCCAACGTTAGGTCGAGCGGAGCCGGAGCCCATCCTACACCAGTACACGCATGAACTCGACACAACGTTACCCCGCCTCCATGAAGTGTCCAATTAGCAGCAATGTTGTTGAAAATGTAACGTTAATAAATGCTCCGAGCATAGCTCCGGAGAAATCTCTCTCTCTCTCTTTCTCTCTCTCTCTCTCTCTCTCGTCATAACTAGAAAGGTGCGCTCAGTAGACCTAAAATCTCCAGCAGCCACTCTCTTTCTTTCTCTCTCTCTCTGGGTTTTAAAAGTGTATTTATCTTCTCGTATAGTACCAGAGAGAAGCTGAGGAGAATCAACCAGCAACAAAAGCAAAATTTGTTAAAAAAATATATATATTATTATAATAAAAAAAAAAAAAAAGTCGAAATTCCAGTATCGTGACAACACTAGTGTGCGCACAACTATCAGCTCTGTGGCTCTGCAGTTGCATGCTTCTCGCAAATCTAGCTCCCGCTGCCAAACCAAATGAATCTCGACATCGCTTCACCAATAGTCTTTATCAGAACACTACACACGTATCATAATAGAACACACATCGTTGTCATTATTAGACCTGCTTGGTGAAGCAACAATGAAACAAATTTAACTATTTTAATACAATTCAAATTGTGCTTAGAGGGAATTATTTTCACGGACATTATGACCGGAGAGATTTAAATGTCTGACTTCAACAGATTTTGCTGGTCAAAAACCGGTAATTACCGGACAACCGAAACCCTGCTCTTGATATCAATGTCTTATAACATAATTGACATTAGGGATGCACCAAATGGGAAATTCTTGGCCGAAACCGAAAATAGAAAACAGTTAGCCGAAAGCCGAAAGGCCGAAAATGATTCATAGAATAGTTTTTTTTTTACCAATGTTGTGGAACATTATGATTATGGAAAAATATATGATTATGGCAAAACTTAAATAATAAATAATCACTATTATGGGTCCATAAAACATTTATTCAGCACTTCTGAATGCATACAGTACATTAATTCCATCTTTTCTCTGGCTGCGCAGCGGACATCTGTGCTCTACTGAGCGCACCTTTCTAGTCCCCAGCTGAATGTGCTCGCTTGCACAGTAGACGCGCGACAGACTGACAGCTGGGCTGTGTTAACATTACAATGTACAGTCGCGCGAAATAACGTTATGAATGCCCGAAATAACAGCATTACTAGGGATGGGTACCTTTCACATTTGAACCGGTACCTGTGAATCGATACCGGTACCCAACGGTACCTTTTTTCGGTACTTTAGTCTCAAGAAAGTCGTTAAAAAAAAATCCAAACTTCAAATAACTACAATTTCGACAGTTTTCGGCTTGTCATTTCTCCGACTGCTTTGTTGTTGAATCAAGTCAAATCCTAGGTAAGCATATATTGTGCGTGTGAACGTTGACATGGGGGAAAAAAAGTAAAAAAAAAAAGAAAGTTAAATTTTTTTTTTTTTTCTCCGGTTTCTCACTTGATTCGATACTCGGTAGTACCGACGTGTTTCGGTTCGGTGCCTCAAAAGTACCGAATTCGGTACCCATCCCTAAGCATTACAAAGTACAGTTGACAGCTGGGCTGTGTTAACGTTAAAATGTACAGTCGCGCGAAATAACGTTATGAATGCCCGAAATAACATAGCATTACAAAGTACAGTTGACAGCTGGGCTGTGTTAACGTTACAATGTACAGTTGTGCGAAATAATGTTATGAATGCCCGAAATAACATAACGTCACAAAGTACAGGTCCATCTCAGTATGATGTCATAATCAAACATTCTAGAACATTTGTGTATCTATTCAACAATTCTCTCACAGCCGAGTGTGGACGACAGTGAGTAACTACATAACATAGGCAGAAACACGATCCCCCCCTCTCGCTCTGAATAATATGCATATTACTAGATCACTCTGTGATTAACCGCTGCATTTATTGGATGCGTTGCGCACAGTTTACATAGAAACAGCGCGACTCCCGACAGCGCGACATCATCACAACAACACGCAAATAATATGCATATTAGATCACTCAGTGATTAACTGCGGCATATAGCAAATAAGGATATAAAGCATGTTAAAGACTCATTTATTGGACGCATTGCGCGCAGTTTACATAGAAACAGCGCGACTCCCGACAGCGTGACATCATCACGACAACACGCAAGGTTGTTAGGTTGTTTCGGTGACTTATTTTCGGTGAAAACTCTTTCGGCCGAAAGGCCATTTTTTGCCATTTTCGGCCGAAAACTTTCGGTGCATCCCTAATTGACATTATTCGTTTTTGCAGCTGAACATTGGCTAATTAGCTATCATGCTTCATAACAACACTGGGAAGATGGCAATGCTGAATGTGATTTGACCAAAGCAGAGTATACACACACAGACAGTGGAGGCTGGAGCTGTTTGCAGATAGCAAGCATTTTGACTTGTTGCGTGGTGGCGATGTCTCGCAGATGTGTTTTACTTTCAATAACGAATGCGTGCTTGCCGAATCCCAAACAATATTCATGCTGCAAAGTCATCCTCTAAAGATAGACATTTAGACTAGAGGCCTAAAGAATAGACAAAACAAATAAAAAATGCATTCAAACTTTTGAAGAGCAGGGGGCCAAATAATAAATACTTTATTATTATTATTATTATTTTTTTAATCTTATGTTGTGGGACTTGTACAGCACTTTGGTAAACTTTGTTGTTTTTAAATGTGCTCTATAAATAAAGTGGATTTAATTAATTAAGTAGCCCCTTTCGTGACTGTGACGCAGCCAACACGGCTGTGATTTAATTCAAGGTGGATCGCTGTTGTCGTTTGAACAACTTCAGATTTCATGGGAACTACCAATCCCCCAAATCAAGAATGTTTAAGATGAATGAAGTAAGATTTTGATTATTTGAAATATGGCCTGTGTAGACTAAACTATGCACAGAATTATGTCTGTCTACAAGGTCCGGATTAGGCCTGCCGCGATAAGCAATAAATCGATTAATTGCCGCGATAATTTAAATGAATGCAATGATTTTGACGGGCGCGATTAATTGCTATTTGCGCGTTTGTTTTAATGAGGCGGAACCAGTGCCCCTTGTCAGTCACTGTCCGTGTTGGGAGGCGGGCCGCTGGCTTTACTACAGCACAGCACAGGAGCTCCGTGGGGCAACACCACATAGCTTAACTACATTTCTCAATAGTGTTGCTCCTTTTAACCAAGTAGCGTTATTTGTAGTGTAACGTTAGAATAACACAGAATAACGTTAATACAATTACATGCATCATTGTTTACAATGAACGGGTGGGGCTAGTCAAAGGACTGGAGACGGGGACAAGTTAAACATGAATTAATTTATTATAACGGGTCGTTTTCGAGTCGTGCTGCAGTGCCTACGCACCACAGCTATTCTATTATAATACTGCTTTGACGCTTCTTCCTCATCGTTGATTGCCTGTAGTAGCTGCATCTAACGTTAGTAGCTAACGTTAAAACTAAAAAACACAACCGGACGAGACAAGTTGTCGGCTAGGATAATCACAACAATACTTCCGGTCCGGTCGGTGGGCTTCAAAATAAAAGTCTTAAACACCGGAAAAGACGGAGCGGTGGGCTTCAAAATAAAAGTTTTGGGAAATAAATTTCTCAAAAAAATTCTCTAACCGGTCGCAATAATATCGCTTATCGCGATATTTTCGGGGGCAATTAATCGCCCAGCAAAATGTGTTATCGTGGCAGGCCTAGTCCGGATTCTACATGGTCCGGCAATGTAGACCTTGTAGACTCCACTACAGACCAATTATCAGTAGGGATGGGAATTGATAGGATTTTATCGATACGATTCCATTATCGATTCTGCTTATCGATTCGATTCTTTATCGATTCCCTTATCGATACCTGATCAATTTATAATTTAAATAAATAAATTGAAAATGCAACAGAACTACATTTAGTCATTTAGCTGACGCTTTTATCCAAAGCGACTTACAAGTTCTGTACGACAAGCCATCAGGAAGGGCACAACTCTATCAGCTGAGCAACAATGTTCATCAAAGTGTTGAGTGCTAAAGTGTAGGTTAGTTTATTAGGACAAGTGCATGACAGTACGGTTAGTTAGGGTTAGATTTTTTTTTTTTTATTCAGATAGTGGTTGAAGAAGTGCGTCTTTAGTCGACGGCGAAAGATTGGATGGGTTTCGGCTGTCCTAACTGGGGTGGGTAGTTCATTCCACCATTGTGGGGCAAGGACTGAGAATAGGCGACTTCTCTTTGATGACCCTCCCGGAGCTCGGATAGGAGTAGGTCTGAGGCGGCCAGAAGATGCAGAGCGTAGGGGTCTAAGCTGGTTAGAATAACATGCAACTTGACATTTCTGATTGTCATTTATTGTTGAGCCCCCATGTCAGAAAAATACAAAAACTGTAAAAAATAAAACATTAACTATAGCCTACACTTAAATAAAATAATGTATTTGAGATTCTCTTAAAATGTATTTATTTTTTTATTCTTAAACTAATTTAATCTATTGAATAACAGGTTGTTATTCCTCTGACTTCTGTCTCTCACTCACACACTCTCTCTCTCACACACACACACACACACACACACACACACACACACACACACACACACACACACACACAGAGAGAGAGAGCTCCCCGGGCCCCTGTCCTATAAGGTATTGGCTTGTGTTGCTACACGGACACATTTGTATGTTGCACCACTGTACTTCCTGGCTTACAGTCTTGTAAACAAACATTCCGTCTCTCATTATATGTGAACTAAAGAGTACAAGGTTTACACAACAGCCCCCACCTGCTGTTTTATTGTATTTGTACCTGTACTATCCGCTGTCAGCTGTTTATCTCTCTTTGTGAGCTTGATTAAATAGCGTTAGCTCACGTTAGCTCCGCGGCTAATTTTAGCGCAGCCTGATCTAAATCAATGACTAGGTTCTAAAGCATTCAAGTAGTTTTCACTGCACATAGAAGTAGCCAAACAGCAGGAGCATTTCGGGAGCATATTACCAAAACCCAGGCAATTTCGAGCCATTAAGGAATCAAATAGAGTCTGCCATGGCTACATGCTAACGGCTAACATTATTGCGCAACTGTAGGCAGCGATAAGGGAATCGAAAGTCACGGGAGCCACACGGTTCCAGGCATCGGCCAATTAGGAACCGGTTCCCAACGGGAACCGGTTTTCGATTCCCATCCCTAATTATCAGTGAATGTTCATGCATTTTTAAGAAGGGCTACTTCCACAAAAAAACAAAGAACTCACAAACATCTCAGTAGCACCTTATCTAAATGTTCTATTTCATATATGGAGATTCATATTTATTTATGTATTGCATGCATTTCTACATTTTATTTCCTATTTTGTTTATTCATCCCAGTATCTTTCTTTCTTATGTGTGGAATTCTACAAGGCATTTACATTTAGTCATTTAGCTGATGCTTTTATCCAAAGCGACTTACAAGTTCTGTACGACGGGTCATCAGGAAGGATACAACTCTATCAGCTGAGTAACAATATTCATCAAAGTGTTGCGTGTTACAGTGTAGGTTAGTTTATTAGGCTATTAGGTTTTAGTTAGGGTTAGATTTCTTTTATTTAATTTTTTTTATTTTATTTCAGATAATGGTTGAAGAAGTGCGTCTTTAGTCGACGGCAAAAGATTGGACGGGATTCGGCTGTCCTAACTGGGGTGGGTAGTTCATTCCACCATTGTGGGGCAAGGACTGAGAATAGGCGTGTAGGTGGTATGTGTTTGAGGATGATATTCTTCAAACAGGCAATAGTGATGATATAATTTGGGCAGTGCTGAGCTGCATGGGTTACTTTCCTCCAGTGTATTTGTCCCCCGGCCCCACCCAATGGCCCCATGCACACACACACACACACACAGAGAAAAAAAATTAATATTTTTTTTGGGGGGGGGGGGGGGGGGTGAATATATATATATATTTTTATATATATATTATATATATTATTTTTTATATATTTTTTTTTAACTTCGATTTTTTTTTAATGTTCGAAGCTTGTGCCATCGAACGAAGCTTCGAAGTATTTAAGACAGCCCTACAATTTACTCAAGCCTAATAACAGACACAATATTTCTGACACTGGGAATACATACCTCCAGGTCCCTAGATGAATATATATATATATTTTTTTTTAACTTCGATTTTTTTTTAATGTTCGAAGCTTGTGCCATCGAACGAAGCTTCGAAGTATTTAAGACAGCCCTACAATTTACTCAAGCCTAATAACAGACACAATATTTCTGACACTGGGAATACATACCTCCAGGTCCCTAGATGTTCCTAGATACCAAGAACATGCAAATTGACCTTGCAGAAGTGGACCAATCTTCCATTTACTTAGGCATGTACCTTTAGGCGAAATATTCCTACAGGTTTTAAATAGAATAATTTTCTATAGGCTTGCCGTGGTAGTCAGTGATACTGGTGTCATTCTGTGTTCAGGCATCCACTTGCCTACTGCCCCTTTAACAACTTATCCTTGCTAAGTTTCAGTTTCACTTCTAGAGAGAATTTAACTTCACGACGAGACTGAATACTAGAGAACAGATGACATATTACAACAATGGCAGAGGATTATTAGGATTTAAACAGTGGAGCTCAGATGATCTGTCCGGAAAAGTTTTTTTTTTTATTTGATCTGTGCCTGTGAGTCCGGCGGGGGAGAATGTTGATGTGTTTGTTGGGGCGTGTGTCGGCGATGCGTGCGTTTCTTTCCATTGGTTTCATTTGGTTAACGTTATTGGGCGAACAAGAAAATGAGAAAATTGTAATGACCCTGCAGCTGTTCCAATGTAACTGTGCCTTTCTCCGTGCACTTTCGCCGCTCTGAAGTCTGACTCGGTGTGCCCGGCCACGCACGCTGTTCTCGCACAGACCTCGCGAGTGCCTGCATGTGCGACTCGCGTGTGTGCGCTGTGGGGCGTATTCGTCGTATGGCAGCACGTACCACACCGTGACTGCCGTACCGTAAATTCACGCTACCGTTACACCCCTACAATGTACAGTTATCCCCCCCCCCGCCTACCCATCCCCACCCACCCAACCACCTCCAATGTTTTACCCAATAGTGCCGGTAAATTGTTTACAATAACCCTGATGGAACTTGCTATTGTCAGGGTTTGCATGTAAGGTCCTTGAAGTGCTTGATTTTTTACAAAAAAAAACTGACTCAAGCCATAAATCCCTGCCAGACTATTTTTATTTTTATTTTTTTCAAATTTAGTAAAGACCCAAATCCTGTCAAACAGCAGCAGTCATAGCAGGGAACAAAATAAGTACCCGCCAACCGCCAATGGCGGGCAGATTTAAGGTTTGGCGACTAACGATGAGAGGTCTGCCCGCCACCTGGTGTGTAGTTCATATCGATACTCTTATTTTGAAAATCCTGTGCGGGTCTCATTTCCGCCCCAAATGCAGCTCCAGTCATATCTATGGCTCCGGCAGCTAACAACGTTCGGTTCATATGATACTCTTATTTTGAGAAAACCCGTGGCAACTCGCGAGTCATATCCGCCCAGTCCGTGCTGTCTGCTGGCATTAAGAGCAGGGCTACACAGCAGTGCGCCTATTTTGCGAGCCGAAATAAGTGTTTTCTTTTTTTTTCACAACGGGTCAAATGCATCGAACAATGCGTTGCATCGTCGCCATTCCTTTTGCCCACACAATTTTTCTTATGTTATGATATTAATTGAAAATTGCATACGAGAGTATTATATAGTAATAACGCATGGCGATATACTAAAAAGCTATTTATAATTTTTGGCTGGTAAAAAAAATCTGCCTGGCTGGTCGTTTTTAAAATCTACCAGCCAAATGGCTGGTAAGTCAAAAAGTTAATTTTGTTCCCCGAGTCATAGTGTATATTTTCAACAATACGTTTCTTTACCAATAGGTTAAAGTGTTATTAATGAAATATCAGTTTAGGTATTGTATTCATACTTACTTACTTAAATACTTAGGCCTTTTATTCCTTTCGGAACATAGGCCATTGATGAAAAGTTTCCACCCCGTCTGTCTTGAGCCATCCTCTCCAGCTGTTTCCACGTCAGTCCCCTCGTCTTGAGTTCCTGCTCAGTGTCTCTTCTCCAGGTGTTTTTGGGTCTGCCTCGCTTGCCTTGTGGGTTCCAGGTTAATGCCTGTTTGGTTATTGCGGTTTTGTGTCTTCGAAGTGTGTGTGCCCAATCCAGCTCCATTTTCTCCTGGTCAGCTGGACCTCCATTGATTCTTGCTTGGTGCATTCCCACAGCTTGATGTTGGTGATTGTGTTTGGCCAGAATATCCTGAGGATACGTCTCAGACAATGGTTGATGAAGCAGTTTGACTTCTCCTGTCTGGAGCCATCTGGTTTCACACAAGCCGAGGATAGAGAGCTTGTATCTTTTCATCTCTTCTGCGATGACTACGTCTTCCCCGCTGTGTACATGGTCCTGATGTTCCAGATTGCGATGTTTGTAAACCGCCCAGGGGATAGAAGGTTCTGATGCACCCTCTCCCATGTGGTTTTCAGCATGAGTCTTCATAGTCTCTTCAGCTCGTATGCTTGAAGAGCTTCCATCTCCTAGGGTGCAGGGTTTCTTACTTTTCTTCAATGTTTCTGTAATCCAATTATCCACTTCACGGGGGATTGGCCCATGAGTTTTACCATTGGTCGGCTTCACCTGCTTCCCCCTCCCACGACGAGCACGTTGGGGTTGGATTTTGGGAGGGAATTGTATTCATAGGCTAGCGAATTTCAACAGGAAATAAATGCAAGTGGCCATTTTGTTGTCATGGACACTCGGGTCTTTCAATGAGAACGATGGCTAGTTAGCCAACGGCTACAAAAACGAATGCCAATGTTATCAGACGTTGATATCATGAGCTATCAGTAGCTAGCCAGCTAGATAACATTAGACAACGCCTCATGTATTAAACTAAAGTGAATAGTTTACTGGGCCATTTTGTTTAATGCTTCAGTGATGTTGAAAGAGGAGCTGTCGAGACAAGTTGCGGTGGCTAGGACTCTTGCCATCTTCTGAGCTAATGAGGATTTGTTGACAACGGGTCTGTAAGGGGGAGGGGCAATGCGTGCACTGCACAGCGTGTGCAAGTAGTAGGAGAGAAGACAGCGAGATTCTGACTCCGCTGAGAATCGGATCATGTTTTTTGCGCGTGTCATCGATCGGTTTTCACAATCGGCGACTAGAAAGCATTATCAGAATTCCCCAATCTCATATTTATACTGAATATCGGCCGATACCGATCGCTGGCCGATCGATCAGGGCATCCCTACTCAAAATAATTGCTGAAATATGCTGTGCACATTAATACTTTCAGTGCCACTGCCAAGGGTCCTGTGCTCCGGAACCCTGTTGCGGGCCAACACCCACTTCAATGATGGAGCTCTCATATTTGCGAACGCATAAACTATATCTTAAATTATGGCTGTGTATAATATGGCCGTCGCTTATCAATGACTTGTTTGCAGTCAACATTGTCGAAACGGATTGTTTCTTAATCGGTTCATTTCCGTTTTATACCATTTTGAAAAACGCTTGTTTCTTGAAAATTTCAGAAGATTCTGTGATAATCGCCCTTGTCTGGAATACACAAAAAACGTTGTAATTTTTCGGCCTATTTATGAATAGTTTTCAAATAAACGCTAGATTATCGATAGTATATACTGTGTACTTATGCACGCTAGGGAAGCAGGCTGAAAAATCAATTATCTAATTTCCTGATCAGCACAGCCACACACACGCACACATAGGGCCCACGTTGATATATCTGTGAAAAAAAACAAGACTGGTCAAATAGATTCCTTACCTCAGATCAGATGTTCTCCAAAAAGATTATTCCAATTCCTGATCGCCATTCCAAATATCGATCGCGTTTATTGATCCAACGCTGGGTACTGGAAACGCACATTATCCGCTGTTCTGGTGGTCTACAATGAGTCCGATCGCTCGGGTTACTTGCCTGACAAGTAAAATGTGGAAGCAGGATTAATTTTTTCTCTTGTTTCATTCAATCCAATCCAAAGGGGTGCAGTACCATCCGGAGAGACGATAGGGGGCGGTATTTCAGAGAGTTCCAGTGGTAACGTGAGGCTAGATTGATGAAATATGAATGGAAATAGCTAATAAAAAAAAGAGATCTCTCGTCTCTCTGGCACTCAACGGTTGGCATGAACTAACGAGAAATCTCGTCGTTGGCACTCAGTGTGGGGGTCAAATGAGAGGGTGGGGTCGAGGAGGACACTAAGGTTTCAGACTAGGGGGGAGGGGGTGATGGTGGAGTCATTGATGGTGAGTGTGATTGGTCCGAATCTGGTGAGGGTGGTTTTGGTGCCAATGATGAGAAGTTCCGTCTTGTCACTGTTCAATTTGAGAAAGTTGTGACTTGTGAGTCATCCAGGTTTGGAGTTCGGTAATGCAGGATTCCATGTGACTGAGGGGTGGGCTGTGGGGGGATTGTGTACTGATGTAGATTTGGGTGTCATCAGCGTAGCAGTGGAAATTGAGGTGGTATTTACGGATGATGTGACCAAGGTGGAGAATGTAGCAGATGAAGAGCAGGGGGCCAAGGACTGAGCCTTGGGGGACCCCCTGTGTGACTGGGGAGGGGGAAGAGGTGTGGCCGGAGAGGGAGATTAATTGGTGTCGGTCTGTGAGGTAGGAGGAGAACCAGTCAAGTGCTGTGCCCTCAACACCCAGTTGGTGCAGCCTTTGGAGGAGGATGGAGTGACACTGTGTCAAAGGCTGCACTTGTAGGATCAGGATGTTGCAGAGCAGCTCCATACAATACCGCTAGGGGTGGGAATCGCCAGAGACCTCGCGATATGATACTATCGCGATACTTGAGCCGCGATACGATAGTAATATTGTGAATATTGCGATATATATATTTTTTTAATTTCTTTTTATTAAATTTTATTTATTACCTTTTTTCAAAGTAAAACTGTCCATGTTTTATCTAGTCTGTTCATCTCACTTCAATAATTTTCTTTTGCAGAACATATTATAATACGGTATTTATACTAGGGGTGGACGGTATACGGTATAAACGGTATGAATTTGCTCTACGGTATGGATTTTGACTATACCTTGTAACCGGTAGAGCAGCTCTAAAATAGCAATGACGTCATGTAACCATTCACTCCGCATTTGCCCCTAAAAATAGATAGAATTAGTCATAGATAATAGATATGTGCAAACTGGAAAAAGTTATTTAGGAGGCTTCGCGCAGTGGGCGTGTCAACACGCAATTGTCATTTCATAATAAACACATATCACCGCGGCGCACAGCAAGTTTCAATTTCAGTTCCTGGCATTTTTAACCAGTTGAGAAAGGTAAGAGATTTCCCCATCGTTTTTCTTATATGAATTATTCTATGTTAATAAAACATACCTGGTGATCAACTACAGTTTGCACAGTGCAGTACTCCAATTCAGCCATTGGCAATTCAGCCGTTGGGTGGGGGGCGCTGTTGAGCGGGCTTGTGACCGGACCTGAAAGCGCCCCTACTCTGCGGCTCTGCAGTTGCATACTATTTGGATTCGTTGGGAGCAGCACGGAGTCTCGACTCAGGACTTATTTTATTTGGAATATAATTACTGTATACGCAAAAGTAGCCTAGTTTTAAGTTAAAATATTATAAATCTACATGCCTTGAGGATGTCATTCTTTATATAGCCTGCCTATCAGGCAAAAATTATTCTAACGGAAACACTGATACCGTGATATATACCGTTACCGTCTATGCTTCAAATTATACCGTGATATAAATTTTAGACCATACCGTCCACCCCTAATTTATACCATATTATATATAACGAGCAGACGGATGTAAACACTAATCTGTGTTTTTTGTTGCATGTACCTGACAAACTGAACTTGTTTGTATTACAGTCATATTCCAACTTAACTGAATGCACACATGCGTGTGTGGACTACTGTACTATTACAGGTATTGAAATGAACAATGCAATTTCCTAAGTTCCTTATACAACAACAAAATACAAATAACAAAATAAAATGAATAAGTTACCCTTCAGCAACTGGGGGGGTTTGAAATTAAATTACTGTTGACCCTTATTCTGATCTTAATTCACGGTCTGCCAGTACTGTAAGTCTATGGAGATGTTCCCCTTCTTTGCAGGGCTCTAACTTTTTAAATTGTATTGCTAAATTGACATTACTATGGCCCATTCAACGTCAAGTATCTATCGTTTAGGATGTAGCAACGTAGGGCTGGGCTATATGGCCTAAATATGATATCACGATATTTTCTGACCTTTCGGCGATACACGATACGCATCACGATGTTTTTCTTTTTTTCCCCAAACAATTCATTATGAGGCTTACCAAGACAGTATTTGAGTTTGCAAGCTAACATTAAAGACAAAATAAAATACCCATGCATTTAGCATTTTTATATTATATATTAGATTTAGATTATTGGATTATTAGATTATATATTGCATATATTTAGCCATGAGATATTATATGATTTAGATATGAAATATGATGAATTGAAAATGGGGGACCCTGATGTAAACAAGACGAAAGTCTTTCGCTGGTCTGCATCCCCTTAACAATTGTATGTATTGAGCTGTACTGTACCCATTCTGCAATATGTTAATAAAGTTTTAAATCAATCAATAGGATTTTAGCATTTTTATGAAACTACTGTATATTTGTATGTCTCTAAATGTTTTGATGAATTGAAAATGGAGGACCCTTATGTAAAAAAGCCGAAAGTCTTTTTCTGGTATTCATCCTCCAGTCAGTCCACTGTTGTTGTATTGAGCTGTACTGTATTGTACCCATTCTGCAATCGTTAATAACGTTTTCATTCAATCATTCGCTTGTACCCGCCCTGCTGTTCTTAGCACCAATCGGCAAGCAGCGCTATTCTTTTTTTACTTCCTGAATGCCCTCCTTGATTTTAACGAGAGCTCAGCTCAACGACAACAACAACAGCTCACCGCAGCCGACGAGTGATTACTAGCGCACCGCAGCATGACAACGAGGCATAATGATTTTACTGCAACAAATGTTATAATAAAAGCCTTTCCATACATCTGTCTGATTGAAAACTTTATTAACAGACCGCAGAATGGGCACGCACAACTCGGCACGGACTGAGATATGAACAGTAACGCTTGCTATCTATGTCGTCATCGGACGTTGCTATGTTTGGGTAAATACGCTGATGTGTAACTATATAACGTGTAACTATATAATGTTGATGCCACAAAACGAATGCCTTTGTTAATCATAAGTACTAACTAACTTTGATGCAGTAGTGTGTGTGTGGGAGCGGCGTTGTTCAAAAGTTTGAACGGGGTGGACCAGATTGACGCGACACAATCCTCTTGGGCAAAACATCACGATATCCACGATACGTTAAAAAAGTGTATCGTTAATGAACTGTACCCGATATTTATATAATATCGTCATATCGCCCAGCCCTATAGCAACGTTCTACTTTTTCATTCACATATTCATACTAAAATACGGTCTAAAGTATAAATATGTTATCGTTTTGGCATGTTAAGCGTCATGCCTCATCATCTGCTGGTGACCGGAGGGGGGGGGGGGGGGGGTTTATAAGTCCGTGGCTGACGTTAAATCATTCATGTAGTATGGGTGATACATAGATCACAGCAGTTTATATGGATCATAATATTCAAAGACGCTGAAACTTACCGCAGCTTCCTCTGACCGTTGGGTGGTCAGCGTGGAGCAGAAAGTTCGCGATTATGGGATGTTGATGTATGCGATCCATGTCCAGGTTGTATAATGCTATATGCGTCCAAATCATGTTTATCGAGTTATTGGCAACTGATCGCTGTCCAGTGTGTCTCGCTGGAGTCCCGCTAACGATAGCGAGTGCCCGGACCGAATATGGATGAGCACCACTTCCGGCGCGTCACTTCCTGTTTGGGCGATCCGCCGATCGCCCACCAGATGGCGCTCTTGAACCGTTGGAGAGTTGAGAGGAGATCAACAGGAGATCTCAAGTCTCCGTGGGTGAAATATGATTGCCATCACAGATTTTTGAAATATTGATCTCAAAGACTCGTTACGGCGTCATTGGCAGATTACGCATGGCGAGCAATGACGTGGTAACTCGTCCTTGGCGATTAAAGGGTTAAATTGAAATTATATAAAACATGTACTCTTAAATTTAAATAAAATGTGCTACAGTTTGCTGCTGGCCTTGGGACTAAGAAAGTTCAAACACATTTGGACAGTGAAGGAATGTCTGCATTCTTGTTCAGAAAGAGGAGCTGATCGACATGCTCTGAGGTCAGAGTGCTCCTCTGTGCTGTGACTGTCTCCAGCCGTCGAGAAGACTCTTTCTGAAGGGACGCTAGTACCTGGTATACAAAGGTACCTTTTTGCCACCTTGGCCAGGAAAGGATACACTTCCTCATGTAATTTCCACCAGCTTAGTGGAGCTTCTGCGAGTGCCAGTGGCATGGCCTCCTGGTACCTTTTTTTACCTCCTCAGCTATGGCATATACAGATTTTGCTGGCACTCCAACAGTATCACCATACGTCTGACCAAGGAAGTCTACTAGCCCACAGAACTTCCTCATCTTGGCTGGTGGGGGTCCGGGATCCTCTTCAGTGTGGCCAGGTTCCTCCTGGGCTTCTGGCTCAGGGATGGTCTGCTGCCTCTCTCTCTCTCTCTCTCTCTCTCTGGCTCTGCCCTCTTCCTGTAACACACACACACACACACACACAGAGAGAGTGAGGCAGAGAATAAATGTTAAACATGAACTATGCAGCAAATGTTGTTTCTCTTTGGTAAAGCAAGGAAGTGTAGCTAGTCTACTAGCTATAATAAATAATATTATAAATAAATAAATAATCTTAAGTTTTAAATAAATCTTTACCAACATGACTACAATATTAGTAGAGCAGTGACATTTCTTAAGTGGGTTAGAATACATTCTAACATTATTATTTAAATGTTTGTTTACCTGAAGTGCTACAGCTTTTCATACGCACTATTCCATCTCATGCTGACATCAGTCTTTAGTTTGTGGCTCGGGAGCTCTAACATTTTCTGCTTTTCTGCCAAAGCGTGGTTTGCCAGCTTGCTTCGGTTGAAAAAAGCAGTTATGCGGCGCACTCTCCCCATGAGCCTGGCTAGGCTACTGCCTGCACACTCAACGCCCGGTGTGACGCTAAGTTGAGCGTGTGAGAGAACACTTCACATGCTGGTACCCCGCTAGCTGGACGGCAACGGTCATTCAGTGACAACCGCCAGGTTGTGCTGCAGTTTCCAGGAGGTCTGCGATGTGTGACTTTCGTGTACTGCTCTGGTTTGGAGAACGTGAGACTGCAGTCGCCAGTCCTCTTGACATGATGAGCTGTTATAGTCACATATGAATCCACTGCACACGATGTCCACGCGTCGCAAGTTAATGCAACCCGTTCTGCTGTAATCAACTAGGGATGCACCGAATGGGAAATTCTTGGCCGAAACCGATACCGAAAATAGGAAACAGTTGGCCGAAAACCGAATGCCGAAAATGATTCATAGAATAGAATTTTCTTTTACCAATTATGGAAAAATATATGATTATGGCAAAACTTAACTTAAATAATAAATAATCACTTATGGGTCTTTTTGTATCACAAACAGTACTGTATTTGCAAATCTGGTATGTCATAAATGTATAGATGTAGCAGTACTGTCTATCTGTATGTCATGTGTGTCATATATGTCCTGATGGATTGAAAATGGGGGACCCTGATGTAAACAAGACGAAAGTCTTTCTCTGGTCTGCATCCCCTTAACAATGGTGTGTATTGAGCTGTACTGTATTGTACCCATTCTGCAATCTGTTAATAAAGTTTTCAATCAATCAGAGAGAGAGGTAGATAGATAGAGAGAGAGAGAAGACATGTGGACATCTGTGCTCTACTGAGCGCACCTTTCTAGCCCCCAGATGAATGTGCTCTCTTGACTTTGGCACAGTAGACGCGCGACGTGTATGCTCGAGGATGATAATAATGCTCTTCAGATTATATTGTCAACGACAGACGGCTTCATGTGAGAAACACAATACCCCCCCCCCTCTCGCTCTGAAGAATATGCATATTAGATCACTCGGTGATTAACCGCAACGGGGATATAGTAAATAAGGATATAAAGCATGTTAAAGACTCATTTATTGGACGCGTTGCGCGCAGAGTTTACATAGAAACAACCTGACTCCCCAGAGTCCCAAGAGGAGTTATCACAGGCTGCAGAACGCAGGACTGAAGAGCTCACGTTGAGCCACATCACTGAAGCCACATTTTGATGACATCAAAACAACACGCGTTAGGTTACAGGTTGTTTCTGTTTCGGTGATATATTTTCGGTGAAAACTCTTTCGGCCGAAAGGGCATTTTCGGCCAAAAACTTTCGGTGGCCGAAATTTTGGTGCATCCCTTTCCTTACTCGACTCCGATGTTTTCTCTGCCTTGAGCAGGGTTAGCTAGGAACAGCTTTCTCAAGCTTCGCACCTTGGGCATGGAATGGGCTACAGGACCATTATCCACTTAGACACCCCGGTCTCTCTTGGTAAATTTAAATCTGTATTACATAACTTCCTACAAGAAGAATGTTGCTGCTTTCTGTAGTCGGTTCCCAACTGCAAAATTACTGTATTACCCTGTATTATACACTTTTACTATCATGTAGACTATTCTGCTTTGTGTTTATATGTGATGTATTGTATACATGCACATTTATTATGTTGTGTGATGTATTGCAAATGTTATTGCTGTCATCTTGGTAGGGATGGGAATTGATAGGATTTTATCGATACGATTCCATTATCGATTCTGCTTATCGATTCGATTCTTTATCGATTCCCTTATCGATGCCTGATCAATTTATAATTTCAATAAATAAATTGGAAATGCAACAGAACTACATTTAGTCATTTAGCTGACGCTTTTATCCAAAGCGACTTACAAGTTCTGTACGACAAGCCATCAGGAAGGGCACAACTCTATCAGCTGAGCAACAATGTTCATCAAAGTGTTGAGTGCTACAGTGTAGGTTAGTTTATTAGGACAAGTGCATGACAGTACGGTTAGTTAGGGTTAGATATATTTTTTTTTATTCAGATAATGGTTGAAGAAGTGCGTCTTTAGTCGACGGCGAAAGATTGGACGTGATTCGGCTGTCCTAACTGGGGTGGGTAGTTCATTCCACCATTGTGGGGCAAGGACTGAGAATAGGCGACTTCTCTTTGATGACCCTCCCGGAGCTCGGATAGGAGTAGGTCTGAGGCGGCCAGAAGATGCAGAGCGTCGGGGTCTAAGCTGGTTAGAATAACAACATGCAACTTGACATTTCTGATTGTCATTTATTGTTGAGCCCCCATGTCAGAAAAATACAAAAACTGTAAAAAATAAAACATTAACTATAGCCTACACTTAAATAAAATAATGTATTTGAGATTCTCTTAAAATGTATTTATTTTTTTATTCTTAAACGAATTTAATCTATTGAATAACAGGTTGTTATTCCTCTGACTTCTGTCTCTCACTCACACTCTCTCTCTCTCTCTCTCTCACACACACACACACACACACACACACACACACACACACACACACACACACACACAGAGAGAGAGCTCCCTCCCCGGGCCACTGTCCTTTAAAGTATTGGCTTGTGTTGCTACACGGACACATTTGTATGTTGCACCATGGTACTTCCTGTCTGACGGACTCAGAGTAGACTAGTAGAGACTTAGTAAACAAACAATCCGGCTCTTATTATATGTGAACTAAAGAGTACAAGGTTTACACAACAGTCCCCACCCGCTGTTTTATTGTATTTGTACCTGTACTATCCGCTGTCAGCTGTTTATCTCTCTTTGTGAGCTTGATTAAATAGCGTTAGCTCACGTTAGCTAGCGATAGCTCCGCGGCTAATTTTAGCTCACCCTAAACTAAATCAATGACTATGTTCTAAAGCATTCAAGTAGTTTTCACTGCACATAGAAGTAGCCAAACAGCGGGAGCATTTCGGGAGCATATTACCAAAACCCAGGCAATTTCGAGCCCTTAAGGAATCAAATAGAGTCTGCCATGGCTACATGCTAACGTAACGTTATTGCGCAACTGTAGGCAGCGATAAGGGAATCGAAAGTCACAGGAGCCACACGGTTCCAGGCATCGGCCAATTAGGAACCGGTTCCCAACGGGAACCGGTTTTCGATTCCCATCCCTACATCTTGGCCAGGTCTCCCTTGCAAAGGAGATCTTGTATCTCAATGGGACTTCCTGGTTAAATAATAATAAAAATAAAAAAATAAATGTAATTGCAGGCCTGGCGATTTTTAATTGCATCCTTTCAAATTTCGATTTAAAAATCTATTAATCGTTTAGCCCTAATGTGCATATTGAATGGGTATTATTAATCTACTAATACTAGCCGAGAGTAGGTCAAATTTGGGCTGGTAGCTCTCGGCTAGGTGGCAAATAAAAAAGTAGATCTTGGTTCAAAAAAGTTTGGGCACCCCTGCTTTAACCTATTGGTAAACGAACGTATTGCTGAAAATATACACTTTGACAGGGTTAGAGTTGTACCGATACCAGTATTGGAAATGCCGCCGATACTGCCTAAAATGCTGGTATCGGCGAGTACACGTAAATTCTAGCCTCCGATCCCATGACGTCATTTATCTCCTGCGGAGAGTGAGGATTATAAAATGAACGTGTCTACTTTTTCTATTTTTCTCCCATCCCAATTTCGTATCGTCCAATTCTACCCTCCCCTGTCTCGAACGCCGTTAGGCCATGCCTCCCACAAGCCGGCTGCAATGTGGACTAAGCCTTACATCACGTGTCCCCTCCGGTACTCGAGGAAGCAGCCGTCGCATCTTTTCACCTGCACAGTGCGATCTCTCGGCGTCGGGTCTGCGTTGGAGGGACACACCGCCCCCGTCGCTTCCTGATTCTGCTGCGCAGGCGCACCAACCGACCTGTAGGAGTCGCTGTCCACAACGTCCGATCCCCACCCATCAGCTTCCCACCCCCTAATACTGCCAATTGTATTAGTATGAACGACCAGCCAAGCTGATAGCAATGCAGAGAGCTGGGCTCGAACCCAGCGTCTCCTGCATTGGTGGTGAGTGCCTTGCCCACTGCACCACCTAGCCGCCCTAAAATGAACGTGTTTTAAAGTGTGATACTGTTTGTCATTTTAACAGCAGATACACTTTCTTAAATTCCATTTTCCCCGACAGAGCGTGTGACAGGGAGCTCGGACGGGATGCATTTTGCTTGCTGGTTTATGATAGCATTAGCTAAAAAGCTAGCTAGTTGGAACAACATCCGCCCGTTACATCAAATCAGATGATCGCCTGTCCTTTCTCCAGGACCTGACGCTGTCCGTCTATCAACAATAATGCACCCACGGTGAATCTTATTTAAGTTAAGTAGCTACTGACTAACTTTATCAAATGTCAATGCGGAGAATACGAGCTAGGTCAGCTAGCTTAGCTTGATACCGGTACCGTGGCTAAAGTTGGTGCTATTCATAATCCAGCAATAATGGATGCAGACCTGCAAGTTCCAAGTGCCAAAGGATAAGAGTCTGAGGCGGAGTCTCAAAAGAGAATGTTGAATATTTATTTTGCATCAAAAATCACAACATGAACGTTCTATCTGCTACTAGCTTACAGACTGGGTAGCGAGTGCAACACAGTCTAATGTCCGTGCGGATCATTGGAGTAGGGTATATCTGCAGTGCCGCAGCCCCATACTCATTGTATAGATTAGTATTAGTATCATTAATCAATCACCTGTTGAATAAATACCATTACTTTCTAGTTATTACAAAAAAAACAGTATATATAAAACGGCATCTGTTAAAAAAAAGAATTATGTATGCACTGGTATCGGTATCGGCCGATACCCAAAGCTGTGGAATCGGCTCGGGAAGGAAAAAATGGTATCAGAACATCTCTACTTAGGGTCTTCTTTACTCTTGGCTACATTTGGGGGGGAAAACGCACCAGTCTGTAGAGATGGATTTATGGCGTTATGTCATTTGCGGTCCACCACGCTCGGGCTTAGGCATCGGTTACACACAGGGTGTTTTCTAGGGATGCACGATATTGATTTTTTGACACCGATACCGATAACTTTATGCTCAAGCCGATACCGATAACCGATATTTATTGTATTATAAAAATTTTTTTAACTGTATATATATATATATATATTTTGAGTATTTATAAGCTCCGACTTCATCGGTACTGCTATCGGTACTCGAGAAATTATGGAGTTTTTTTTTTTGAGGAATTTAAACGTCGCAAACTAATCTTGTTGGCCGTTGTCTATATATCTCCTGCCTCTGTGTCTCTGTGCTTGCGCGGGGAGCGGGCTGCCTGCTCTCTCCTCTCTTCCCCTCCCACACACACACACACACACACAGAGTACAGACAGCTCTGCTCTCATAATGGCGGACAGAACGAAATGTTCAAAAGTCGGTCTATTTTACTAAAGTCGATGCTGACAACGCTCGTTGCCACAAGTGCAACAAGACATTTGCCAGTAATGTATAAGTGCGCCGCTGGTACTTGTCAATGTGGCTGGCGGGGAGATAACGTTAGCTCCGAGTAGAGTAATGGCTGACAATCCGGAGGTAAATAAACGAACGAGAGCTTCTGATTGGTGGTAAGAAGAAGAGGTGGGTGCAAGCCGTGGGACGGAATTGGCAGATCGACTGTCTGTCTCCGAATGTAACGTGACTACGTCGCAGCCAAGAAAGGGAGCGCTGGATTTGTGAAAAACTCCCTGTTCCTAAACCACACGCTATCAGTTTTACCACAGTACTGGCAAAACGGGAGGAGGCTATAATAAAAACAAGCGCCCTTCATTAGGGCTGGGCGATATGGCCTAAATATGATATCACGATATTTTCTGACCTTTCGGCGATACACGATACACATCACGATGTTTTTCTTTTTTACCCCAAACAATTCATTATGAGGCTTACCAAGACAGTATTTGAGTTTGCAAGCTAACATTAAAGACAAAATAAAATACCCATGCATTTAGCATTTTTATATTAGATTTAGATTATATATTGCATATGAGATATTATATGATTTAGATATGAAATATGATGAATTGAAAATGGGGGACCCTGATGTAAACAAGACTAAAGTCTTTCTCTGGTCTGCATCCCCTTAACAATTGTATGTATTGAGCTGTACTGTACCCATTCTGCAATATGTTAAAGTTTTAAATCAATCAATAAATAGCATTTTAGCATTTTTATGAAACTACTGTATATATGTATGTCTCTAAATGTTTTGATGAATTGAAAATGGAGGACCCTTATGTAAAAAAGCCGAAAGTCTTTTTCTGGTCTTCATCCTCCTGTACTGTATTGTACCCATTCTGCAACCTTTTAATACAGTTTTCATTCATTCATTCTGACGGAAACATAATCATTTTGATTGACAGTCGAGTCTGCCAATGACGTCACACCGCTTGCACCCGCCCTGCTGTTCTTAGCACCAATCGGCAAGCGTTTGACTTCCTGAATGTCCCGTGTGCTAAACATCAACAAAGCTACTAACGTTAGCTCCCCACGGCCGTCGAGTAGGAGACCAGTGCTTGACTAAATGAGGCATAATGATTTTACTACAACGAATGTTATAATAAAAGCCTTTCCATACATCTGTCTGATTGAAAACTTTATTAACAGACCGCGGAATGGGCATATCTCAGCACAGGCTGAGATATGAATGAGTAACGTGTGGACAGATTGACGCGACACAATCCTCTTGGGCAAAACATCACGATATCCACGATACGTTGAAAAAGTGTATCGTTAATGAACTGTACCCGATATTTATATAATATCGTCATATCGCCCAGCCCTACCCTTCATCCAAATCCACCCACACCGGATTTCTTTTAACCAAAAAATGTATTATGTTATCGGAGCTATCAATAACGTTATCGAGTTTATCGGGATGACGTCATAATTGCTGATATCGGCCCGATAATTATCGTGCATCCCTAGTGTTTTCGTTTCGTTTTCAAGATGAGTTTCGCTTTCCAGAGCGCAAACGTAGTGGCAGCCGAGTTAGACATTTGTTTTTGCGACCTGAGCACTTTCGTTTTGTCAGAATGAGGTGTGGTCAGACCGCAACGGATCGTGTCTCGAATTCAGCACTGAGCATGCGCGGGAGGTAGTTACCTTGGATGTGCCAATACACTTCCTGCAAAAAAATCAACAAGCCACCATCTTTTAAATGCCTCCGTGAGCTATTTAGCCAATGTAGCACTTATTTTTCAGCAAAGAAAGTGCAATAAACTAAACGGATACATTCACTGTGTTCTATTCACTGTGTTCTGCCTCATTTGTTGATGAAACAAAACTAACATCAACACAATTGACTAACATCAACACAATTGACCACCAAGAGCGGATAGTTTAGTCTCGCAAAAAGATCTCCGATGTTGTTAGCTACATGCTAACCTGCTAACGTGAATGGAATATGCCAGTACAACAGTATGGCATTGTGGCTAGCAGCTAACGTTAGCTCACGTTAGCCAGCCAGCACCAAACTGATGATATCAGGAGCTATCAGTAGCTAGATAACATTAGACAACGCCTCATGTATTAAACAAAGGTGAATAGATGACTGGGCCATTTTGTTTAATGCTTGTTAAGATTGAAAGAGGAGCTCTGAGCTAACGGGGTCTGATGGCTAACGTTAGCTCACGTTAGCCAGCTGCTCATGCAGTCGTTAATGCTAGCAGAATGAATGGATGTAAACTTTATTTAACATATTGCAGAATGGGTACAATACGGCTCAATACAAACAATTGTTAAGGGAATGCAGACTGTTGTAGCTTGGACTGGGGTCCTTATAACAATAACTTGACAACACATGGTAGCTGCAGCTATTTGGTAAGCTGTCGTCACCGGACGTTGGTGAGGACACGCAGATGTCGGTATCTACTGTGCATGGGCGTTGAGCAACAACGGCTCCGCGCAGATTACATGACATGTTGTCAGCGACTTTTGGCGAGTATCCAAAACGAAAACACCTTTTCAGCGTTGTCAGTAGGGCAACACGTTTTCCTGCCAAAACGGCATTTCTATTTAACTGGGACAGCAAACTTATTCATTCAGCAACAAAACAAAAACAAAAACACCTAGTCTAACCATGGCCTAAGAGGTTAACATGTTCTTGTGCAGTAAAGAACAAGTGGGAGTGTTGAAAGAATCTTTATTGAGGGACAAGTTAAAAGTTGGCACAATCGCTAACCAGCTTAGCAACTCGAATACTTCTCCAAAAAGCCAAGGGGAAACCCACTCTTTGCCTCCATCTTGCTACCGTTGGTTAATGGAATGCAGTAGACCCATGTCAAACCATGTGCTCTATTCATCATGATCCTCCATTCACTAATTTTGTATATATTGACACAATGTTTGCTCACAATCCTGTGCTGCATCATTGTCTCGTGCAAATAATGTCACCCAAACAAACTCGGCATTGGCAAAGACACAAACGCACACAACGGCAGCTAGACAAAGAAATAATAATCAGTTGTTTATATGAGAATCACTCATCGGCCAATACTGATATGGTCACCGAAATATTGTGCATCCCTGCCTGGTGATTTCTGATGTCTCTACTATTGTAACCCATCTGCCTTGGAGGTCTATTCCTCCAGGCTTTAAATAACAATGTGTTCTTAGTCAACTGGCCTGGTTAAATCTGAATTTAATATGCATTCTCAATGTTGTTCGGCTCATCATCCTGTTGAATAATATTCAATATTGGACCTGATCTATTTGTGACAGATGGTGTATTAAAGATATTAGAGGGAATTAAAACTAGGGCTGTCTTAAATACTTCAAAGCTTCGTTCGATGGGCATGGGATTCGAATATGAAAATTAAAATAGATTATTAAAAATATATATATATTTTTTTTTTTTTGCAAAATCAACTCTGCCTCTCTTAACTACAACAACAAGCAATGCTATTTGTTATTTAAGATGAGGTCGGACTCAGCACTGACAGATTTGTGTTCATTGTGCTGCTTTTATAAAGCCTCAAAATTGTGGGCTTACAATATTTCATGAAAGCAAAGGTTTAAACTTTACAGCAAACAAAGTTGAACAAAGTGATGTACAAGTCCCAACACAACATTTAAAAAAAGGAAGAAAAAAAAAGCTTTGAATTAAAATCGAATCTCTGCTTCGAATTCCAATAAAATATTCAAATGTCAGCCCTAATTAAAACTTATTTCATTTTTACAGAACAAAATGTTGCAAGTTTGTGGAATATGATTTGTAGATCAGAGCTTCTCTGATACACCATGAGTCTTCATTTAGAATGGTTTTTTGCCCTTTTTAAATATAGCTAAAAAAAGATTATTTCACTAGGCCATATTTTTTACATTGAGATTAATTGTGCAGCTCCAGTCAGTACTCAGGTGTATTTAATATTTAACACAGGACTGTGATGCTTCACCTCGCATGGATTCAGTAGGTTCTGGCTGAATCCTGTCATTCTTGTCTTTCAGGTTTGAGTGGGACAAACTTCTGGAGAATGTGCATTGTTTGATCATAAGTGTGACAAAAACTGACAAGCAGGAAGCTTATATACTCAGGTGAGTGGATCTTTATTTTACCTCCTTCACCTTGGCTCTCCTGGCCCTTTCTGCCTTTTTCTCCCAACAGATTAGAAAGCAGGCAAGATTAGACTGTGTGGGCGGTGGGTCATCTATAATCTACTGTGGCTGCTTTAAAAAGATCCCTGCCTGGTCCCCAGCGTTGATGCTGTGAGGCGGGGAGAGAGAGGAGCTGTGTGAGCTCTTGTCCTCTGGAGAACTAAATGTCCCGGGACTTAACTGATGCTGCGCAAAATCTGCTAAAAATAGATTCATCCTACTGGGGTCGGCAACACAGATGCCTAAAATACTACAATCACATTAACATATCTTGGCAATACTGAAGACTCTTGAATTATAGATCTTAAATGTCTGGTCCATACAGGACAGCAGCTTATGTCGTTAGCAGCACGGTGGGGGTGGGGAATATATAAACAATTGGCTATAACTAGTTAGCTTGCCACTTTGTGCCACACGATTGCTATATCACATTAAGTAATTTTCTGTACTTGCCCTGCAATTGTGATTATTGCTTGACATTGCGATAGAATGGTGTTGTAGAACTACATTTTGACAACTGGTTGGTTGCGAGGTGACTACTGGGTACAGATCAGATGCTACCTCGGTCTGTTCTGTACCCATGGGAGCATCTGTCGGACTCCATTGGGAGCTGTTCAGTCTCATTGCAGATGAGAAAGTGGAAAACGTGTGCATCCTTGTCACTAATGGCCGAATAATCCCAGTTGTTTATATTAAAATGTCAAGATGATAAAAATAAATCCCTCAGTCACAGCCAGCAAGAAAAACATTTCTGTTACCCTTTTGAGCAACCAATCCATTTAGAGAGGCCTCAGATGAGCGTTTATTTTCTTCCATGACCAGTGTGGAACAATGGTGCCAGTCTTATACGCCACAGTAATGCCCTTGAGACCTTTCGGCTTGTTTAAAAAGTCCACCCAAGCTTATGGCAGACTTGGCTAAGCTGTTTATGACCGCTGCCTATTAGGTGTATTTGAGAATATAAAACAATTGGCAAGGGAATCCAGGTCATGGCAGCAGTCTTTGACTGCTTCTGAATTCTCCATGCTACATACACATTTTTACAGTTTTCAGTATGCGATGCAAATAATTTATATCTCCATTCTTTGCGCCAGGACATTTCCTGTAATTTCCAGGTCGGTGAAAATGTCTCAACAAACGTGGAAAAAAAGAAATGCTGCCCATTCTAACATTATTTGTGTGCATTTGTCTTGGCAAATGCCTCCTGATTGCACAGCTACCAGGTGGAAACGGCTGTAAGAGTGTTTTTCTTCTTCTGGTATTAACAGCCACTTAAAGGAACACGCCAACTTTTTGGGAAATTGGCTTATTTGCCTTCTACCCTGGAGTTAGACAAGCGGATACCCTTTTCTTCTCTGTGCATGCATTAGGCTTAGGGAACAGCCGCACTGTTAGCCTAGCTTAGTGTCATTCACTGGAAGTAGGTGTGCCAGTGTAGTAGGGGTGGGAATCTAGGACGAGCCCTAGTTCTAGGGGTGGATGGCGGGAGGGGGTCTGGGTGGCTGAACGCAGCCCTATTATAGAAATTCAAGGGGCCCATGTTTGTATATTATGTTATTGATGTCATTGTAAGTAGTGTCTAAGTGTTGTATGTCTATAAATGTTAATAAAAATTATAAGTATAAAAAAAAAAAACGGGTCACTATGTTTACAGGAACGTTTTGGAGTGTATTTTGTGACTGTTGGGAACTATAGGCTACACTGGCACACCTATACTTCCAGTGAATGATGCTAGGCGGCGGCTGTTCCCTAAGCCTAATGCATGCACAGAGAAGAAAAGGGTATTTTATCTGCTTGTCTAACTCCAGGGTAGATGGCAAATGAGCTAATTTCCCAAAAAGTTGGTGTGTTCCTTTTTAGCCTGGGTGTGCACTGTGCAGGTCCTCCCAAGTATGTTGTAAGTGGTACTGAACAGTAGCCTCTAGTAGGGGTGGGCGATATATCGAGTATACTCGATGTATCGCGGATTGTTCTACCCGAGATGTAGTACTGTACTATATCGCGAACATCGAGTATTTAGTTTATATGGCGCCGCCCGCGGCCGAGAGACACTCTCAGTGCTTTCCTCGAGAAGGGACGGCGGAGCTATAGGCTATAACGTTAGTGTAGTCAGGGTTGTACAGTGCGATATAATGTTGCGGTTGTAATTTCATTAGACAGACCAGCGCGGACCTTTAATAACATGTAATTTAATTGACACGAGTAGGCCTGCCACGATAACACATTTTGCTGGGCGATTAATTGCCCCCGAAAATATCGCGATAAGCGATATTATTGCGACCGGTTAGAGAATTTTTTTTGAGAAATTTATTTCCCAAAACTTTTATTTTGAAGCCCACCGCTCCGTCTTTTCCGGTTTTAGACTTTTATTTTGAAGCCCACCGACCGGACCGGAAGTATTGTTGCGATTATCCTAAGCAGAACATATGAGCCGACAACATGTCTCGTCCGGTTGTTTTTGAGCTAATAACAAATGTTGAGATTGTTGGTGAACAACTAACTTTAGGTTAGTTTTAACGTTAGCTACTAACGTTAGATGCAGCTACTACAGGCAATCAACGATGAGGAGGAAGCGTCAAAGCAGTATATAATAGAATAGCTGCGGTGCGTAGGCACTGCAGCACGACTCGAAACTACCGGAGTGTTATAATAAATTAATTCATGTTTAACTTGTCCCCGTGTCCAGTCCTTTGACCAGCCCCACCCGTTCATTGTAAACAATGACCCATGTAATTGTATTAACGTTATTCTGTGTTGTACTTGTAGCTATGCTATACGTTGTATTTCGTTTGTTAGCTAATGTTGTTAGCATGGAATGAGAATCAAAGCTCTATCTTTCATCTTTATTTAGCAGTCCAGTTTCTCCGGGCAGTAGCGAGTAACTACTTGGGTCTAAAAATAGCTAACGTTACACTACAAATAATGCTACTTGGTTAAAAGGAGCCACACTATTGAGAAATGTAGTTAAGCTGTGGCGTTGCCCCACGGGGCTCCCGTGCTGTACTCTAGTAACGTCAGCGACCCGCCTCCCAACACGGACAGTGACTGACAAGCGGCACTGGTTCCGCCTCATTAAAACAAACGCGCAAATAGCAATTAATCGCGCCCGTCAAAATCATTGCATTCATTTTAATTATCGCAGCAATTAATCGATTTATTGCTTATCGCGGCAGGCCTAGACACGAGCAATAAGCTAACGGTAGCTGCTAACCAAGGTATCCATTAGGATTATGCTAAGCTAACTAGCGATAGCTGCTAACCCTGGTAAACTGTCAAAGCGGACTCCACAAGACTAGTTCCATTCGTGAGGAAATGGGGTGGGTTATATTGACAACGCTTGACAACAGCAGTTTAAACATAACTTCATATTTATTAGTTATTCGTTTCTGTATATCATTCAATTTCCATCTCCGTGTGTCTCCATCTCCATCTCTTCCTGTTTACATTCGAGTGTGACGTTATCACCTACGGCAGCTTAGACGATCAAAACGCGAACCTAGAACAAACCCCGGGGGGGGGGGGGGGGGGGGGGCTGGCTCTCTTGTTCATTCTTGCCCCCTCTCTCTCTCGCTCTCTCTCTCTCTACATTCAATGATTTAAAGTAGCCAAACGTTACAGACAGTATAAATACTAACTGGATAGTTGATATAAACATTTAATTTCATTATCTGAAATATTCTAAAATCATTAAGTCTGCTATAAGCCATTATACCTTTGTGTGTGATTATTATTTTCTCACAGTAGGGTGTGTATATATATACATATATATATGTGTGTGTTTGGCTAAAGTGGATAGAAAACACAGTACTGTGTAAAAGTCTTTATATAGTTTTTATATAAATTGTCTTAGATGTAAAAATGTTTTATTAGTCAGTAGACTACTCTTAGTACATTTTCATTAAATTATTTTTTAAAGCATCTTCATGGTTTAATAATGCAAACATATGTTGCAGGGACTTATTATAATCATCATATTGGCGTGACTGTATGCATCAAAGGGTTAAATCAAGCATTTTTAAGTGATTTAGAGGAAATGTAAATATATCGCGATATATATCGTGTATCGCGATATAGCCAAAATATATCGCAATATCATTTTTGGCCATATCGCCCAGCCCTAGCCTCTAGCCGTATGTAGTATGACGTACATGCAAGGAAAACGGATGCAGCACATCCTGCCATGTCATGGTGGCTTTAAGTAGATGAGCCAGCAGGTTGGGGAGATGCGTGTTTATGCAGTATTGTGACTGTCGGTGTCTGCAATGTTTTGTTTAGCTAATGTGTGAAATAATATTAGTGGATTGGGTGCCTTACTTTAAAAGGAATGTATTGTGGTAGGTGCTTGGATACTTTGCTGCTATGTAGTATGGATGGGCATGATTACCATAGCACTGGAAATGGATGTTGAAATGGAGCTTGTTTTGCTAAAGCACAAGAATAAATAATGTATCTTGAGTGCATGTACTGTATGTACACTGTGTGCAACAAATACATTGGATGGCTTTTAGACTTGGCCCCTTCAAAAGTGGATACGCTTCTTGCACTGTAGTTATTATAGGAAAACTCATGCACACTGAGCTTAGGTGAGTGAAATTATAGAGCATCTGTGGAGGCAAAGATGGGGCAGTGGTCGCAACTCTTTCTGACAACTCTTAATTCGCGACACTATAAATGACTGAATTGGCAGACAATTTAAGTTGTGTTGCTAGTACTGGGATCATAGTCTGCAACTACAATTCACTGGATTCGAACATGCCTGTATTACCACACTTCAAACTGTTGATAGAATCCCCTAAGTTGTTGTGTTCAAGGGAAGCGGAGAGGCGTTTGCAGATCGCTCGACAGCTCAACCACTTCATGTTTCAGTAAAATAATACACTTTTATTTCTAAATTTATGAGCTTGTGTTATCAAAGTGTTGATCGTAGGGTGCATCAAATTGCAATGCAAAAATTTTATCAATATGTCTGGGGTTGCATTTTGTTCGGACAAACATAAAAATGATTTGTGCAAAGTTTGGGAAAGATTTGTTGAGATTTAGAGGTAGCACACAGCATGTGAAATATATGAAAATGGGCCTTTTTGGGCCTTTTACTAGATAACATGACAAGGCAATTTCAAAAACGGCAAGAAATTGTTTTTGAGAACAACATTTATTAACCCTAACATTTAAGAACAAAATGTTTGATGACAACATTGAAATAGTCTTTCAAACATGTCTCAAGCATCCTAGAGTCCTAGACCGGGTCCAGCTTGCGCTTGCAGCAGCGAAGATTTGGCCGTGTTGAGCGGTCATGCTCAACTGCCTGTAGCACATTCTGCAGGTGCTCCTGGCTCCTGGCTGCTGCCACAAAGTCTGACGTCAGTTTGACGCCACGCTCGGCACAGTCATTCACAACATTGATGGCACGTACATTCACTGCACCCATCTGAAATGCTGTACTGGTAACCCAATCCTCTACATCCAGTGAAAGAAACGCGGGATCGATGTGCAGCAGGTGCATGCCGAACCAGCAGTCTCGGTTGGCAAGGTCAGCCAAGCTGGTGGTCGGCGAGAGGGTTGGAAACCAGTGCCAAAGCGGAGCTGTGGGGCTTGCATGGATATATCAGCCGGCTTGTGCTCCAATATAGCATCTGCAAGTGCGCGCCGCTCGCCAACTGGCACCTTGGTGCTGAAGAGTGCCAGGGGCAGCATCTCGCCTGACAGGTACCATAGGTGCCGCTCCAGCGCCTTAATCGCTGATGCTGCGATGCCCTAGTCAACAGACTTGTATGCGTACAGGTTGTGGTAGAGTGTAAGGTCATTCCATGCCGCATCTACGGCTGTGTCGCAGGTCAACCACCACGTTGCGTAGATGTGCGTGATGAAGTTGGCAAACGCCCGAATCTTCAGCACCTGCTGCTGTGTAGTGATGGTCCCCTGAGGAAGCAAGGCAATGTGCTGCTCCATCAAGGCCAGCTTGAGTGTAGAGCAGCTTAGCCATCCACCGCGCCTTGTGCAGTGCTCCCGGTCGTTGGAAGTTAACTGGAGTGTGCTCTGCACTGTCTGCACTCAGATACACAAGACATAGCTGCACGAACTCGCGATAGTCGCCTCGCTTGTAGTCGAGCACTCCTGCAGCGCACACAATTAGTTCAGCACGCAACTTGCCCAGGAACGGTGGTTCGGCATCGCCAGGAATGTAGTGGGCCAATGGGCCGCTGTCCTTGTGTGGCAACAGGTTCCAGTTGTCGCGCAGACCTGTAAACAATGTAACCTCTGGCGAGCGTGACGTCTCCACCTTGAGGTAAGTGAAGATGTGGCTGAGGAGCACCTCGCCGATGTGCCGGCACCCGGACCAGAGCAGTGGTCGACCCAGTGAGAGCTGGATGGCAATGCAGGCTGCCATGAGATGGCCAGTGTTTGACGCTGTGGTGTCAAATGCCATGTTGACAACCTGATCAGTGCAGCACCAGTCCTGCAGCAGCTTGCATGTCAGCCGGGCAATGATCGTTCCACATGCCTCATCAGTCCCCTTCATGTATGCTGGCACACCAAGCAGTTTGAGCCGCTCCGCGTCTCCGATCACCACTGTCAGACGCTCCTCCAACTGGCGCACATTGTTGAGCATTGGCGTCAACTTGCTGTCCCAGTGCAAGGTGCACATGGGAGGTGGTGTCCACTGTTCTTGCTGGTCCTCACTGATGGCCTGCAACACGTGGCGGCGTGCTCCGTCTGCTGTTGCGTAGGATGTGGAGACCTTTGCCGAATTGCCACCGGATTCCTCGATCAGACGCGCGTGAAGGCAACCTGCTGCATTGGTGTGATCTTCAACCGTGTAGCCAGTGACACAAGACTCGGCCGGCTGAGAATGTCTGATGGAATGAAGGCTGTGGTGCCAGTCTTCTTACGCTCACGGGTGGGTGTGTTCTCAGCCGGTGGAGCAGCTGTTTCATCTGCATTGCTGTCTTCATCACTTTCGCTTTCCAACACCACCACTATGCTGGACCTCGCAGTCATCTCCTGCTGCTCCTTGGTAAAGCATGCCTGCTGCGCTGCTTCATGCTCCTGTCGCCGCTTCAACTTGGATTGCAGATTGGCATCCAATGCTCCAAATGTGGCCACTCTGTCGCCCTTCATGCTGGCCAGGAAAGCAATGTCCTCTGGATCACAGATCAGCTCCTCTGCATTTGGAGACCACAGCGGGAATGTGGCATCCAGCTTGTGCTCCATTGCGTCCACCAGTCGAGCTGTAGCCTCACTGGAGCGCCTGGCCTTTGGAATGTGCCGCAGCTTGTTGCTAGCATCGACAAGCGCTACCATCTTGTCGCATGCTCGACGATCACTCACCATTGGAATATTGGCATTTCCATAAAATGGCCGCACCTGCTCCAAAACGTCCTTAGCCGCATGGAACCGTGACAAGGCTCCGGTCAAACCTGGCCGCTTGGCATGCAGTTGCGTGTCGCAGTTGTACAGCATGCACCGCAAGATCTGGCGACCACTTGGCAGTTTGGCACCAGTGATGATGGCATCTGCATTGGTTATGCTGGTGCCCAGACCTAAGACCAGGCTGTGGCTGCTCTGGCGGGAGCCTAAGGGCGGCGACGCCATCTTGTGAGAGCTAGATCCGGTGGTGGGTGATGGTGGCGTTGACTCCGTTGAGGGATTGAGTAAACTGATGAATTGCTGACCAGAACTGACCAGAATTGAGTAAACTGCGATGCAGAGCCACACAGGCAAAGCTATTTATAGGCCCATCCCCCCAAAAATTGCAGGTGCGAGATGTAATAATGTTGCAACTCACACACACACAGACTAACGCACGCACACACACACACTAACAGCAGGCCATGTTGGGGGAGGACAGCATGTACTGATGTACCGTTCCACCTCTAAATCACCTCGTATTGCAAAAATATTTTGCATGTATTGTTTTTACATGGATGGTAACACTTTTAGCACCCAGACAAATCAATACGCTGGAAATGTGTATTTTGATGCACCCGCCTATATTATTAAATGGAGGCATTATCACATGTCCTGGCCTGTACAATAGGCACTCTAAATCCTCAAATAATTTAATAAATTGTTTATTCAACTTAATTTTCTTCATTACTCAGTCCTTGGAAGCACAAGATATTTTTGTCTTAATATTTTCTATAGCTTTCTCACCCCCCACCCCATTTGCACAAGCATATCTCTGCCTTGAAAGTTTGGAGTGAGATTTTATTTAATAATATTTTGTTACCTTGTCCAACTTTAGTGGAGGGGGCCTAGAATTCAGTGGAGGGCCTTTGCTAAAACGTTAGAAAGATTTGTTACTTCGAAAGCGTGTTAACAAGTGTTACCATGAGTCTTTGTTTCGCAACTAGAGCTGTCCCCGAAGCCTGTTTTTGGGATTCGAACTTCGCCAGGGTTTTTCCAACGGACGTTCGAACAATAATTTTGAATCATGCAAAAAATTTTGAGTGCTTTGAAATGTCTCCTTATTTGCTAAACTTAATAAGACTTGTAAATGTGTTAGATTGTCCGACAGTATTTTCCTCGCTGTCTGAAACTACAGTTGCGTCTGAGGGGAGTAGCCACTGGCTAAGTACTTTCTGTCTCTGGTATCGAGAAGCACATAAATGAGAGGAGACGCGCACAAATCCATTTCCAGACACCGGGCCCAGTACTTTGTTGGCGGTGTGAAAATATGCTGAGAAACATTCATATCTTTGGACTGTTTGTGTTAAATTGTATCTGAATCGGGAGATTATCTAATCTCGGTCACAATTGAAATTGTATTTCTCCATCTCACAAAAGCTGGCTGGCAGTATCATTGAATAATCTACTCCAGTACGCGCTCCGAAAGTCTAAACTTGTGCATAACAGAGTATAGAGAGAATTGGTCCCCAATCATCGGGTAGCGGACCGGTACCTGGCCGTGGATCATTTTGTACCAGGCCGCAAAGATGGAATGAAGTTGTTTAAAAGGAAATTTTATTTATTTGCATTAGTCTTCCGTAGGGATGGGAATTGATAGGATTTTATCGATACGATTCCATTATCGATACTGCTTATCGATTCGATTCTTTATCGATTCCCTTATCGATACCTGATCAATTTATAATTTAAATAAATAAATTGGAAATGCAACAGAACTAAGCTGGTTAGAATAACAACATGCAACTTGACATTTCTGATTGTCATTTATTGTTGAGCCCCCATGTCAGGGGCGACAGTGGCTCGGCTCGGGAGGTAGAGCAGTCGTCTGGCAATCCGGAGGTTCCCGGTTCGATTCCTGCTCCTCCCGGGCAGCGTGTCGATGTGTCCTTGAGCAAGACACTTAACCCCTAACTGCTCCCGATGAGCAGGTTGGCACCTTGCATGGTTGCCTCCGCCGTCGTTGTGTGAGTGATTGGGTAAAATGTAAGGAACAAATTGTAAAGCGCTTTGGATAAAAGAGCTATATAAAAAGCAGCCATTTACCATGTCAGAAAAATACAAAAACTATAAAAAATAAAACATTAACTATAGCCTACACTTAAATAAAATAATGTATTTGAGATTCTCTTAAAATGTATTTATTTTTTTATTCTTAAACTAATTTAATCTATTGAATAACAGGTCGTTATTCCTCTGACTTCTGTCTCACTCACACACACACACACACACACACACACAGAGCTCCCTCCCCGGGCCCCTGTCCTGTAAGGTATTGGCTTGTGTTGCTACACGGACACATTTGTATGTTGCACCACGGACCGGTACTTCCTGTCTTACAGAGTACACTCCGTCTCTTATTATATGTGAACTAAAGAGTACAAGGTTTACACAATAGCCCCCACCCGCTGTTTTATTGTATTTGTACCTGTACTATCCGCTGTCGGCTGTTTATCTCTCTCTGAGAGCTTGATTAACTAGCATTAGCTCACGTTAGCTAGCGTTAGCTCCGCGGCTAATTTTAGCTCACCCTGAACTAAATCAATGACTAGGTTCTAAAGCATTCAAGTAGTTTTCACTGCACATAGAAGTAGCCAAACAGCGGGAGCATTTCGGGAGCATATTACCAAAACCCAGGCAATTTCGAGCCCTTAATGAATCAAATAGTCTGCCATGGCTACATGCTAACGCTAACATTATTGCGCAACTGTAGGAAAAACCTGGCAGCGATAAGGGAATCGAAAGTCACAGGAGCCACACTGTTCCAGGCATCGGCCAATTAAGGCTGAGCCCGAACGTTCGAACGTTCGTTCGTTACGTTGACATTCGGACTTTAATTAATTGGTTCGAACGTTCGGTGAAAAAAAAAAAAAGGCAGGCGCGCGACGTTGAGGCGATGTGAAGCGGCGCGTCCCCCGAGTGCGCTCGGCTCAACCAGTGTGGTCTCTGCCGGGCTGTAGCTGGATACTATTGTCTCAACCAATGCAATAGAACCATTTTGATTGACAGGCGATTCTGCCAATTACGTCACACCGCTTGCACCCGCCTCTGCTGTTACCACCAATCGGCAAGCGTTTGTTTATTTTTTTTACTTCCGGCAATACATTTATCTGCTTGCGAGACCGAGAAGCACAACAGAGTGAACAGACTCCGTAGCTCCCCGCTGAGGAAGGATCATTAATGAATTACCAGCCTTTTTCGGCCACGGAGCGCGAGCTTCATGGCGGGAGGTGGTTGCGTTGTAAACAACTCTGGCCGAGGGCGGACGGGCGGCAGGCGTGTTGGGAGCCCGGCGGCACCCCACCGGTGTCTCTCTGTCGTCCCCCGTTCCTAGGTAGACGGTGGAAGGAGCTGAGGCGCGCGCCTCTCTCCTTCCCGTCGACCAAGAGTGAATACCTGTTATTGAACGTGTAACACTAACTATATAACGCTAATGCCACAAAACGAATGCATTTGTTTATCTAGCCCCTTACGTGAGACTGCGGTGTGCAAGGGCTATTGTTTATCATAAGTAGGAACTTTATGCAGTACTCGGTAGCTTGTTTATTTTCTTCTGAGTGCTTTGTTTAATTACATGTTTACATGAACAGCCACCACTGTAAACATGTTTTTTCACCAATAGATTATGCAATGCCGCCCTCCGTAGGATCTATAATACAAAAAACAAAAAAATTATATAAAAAAAAAAAAAAATGTAATATTTTTTTTATTAAAAAAATTTACAAAAAACGAACGTTCGTTCGATAAACCCTGGCGAACGTTCGAACCCTAAAAACAGGGTTCGGGCTCAGCCTTACGGCCAATTGGGAACCGGTTTTCGATTCCCATCCCTAGTCTTCCGGATATTTTACTTTGAAAAATTGCCACTTTGGGCCGGCTAAGTGGCGCAGTGGGCAAGGCGCTCGCCACTAACGCAGGAGATGCTGGGTTTGAGCCCAGCTCTCTGCGTTGCTTCCGGCTTGGCTGGTCGTTCATACTAATACAATTGGCAGTTAGGGGTGGGAAGCTGGTGGGTGGGGATCGGACGCTGTGGACAGCGACTCCTACAGGTCGGTTGGTGCGCCTGTACAGCAGAATCAGGAAGTATCGGGGGCAGTGTGAGCCTCCCACGCGTTACTCCTCGCCACTGAGATCGCGCTGTGCAGGTGAAAAGATGCGACGGCTGTCTCCTCGTGTACCGGAGGGGACACGTGATGCAAGGCTTCGTCCACATTGCAGCCGACCAGTGGGAGGCATGGTCTAGCAACGTTCGAGACAGGGGAGGGAAGAATTGGATAATACGAAATTGGGATGGGAGAAAAATAGAAAAATGGGGAGAAAGTAGATTTTAAAAAAAGAGAAATTGCCACTTCCGCCCTCGCCTCACTCTTTTTTGTAAAATAAGCCATAATGCTCCCCTTCGCGTAATTCACTCACAGCTCGCGCTGTAGTTGTGGCAGAGACATGATTATAATCGGGTTTTTATGCACAGTCTCCCGAGCACATAGAGACGGCGTACATAAAGGCGGAGGTTCAAACCCATTCATTAAGATTCAAGTGCCAACGTAACAAACGAAGGTCCGAACCTTCTAACGTTTGGCCTCAGCCCTATTCGCAACATGTTGAAAAGGCTCCCGAGACGCAGCCGAAACACTCTTCATAGTATTCACAGACATCTTGGTCAGCAAACTACGGATAATTGTAATCAAATAACCGGGTAATTATCATGAAATTACAACCGATGAGCTATCTGACATTGCGCAATATTGCTAGACATGATGCGTGTCCATAAGAATACTGAGTAGAAGATGATGCACACTACAAATTCAAGGTGTGGTGGCAGGTAGCTCCTCTGGGCAAAGATTACTCACTTGACAAGTAGCAGGTGTACTCATTAAAGGGGAACTACACCCAATTTCACTTCATACATTATTATGTTATTCCTATGGTCAAGATCTTGAGTCCAAAAATATTAAACTACTAGTGAACATGAATAACTTTCTCCAAAATCTAAACTAGTGTTAAGTTGAATGTGTGACATCATTGGGTATAAATTCTGAAGCTGCTCCATAGACAATGAATTGGGAAAGATGGTAAAGGTGGCAGTCGGCACCCAGGGGGTTGTGGGTATATGGGTACATTTTCTGTTTCAGAACAGGAGACCACTACTATAGAATAAAGCTAATTTGGGTATAAAAAACAAAACATTCTGAGGGTCCACAAAATCGGTCAATGAAGCAGCTCCAGACTCTATACCCAATGACATCACAGGTTTCTGGGTTTGGGACTGAGGCCATGTCCCGTTTTAGGCAAAGTGTTTTTTACTCCCCTTTTAACTTGGACATGCAAACGAAATAATTCAAGTGTAACCATGGCAGTAACCATGGCAGTAACCATGGCAGTGAGTATCTCATCGCAAATATTGATTGAACTTTCCTCGGCCATGGGGATAACATATTGGAATTCTTCTGTCTGGCGTTCCCCCTTTTTTTTAAGATGAAATTTGGCATTGAATTTACCTTGTTCTCCATTTCTTCCTTTGTGCCTTTGCTCCCACAGTGAGAGTAGCATGTTTGTCTCCAAGAGACGTTTCATTTTGAAGACATGTGGAACCACCCTCTTACTGCAAGCACTGGTGCCTCTGCTGGAACTAGCCAGGGAGTACTGCGGCTTTGATGCCATCCAGGTAAGAAGACCTAAGTGACGTGCACCCTTAGTCACCCACAGAGACCTGCACCCTTATTCACCTACAGAGACCGGCACCCTTATTCACCTACAGAGACCGGCACCCTTATTCACCTACAGAGACCGGCACCCTTATTCACCTACAGAGAGACATGCACCCACCCTTATTCACCTACAGAGACCTGCACCCTTATTCTCCCTTATTCACCTACAGAGACCGGCACCCTTATTCACCTACAGAGAGACATGCACCCACCCTTATTCACCTACAGAGACCTGCACCCTTATTCTCCCTTATTCACCTACAGAGAGACATGCACCCACCCTTATTCACCTACAGAGACCTGCACCCTTATTCTCCCTTATTCACCTACAGAGAGAGACGTTCTACCTTGTGAACATGTTGCACTGTAGTCTCAATTCACCATATTCCCATGGTGGCCATTTATCTCCTATGTCATGTTCAGGTTGGGATTCCTTTCCGCCCCCAATCTGAGCATGACGTAAGAGCAAAATGACTGCCGCGTGAATATGGTCAATACTGACAAATCGCCATTGATCGCGGTTCCGTCGGTCTGCAGCTTTTTTGTCGATTGTGATTTTGATCATGTAACTTTATCTATTGAAATGCCCAACAGAATTTCTTCTATTCTCGCAAGAACTTCATGAAGCCAGCCCATCAGGATTTCCCTCATCGGAACTTCCAGGAGGAAGTGGAATTTCTCAGCCAGATTTTCCCAAGTATGTAACCCCCCCCTGACAGACCCATCAAACACATACTGACCTTCTTCTGAAAATGCATAGTGAAGAATCTGTTGAAATAAATTAGGCAAGCATATTATATTTAATCTTATAAGTTTGTTTGTGCCTGAGCGTATCTCAAAACTCTGCCCTCCTTTCCTTGATCCTCCAAATCACAACTGTTTCCTCAGACAAATATAACGGTTGTGATCGGAGGATCAAGGAAAGCAGGTGGAGTTTGAGATTAGGTCAGTTCATAGGAGAGGTGGATAAGTTGCAAAGCAATCGGTGTAAACTGACGGAATGTTTCCTTATTACTCTTATCTAGATGGTGCAGCCTACTGTATGGGACGTTTGAACTCGGACTGCTGGTAAGATCATGCACTGTTTACACATCAAGCTGTTGGCAGGAACCTTAACGGTTGTTATCGACCATACACACAGGCCTTTCACACGTGCCGGAGCCGGTTCCCGAACGTAACCTCGAACCGGCCGGCGAGTTCACACCGGGAATAATTGGTTCAGAACATGACTGAGGCTTTAGTTTGGCCCTATAAGAAAACAGTGAGCACCGATTTTTCATGTTCCGAACCAATTATTCCCGGTGTGAACGCGCCGGCCGGTTCGAGATTACATTCGGGAACCGGCTCCGGCACGGAGCCCGGCCGGTGTGAAAGGCCTAATTGTGGTTCTAGTATCCCAGATTCATTCAGTATTTTACCTGCCGCATAGATGGAAATTATCCTTTTTAAAATCGTTTGTTTACTTGCAAAGTGGCTGGTAGAATGGACAAACTTGCCAGCCGTGGCCTAAATGTACCAGCGTTTGACCTGTGGAATGGCAACGATTGTGATTGGAAGATCAAGAAAAGAGGGCGGAGCTTGACGTTTCTAACCCTGGGGTAAAGGGCACGGGAGATATATGCACATCAAAGAAGGCCCATGTTTGGAAGCTATTCTCACGTTCTGGTGTGTGGCCATAACATTACCTTCCGTCTGCTGCCGGTCACACCCTCAGGTACCTGTTTACTCTGGATCTGCCAGAGTACTGGGAGAACAAGCAGGCGGATCAGACGCTGGAAGTTCTGATGAGTGACCTCGACCCAGCAATTATGGACCAGTTCTACATGAAAGATGGTGTTTCTGCAAATGATGTCACTCGTGTAAGCACCGCCAAACCCGCCCTGTACGCGTTCGTACTAGTCCCACACAAGCCAACACACTTAAATTTAAGTACCGTTTTTGTCCCCCGCATGTCGTCATCCATCCGTCGGTCACGCGCCATATCTCTATTGACAATAACTTCCAACATTTACAAATTACGACAGGGAGACATTGTTGATTGTTGTTCATTATTAGCGTGTGTCCCTCAGTTAAAATGTGACAAATCATCGCCGATGCTGTACTGTTTGCTCTTGCAAGAAAAAGTTGCGTACTAGGTCAACTTTCATGAGTGATGCCTTGCAACTCCCTACAGGGATTTCACTTGCTTTTAAACGCCACTGGTTCGGCTTTGACACATTTGGAGGGAATGATGTATATTGTCACAAATTTCTGGAATAAAAATAATTCCTTTGATCGTAGTCTGGTGTTGCATGTCCGTCTGTTCATATTGAGTTATTTTTAGGAAACTTCCAATGGAATTATGAATCTTGCATGTCGACATTAACACTTTTTAAACCAGTTAAATTTGTATCACACTATATCTACCACATATCCAGCAGTCCTTGTCTTACAAATGTGTTTCCCTCAGGAACCATCATGATTCCTTTTTGCAGCAGGTGTTTTGACTTGTCAATAGTTAAAACCGTTATAGATTCTATATTTAAGGTCAAACCTGTGTTTACTCATCGATGGCAAGTCAAAATATCTGCTGTGAAAATTGCCTATTAGTCATCATATTGGATTTTACCCAACAGTCATTTCAACCATAACTTTACACACAACTTTGCCTGAGAAGACTGATGTACACCTTCACGACATGCATTGTGTATATATACTCAATCCAAGCATGGGGTGACATATTTGTCAGTGATTGGCCAGGATGATGGCATTATCCATAGGGGGCGACAGTGGCTCGGGAGGTAGAGCAGTCGTCTGGTAATCCGGAGGTTCCCGGTTCGATTCCTTCTCCTCCCGGGCAGCGGGAGCAAGACACTTAACTCCTAATTGCGCCTGATGAGCAGGTGGGCACCTTGCATGGTTACCTCCGCCGTCGGCGTGTGAATGTGTTTTGAGTGAATGAGTAAAATGTGAGTAACAAATTGTAAAGTGCTTAGGATAAAAGCATTATATAAATACAGCCATTTACCATTAGGGGGACTATGTTTACCATTGCCTTTTTCCCCCTTTGTTATTCAGATGAGTGGAATTCGTGACCTGATACCAGGTTCTGTGATTGATGCCACAATGTTCAACCCTTGTGGATACTCAATGAATGGAATGAAGACTGACGTAAGTGACTCTTAATACAGAGTCTTCATGCTCGTTCGTCCACTTTAACCCTTTCACTGCCACACGACAGAAGGTTAACCCTTTACTATCAGTAAACGGCTGTTGTGTGGCAGTGAAAGGGTTAACCGTTTGGTAGTGCGGCAGTGAAAGTGTTAAAGTGGATGTCTTAAAATTAGTCTCCTGTGCCTTTCCGTTTCCAGCAGGGAACTTACTGGACAATCCACATCACTCCAGAGCCAGAGTTCTCTTATGTCAGCTTCGAAACCAATCTCTCTCAGACGTCCTATGATGATTTGGTCCGGAAGGTTGTGGACGTCTTCAAGCCAGGAAAATTTGTCACCACCCTCTTTGTGAATCAGGTGTGTAAACCTTTTTCTAAATGTAATGTCGTTCCAGTGTCTTTGAACCCTTTCTGGTGCATGCAAGTTCTTGGGGAATGTTTCCTTGGACTTCTACTCCGTAGATTCCAGTGGCCAGTAAGCCTCTGCTTCATCATTAGAACATCTCTTCATTTGTGAGATTGCACACCTGAAAGAGTTAACGTACAGGCATCGTCCTAACAACCTATTGTTTCTGTCTGCCCCATCCCCACAGAACTCCAAATGTCGCAGTGTCTTTACCTCCACCCAGAAACTCGAAGAATACAAGCGCATCGATCGCCAGTTGGCCCAATTCAATGATTACAATTTTGTCTTTACAAGTTACTCCAAGAATCGCCAGCAGAACCAACAGAGTTGAGCGTTGAGAATGAAGAAGAAACGTAAAAAGAAAGCCGGGGGCCGTGGGGTTGCCCCCTGCGGCCCGCTTTTCCTCCCGGCAGAGGGGCCCCTTCCCCTCTGCCACCATTGTCCAGGATCTCTTGGCTCCGAAGAGGCCACAGGCCCTAGTTTAACCTCCAGTTTGAATTGTATGCATTGTTGTACCTATGACTTAGACCTCTTGCATGAAAGCTCCTTTCTCTGTCTAGATATTCTAGCTCACTCTTGCTGTGATCTTGAAGTGCATGTAGAGGAATTAAAAACGCTCTGTTTGAGGCTGTCCACCTGTGCCCCATGTGCCCAGTACAGTAGCCCCTTCCTGCAGGTCTCCCCCCTCATCCCCCACAGACAAGGTTTCCGTGCCCACTAGGCCAGGGCCCTGACATGCTCAGATGGGTCCGCTGCTCCTTACCGTCACAGTCAAAATACACTACGTTAAACTGATTTGCTGCTCAATCTGATCATTTGTACTGTACGTGTGCATTATTTTGATCCTTTTTTTGAGTGCACTTTAGAACTCTCATCGTTTGTTTTTCAGCTGAGCCCGCCGGTATACTCTTTGGTACGAGAAACTCGAGGCTAACCTTTTTTGTCTTGAGTATAAATTAATGTGATCTTATAAGCAGCTATGTGCTTTTGGCCATAATATTATTTGTCATGTAAATGTCAAAGAACATTATATAATTCCCTGTAAAACAATTGCCATACTTTTCTGTTAAATGTTGCACTATATTATGAGAGGAACAGGAGTTACTGGTCAACATGATTTGGTTGCTCATGGCTGTAAGCTGCACTGAAGCCAAAGGAATTCCTGCTTTGTGAGGCTTGGAAGCAGCGCTGTAATTGGGTCAGAACACCCCTGCGCAGTCAGCCATGCGTCTCCACCTTGACAATCATTTGAACCTCTGAATGTGTCCACAAATAGAGGCTTTTAAGTTTCATACCCAGCAACTGCACAGCATTCACATGTAAATCATTTAAGACATATAGTAGTAGCTTCAACTTGGGTCAGTGTAAATGTGCACTTTTTTTTTTACTTGAGGCTTCTTTTTTACAGTATGCTGTATCAATAAGAAGCTTCTGGGTCTGTTAAAAATTCCCACTTTAAAAAATTAAAATTACAATTTAAGCACTAAATTTACACATTGACACGAATCGGCTAAATGGAAAATTTGGTCCCAGCTGAATGTAGCGCAGTCATGTTAAGTAGACTGTCCCAATTTTGAATGTAGAGGGCTCTAGAGAGGAGCCTGTCCAGGGCTTTATCTGAATGTATGACTGGAGGAGACCCACTCCCCCATGTAGCTATGGTGCAGGTCAGGACAATGCCCTCTGCCGTCCAGCACGGGAGCCATTGTCCAGGGCCCAGCGGGTCTCCCTGACTGTCAGCTGGCCCCAGAACCGCGCACGACAAGAGTGGCCCTCCTGGCTGCACCATGTGGCTCTGAATGGGAAATAATGAATCAGACACTTTGCTTAGTGCAGCGCTTGCCCAGCAAAGCATTTTTCTTTTTCTAAACAATATACATCCTCTCCCCCCCCCCCCATACAGAAATCGGTAAGCACACAATAGAGGCCACCGATCTGAGCATGCCAGGGTGATCCCGGATCATTCCACACATAACTGTTGCATAAACTGCCATTTTATTAATTTTTTGTTGTACGCAGACATTTTGCAGTGAATTGGTCCAAATTGTGACTCTCCAGCATTTTCCCTCCTTTTTTTTTTCTTTTTTTTGTGAGTACCACACCTTTTGTTCAGTGAGGGGGGAAATCCTGTGACACTATGGTGCATGTGACTACTAGTACTGTATTGCTTGACAGTGTAGTGTGCTGAGCTCTGTTCCTCCCTGTGTAAGTAGATCTGTGTGCTTCAACTTCCTCTTGTTTTTTTTAATCAGCTGAACTGTAGTTGGGACTGTGGCATCCTGATGTTGTGTTGAACAGGTGAGGGACTCTTTCCCTCTGGAGATTAATGGGTTAATGATAATACTGTTATCTGGGGATTGGGTTGATTTCTACAATTTTAGTACTCCTTAACAGTGCTGAGAGCAGTTTGCATTTCATTAATGTTTCTAGACACATGGGTTTGTTACTTGACAGCGGTTTTGATTGAATGTTGGGGGAAAAAAGATTGGGTCTTCTCCATTGGCTGATCGGTGTGTTCATGATGCTTCTCCTGCCAGAGAATGCAGACTGGTTTTGAATTTGCTGACGGAACTGGAGATGACGGGAGAAACTTTTGGTTTCTGTGTTTGGGAGACCCAATGAACTGCTCTGCCTTCAGCACTCATAAGGTTTACATCCTGTTCTTGCCCCAACTATTTTGGGAGTGAAACATGAAAACTGGTTTTGAAAAGCACCTATAACAATAACGGCACATTATCACTTGAGGAGTAATTTTAATGAAATTAGGGCGGGGGAAATGTCATGACAGTTGTCATTACATGTGGACCACTAGATTAATTGTGCAATTCCATGTAAGGACTCGAGGTGAAGTTGACAAATGGAATGGCTTCCCTCCAGTAAGTCTGTTGTGGATTTTGGAGTGGTTTTGTATTATTTTCATGAGGACCAACCTTCTACTTTTGAGTCCTTACCTGAAATGTACATTCTCAAAATGACTTGAGTGATTAGCCATGAAAATTGTTATAACTGCTTTAACCAGCAGATTTTAAGAGAATTTCTACCAGCACTGTTCATACATTTTTTTTTTTTTTTTTTTTTTTTTTTTTTTTTTTTATAAACTGTTTTTGGATTAAGTCATATAGACTTTGACAACCTGGGGTAGTGGGTAGTCTTGTTGGTTTGGAACATTTTTTGTTTTATTTTTATACTATAAACTCAAATGCATTTTTTGCAGTTTAATGGTAACGATTTTTTACAAAACATTTTTGTAAGGAATGCATTTTTGCTGCGGACCAATCATATTTTTTTTTTCTTTTTTGTCCAACTGTTTTTGTTGTAAAATCGGTGTTCCAAACATGTTTTGTGAAGTTGAGGGGTGACCTTTTTCAAAGCTAACTGAATCGTGTTTTGATCTTGCCTTGCCTTTTGGATCCGGTGAAAGGATTCTGGGGAAAGGGAGTCAAAAATCCCTGAGTGAGAGGGTGTAATTGCAGGATGTATCAGGATGTACTGAAGGGAAACTTTGCTGTTCTAATTCTTTTTGCTATTCTTTGGATGGTCAAGATGTGCTGAATATATCTGTACTATGAGCTTGATGCTTAAATAATAATAATAATAATAATAATAATAAAAAAAAAACTTCTGTGCAAACGTTTGGTTTATTTGTGTCGAGCATGAGTACTTCATATGTTTAAGTCTACCGTTAATTACCTTGATTAATTTGGTTGTCTTTGAGGAGTAGCAGAAATCAGTGAATCAAGTAAACCATATTATATGGTTTTAATTTGCCAAAGGAGTCGAGGGTTGTTCCAATAAGCCAAGCCACCTGACACCAAACACATGCAACTCTGACAACTTGCTTTACATGTGTATACCCAGGGAAAGCTCTACTGCATTTAAGGACCAGGGCCAAGGATGGCTGTTTTACTGCCGTACTTGCCTGTGGTTAGTAATGTAATGATCCTTGCAAGCTAGCAAAGAAAATCAATGGCCCTGGTTAGAACTCAAAATCCTTCACCTCCATGATCCATTGATGGCCAGACGGCAGTAGAGATATAACGTAAAGGCTGTACCTCCTGGGTACATATCCACTTACTGTAGCAGGTGTGCACTTTGACACTGAAAAGAGTTACGCCTATACCAACCTTTATTGCTACCATTACAATGAAAACCCCAAGGGCAAAATTCTCTGATTATGCACCTGTACCTCAACCTCTGTCAAACAGGTGACTTTACATCAAATGGTGCATTTATATAGCACTTTTATCCAAAGCGCTTTACAATTTGTTCCTCACATTTTACCCATTCACACACCAACGGTGGAGGCAACCATACAAGGTGCCAACCTGCTCTTCGGTAGCAGTTAGTGGTTAGAACACTGCCACGCTGCCTGGGAGGAGCTGGAATCTAACCGGGAACCTCTGGATTATCAGACGACTGCTCTACCTCTCAAGCCACTGTCGCCCCATCATTCTCCTAGTTGTTCTGCTCCGGTCCATCTCATTTTCCTCTTATCTGAAAGGACACACAATTTGACTCCTGGCTATGAGCTGAATAGTAGCAGAGTGTGGCACTAAACAAGATTGTGTTTGAGGCCCCAACATATTTCCAACTGCAACCACCACCATTTTACACTCACTGCTCCTGATTGAATGACCACACATCACATTACACTCACTGCTCCTGACTGAATGACCACACATCACATTACACTCACTGCTCCTGACTGAATGACCACACACATCACATTACACTCACTGCTCCTGACTGAATGACCACACACATCACATTACACTCACTGCTCCTGACTGAATGACCACACATCACATTACACTCACTGCTCCTGACTGAATGACCACATATCACATTACACTCACTGCTCCTGACTGAATGACCACACATCACATTACACTCACTGCTCCTGACTGAATGACCACATATCACATTACACTCACTGCTCCTGACTGAATGACCACACACATCACATTACACTCACTGCTCCTGACTGAATGACCACACACATCACATTACACTCACTGCTCCTGACTGAATGACCACACATCACATTACACTCACTGCTCCTGACTGAATGACCACATATCACATTACACTCACTGCTCCTGACTGAATGACCACACATCACATTACACTCACTGCTCCTGACTGAATGAACACACACACAACCCCCTCCAATGTACAGTAAAAATGACCAAGTATGGTCTTGTCAATATTCCAATGTACAGTGTTGCTTGTACAGTGTCCCCTAACCTCCCCCCCCCCCACTCCTACCCAACCCCCACCCACCCAACCACCTCCAATGTACAGTACCCCCCACCTACCCAACCTCCTCCAATGTACAGTTTCTACGTCAAATGTATATACTTCTTTTCTGGACTCTTTTCGTATCAAACAGTACTGTATTTGCAAATCTGGTATGTCATAAATGTATAGATGTAGCAGTACTGTCTATCTGTATGTCATATATGTTACGATGAATTGAAAATGGGGGACCCTGATGTAAACAAGACGAAAGTCTTTCTCTGGTCTGCATCCCCTTAACAATTGTATGTATTGAGCCGTACTGTACTGTACCCATTCTGCAATCTGTTAATAAAATTTTCAATCAATCAAACACTACTCCTGACTGAATGAACACACACACTGCTCCTGAATGAATGAGCATACACACAGGACAGGGAGGTTGTGTCTGTAGCTCATAATATTTATATATATATAACATGCTGTGAAATATCTTCTTTTTCACAACAAATGAATTAATTACACTAGTTTCAGTGTACCTAAAATAATAGTGTGACCCCCCCCCCCCCTGGCAGGGCCCTAAATTACAGCATATAGGCTGATGATGCCAGGCCCAGGGGTGGCTTTACTTCATCTAGTGAGAGAATACACGTCATTGGAGATCAGTTTTCAATGTATACAGTCATTTAATTTATGAATGGAGGTAAACGGTACTCTATCCCACCCCCCCTCACAGTGAGCTGTGGTGTTCCACAAGGAAGCATACTAGGACCGCTACTGTTCCTAATTTATGCAAATGACATTTCATCAGCTTGTGACTGCAACTTGTTCCTGTTTGCGGACGACTCAGCCCTGCTGGTCTCTGACAAGAACAAGTTACAGGTTGAAAAAACCCTCAGTTCTGAACTCGGCAAAATCTGCATATGGCTCGCTGATAACAAACTATCATTACACATGGGCAAAACAGAGTCCATTCTCTTCGGCTCAAATAACAAACTCAGCAAGACCGACGGCTTCTCAGTTACAGTGGGTGACAATATTGTCACAAGGAAAGATGAAATTACCTACCTGGGTTCCATCCTAGAGGCTAATCTCTCCTGTGACAAAATGGCATCCAATGTAATAAAAAAAGTCAACCAACAAACTCGATTCTTGTACCGGATCTCCTCTCTGGTAAACAAGAATACCCTGAAGACTCTGGCAGGAGCACTCATTCAAGGGTACTACGACTATGCTTGCACCTCATGGTACCAAAGCACCTCAAAGGCGCTAAAAACAAAATTACAAACATCTCAAAACAAACTGGTCAGACTACTGCTTGACCTTACTCCTAGAACCCACCTCACCCCTGCCCATTTTGACAACCTAGGATGGCTTAGAGTAGACGACAAGAGTACAGCAACTTGCAATGGGCCTGGTCTACAAGATATACTACACGACCAAGGTACCCATGTACATGTCAAAATACTTCCCAAAGGTCAGTGAATGCCACGATCACAACACCAGAGGGAGCTCCACAAATCATGTTAAACCCAGATTCGGCTCAAACAAGGGACTAAACACGTTTCGCAATTATTCCACATCAATGTGGAACGACCTACCTAAAGCTGTAAAGGAATGTGAATCACTACACACTTTCAAAACCACTCTCAAAGAACACCTACGGGAGACTGCAATTCGAAACTGGCCCCTGTAAATGTCCTAACCCAACCCCCTCCAATGTACAGTAATTTACCTAATATGGTTTTGTCAATATTCCAATGTACAGTTTTGCTTGTTTGTACAGTGTTTCTCCCCCCCCCCCCCCCCCCCCAATGTACAATAAATTACCTAGTATGGTTGTCTTCCAATGTACAGTCTTGCTTGTACAGTTGTACAGTGTTTCCCCCCCCCACCCAACCCAACCTCCTCCAATGTACAATTTTTACGTCAAATGTATATACTCCCTTTTCTGGACTCTTTTTGTACCACAAACAGTACTGTATTTGCAAATCTGGTATGTCATAAATGTATAGATGTAGCAGTACTGTCTATCTGTATGTCATGTATGTCATATATGTCCTGATGAATTGAAAATGGGGGACCCTGATGTAAAGAAGACAAAAGTCTTTCTCTGGTCTGCATCCCCTTAACAATTGTATGTATTGAGCTGTACTGTACTGTACCCATTCTGCAATCTGTTAATAAAATGTTCAATCAATCAAACACTGCTCCTGACTGAATGAACACACACACTGCTCCTGAATGAATGAGCATACACACAGGACAGGGAGGTTGTGTCTGTAGCTCATAATATTTATATATATATAACATGCTGTGAAATATCTTCTTTTTCACAACAAATGAATTCATTACACTAGTTTCAGTGTACCTAAAATAATAGTGTGACCCCCCCTGGCAGGGCCCTACATTACAGCATATAGGCTGATGATGCCAGGCCCAGGGGTGGCTTTACTTCATCTAGTGAGAGAATACACGTCATTGGAGATCAGTTTTCAAATCAAATCAAATCAAATTTATTTATAAGGCCCAACAACACACGTTAATGTCCCCATGGGCCGTACAAGTCTTCTTTAAACAAGTCAAGAAGAAAACATAACAATAGGTCAAGAATAGAACAAGGACGCCATAAGGTCCAACAAATTTAAAATAAATGCAAATAGATGAAAGAATGCAAGCACTCCCAGACATACCCCACGCGAAGGTAAGGAAAAACTCACTAAAACCTAACAATAGGAAAAAATTCTCCACAGGCAGTGTGGAGGAGAGAAATCTTAGAAGGGCCATTCAAGGGGGGATCTCCCTTCTTAGATGTCGGTGATAGTAGTGTTGCAGACGGACAGTTGGTAAGCATGCACTCAAGTGTGTAGTGAAACACAGATGAGTGCATGCAATAGCAACTGAACATTTTGAAAGATTACAGATAGAGCTGATAGCGATAGCAACTGAACATTTTGAAAGATTGAAGATAGAGCTGATAGCGAATCTATTTGAGGCACAGGGGCGGCGCAGAGAGGGTCGCGTCCTCCCCGTCTTAATCACGGGACATTTCAATGTATACAGTCATTTAATTTATGAATGGAGGTAAACGGTACTCTATCCCCCCTCCCCCCCCCCCCCCCCTCACAGTGAGCTGTGGTGTTCCACAAGGAAGCATACTAGGACCGCTACTGTTCCTAATTTATGCAAATGACATTTCATCAGCTTGTGACTGCAACTTGTTCCTGTTTGCGGACGACTCAGCCCTGCTGGTCTCTGACAAGAACAAGTTACAGGTTGAAAAAACCCTCAGCTCTGAACTCGGCAAAATCTGCATATGGCTCGCTGATAACAAACTATCATTACACATGGGCAAAACAGAGTCCATTCTCTTCGGCTCAAATAACAAACTCAGCAAGACCGACGGCTTCTCAGTTACAGTGGGTGACAATATTGTCACAAGGAAAGATGAAATTACCTACCTGGGTTCCATCCTAGAGGCTAATCTCTCCTGTGACAAAATGGCATCCAATGTAATAAAAAAAATCAACCAACAAACTCGATTCTTGTAACGGATCTCCTCTCTGGTAAACAAGAATACCCTGAAGACTCTGGCAGGAGCACTCATTCAAGGGTACTACGACTATGCTTGCACCTCATGGTACCAAAGCACCTCAAAGGCGCTAAAAACAAAATTACAAACATCTCAAAACAAACTGGTCAGACTACTGCTTGACCTTACTCCTAGAACCCACCTCACCCCTGCCCATTTTGACAACCTAGGATGGCTTAGAGTAGACGACAGAGTACAGCAACTTGCAATGGGCCTGGTGTACAAGATACACTACACGACCAAGGTACCCATGTACATGTCAAAATACTTCCCAAAGGTCAGTGAATACCACGATCACAACACCAGAGGGAGCTCCACAAATCATGTTAAACCCAGATTCGGCTCAAACAAGGGACTAAACACGTTTCGCAATTATGCCACATCAATGTGGAACGCCCTACCTAAAGCTGTAAAGGAATGTGAATCACTACACACTTTCAAAACCACTCTCAAAGAACACCTACGGGAGACTGCAATTCGAAACTGGCCCCTGTAAATGTCCTAACCCAACCCCCTCCAATGTACAGTAATTTACCTAATATGGTTGTCAATATTCCAATGTACAGTTTTGCTTGTTTGTACAGTGTTTCCCCCCCCCCCCCCCAATGTACAATAAATTACCTAGTATGGTTGTCTATATTCCAATGTACAGTCTTGCTTGTACAGTTGTACAGTGTTTCCCCCCCCCCCAACCCCTCCTACCCAACCCCCCCCCACCCAACCCAACCTCCTCCAATGTACAGTTTTTACGTCAAATGTATATACTCCCTTTTCTGGACTCTTTTTGTATCACAAACAGTACTGTATTTGCAAATCTGGTATGTCATAAATGTATAGATGTAGCAGTACTGTCTATCTGTATGTCATGTATGTCATATGTCCTGATGAATTGAAAATGGGGGACCCTGATGTAAACTAGACGAAAGTCTTTCTCTGGTCTGCATCCCCTTAACAATTGTGTATTGAGCTATACTGTATTGTACCCATTCTGCAATCTGTTAATAAAGTTTTCAATCAATCAATCAATCAATTTCACAATATCATATAATGCCATAACATTGCTGCACTGTTTCCATGTCATAACGATGCTGACAGAGATGATGATGTGTTGTTGTTGTTGTTATCATCATCATCATCATCATCATCATCATCATCATCATTACATCACTAAATCGCAAGCAAACCAATGACAAGACGGAGTGATATATTAGGAGCGAGGGGGGAAACCATAGATATATATATATATCTATGGGGAAAATATATCTATGGGGAAAACAACCACTGACGACATCTACCGGTTGACAACATTCGTACATCGTGCACCGTCTACGGATGTGACGTACATGAATGTGCGACGAATGTTGTCTTCCACTCAAACACGTAATTCACGTGGTGAGAACGAGTGGTGCTAGCAAATGCACGAATAAATCTTCCAAAATGACACAATTAGAAGGAATAATGTAAGTTTTTAATTCGCACGTATCTAATAATAGGTAATAGTATCGCTATCTAGACGTGGCACAGACTATCTCTTGCTCAGAACTAACTTTTCCATGGCACTAACGTAGCGAACTTGGCAAAGTGGGTTAGCCGTAAGAACACAGCTAAGTAGCTAGCCTAACGTTATCCAATGCTGTTGCAATCCACGACTCTGTGAGAAGACAACCGGATCAAAACTTTAAATTACCCGTTTAAACCATAATTTTGTATTCGACTGTCAATTTCTGGTCGATTTACACTTCCCGTTGATCAAGCCCCGCTCTTGTACAATTTGACGTCCCGTGGCTCATGTTAACAATCTCATGTTTGCATTATCAGAAAACCGAAGACCAAGCGTTCAAAGCGCTTCTTGGAAGGCAGAGCACCCAAAATCGCAGAAGATGGCAAGACTACAATGATCATGAAAGGTGGCAACACCAACATGACTGTCACCCAAGCCTTAAAGGACATTGTAAGTTGTAGTTTGGGATTGAACTTTGATAACTTTGCATGGAAACACTGATCCAATTGCCAACCCCCCCCCCCACCAATGTACAACCCTACCCAACCTCCTCCAATGTACAGTTTCTATGTCAAATGTATGTCAGTATTCCAATGTACAGTGTGTGTCCCCCCCCCCCCCACCTCCAATGTACAGCCCTACCCAACCTCCTCCAATGCACAGTTTCTATGTCAAATGTATATACACTCTTTTTCTGGATTTTTTTTAGTATCACAAACAGTACTGTATTTGAAAATCTGGTATGTCATAAATGTATAGATGTAGCAGTACTGTCTATCTGTATGTCGTGTGTGTCATATATGAATTGAAAATGGGGGACCCTGATGGAAACAAGACGAAAGTCTTTCTCAGGTCTGCATCCTCTTAACAATTGTATGTATTGAGCTGTACTGTACTGTACCCATTCTGCAATCTGTTAAACTTTTCAATCAATCAATTCAATCAATCAATAACTTAAGTAAAGCCTTGTTTCCCCTCAGTATGCCCTAAAGAAGCCAAATGCAGTGCTGTACAAGAAGTAGGTGATTTCAGATTTGACTACATAATTGTCACGTTGTCAACACAACCACATGTCAAACACAAGACATTTATCGTCACAGAAGATATGTTCCATCATCATCATCAGCAATAAATAGTTGCCACATGGCCGCCCACCATGGAATAACTGCAATAGTTTTATTTTGGCAGTGCTTAGTTACCACACTATGCATAACAAAATATAATGGATATTATGTACTATAACTATGTGCTTTGGCTAGTTATAAAGAATAACAACAAAATGTGTATCTGTTTACAAACCCCTTCTGCCCATTACTTGTTCACATGACTGAAGTGTGTGTTGGGACCACTCACAGATGCTTCCCATTAAGGTTTTCTGGACTAGAATGAAACGAGTGATTTGAATCGTGTTGACAAAGAACATCTTCATCCATTTACAGTGTTTAGCAAAGGTACATATTCATTATCCATCTGCAGTGGTTAGCAAAGGTACATATTAATTATCCATCTGCAGTGTTTAGCAAAGGTACATATTAATTATCCATCTGCAGTGGTTAGCAAAGGTACATATTAATTATCCATCTGCAGTGTTTAGCAAAGGTACATATTAATTATCCATCTGCAGTGGTTAGCAAAGGTACATATTAATTAACCATCTGCAGTGGTTAGCAAAGGTACATATTAATTAACCATCTGCAGTGGTTAGCAAAGGTACATATTAATTAACCATCTGCAGTGGTTAGCAAAGGTACATATTAATTAACCATCTGCAGTGGTTAGCAAAGGTACATATTAATTAACCATCTGTGGTTGGCAAATGTACATATTATGGATAAAATGTGTCATCTTTTGCCTTTTAGAAAAAATATAACCAGGCCCTTCGAGGATTCTACATCACTGGTCAGTTTTTAAGAAACATTGCATGAATAACTTTTTTTATCAAACAGCTTATGCCTTATGTGCACAGTTACTCAGATTTGTGCCACTATTCTTATGTTAATCTTAAATTTTTTTTCAGGAATTCTTCTCCAAGAAGACAGATTGCTCTCTGTTTTTATTTGGGTCCCACAACAAGAAGCGCCCAAACAATCTCATATTTGGTAAAAAAAAAAAATTAGTTTGTTGTACCACCCCCCTCTCCCCAGTTAGTAGAGTGTGTTTTGAAGCATGGTGGTAATATTGACCTATTTGTTTTTTATTCTTACTCAATACAGGTCGTCTGTTTGACTTCCACGTGTTGGACATGATTGAGCTTGGCATTGAGAAATATGTCGCCCTGAGTGAAATTAAGGTAATGGTTTGAATGAATGATGTTAACCAATTAAGCTTTACAAACTCAATGGAGACATTAGGTTATTTGATGCTAAACAGTCATGAATTACTATTCTATAATATGGGCAGAGTTTAAATATTCTACCTGTAACCCCTTAACACAATAGCTGCCACGCAATATCAGCATCCTATAGTAGCTACCGCCAGCGCTGTAAACAGTGGGAGTCGCTCTGGCTGCAATCTGAGTCAGAGCAACAGTCAGTCAGAGAAGAGCGCTATATAAATCCAATCCATTATTATTATTATAACTATTTAAATATTATAGCTATATCTGCAATACTATGGCCCATTCGACATCAGGTATCTATTGTTCAAGATGTGGTTAAGTAATATTTTTCCAATTCATACATTGTCGTTTTATACCGTGGTGAATATAAGTATAGTTTTAGAGTGGTCTAGGATAATTCCTATAACGCTAGTAATAGGCCGCAATGCATACGGTATTATACTTAATCCATTGGCATTTCGTCCCTATACACGCTACAATTACAAATTCAAATGCATATGATCGGTATATATTATGTTCCATCATGCATGCAGGAAATGGGGGGGGGGGGGGTCGTTTATGATTAATTGATTGTCAATAACGGCATTCGTTAGTACAACTGCATACGTTGATCAGATGGATTGCAATTATAGAAATGGACAATCAAGCTGGAATTAACGTTAGATTGCTCTTACCTCTAGCCGATGAGACTGCAGAAAGATTATTCCAATTATTTGATTGCCATCTGCTAGATCGTATTTCCGTTTGGCCGACGCCATAAGCTCCAAAAGCATATTGATTCTTGCGTCTCGAAGGCGATTCAATGCACTCAACTGTTCATCTGGATCCACGTTACAAAATAACTGTGCCCGGATGACATTCACCAACGCACAGAGCCAAGCTTCCTGCAGAAAGTAAGTGCAACATGGGCCGAATACCACCAGGCGGCGGTACCGGGCCGTTGCGATCTCAGACAGAGTGCCAGATTTTCCCAGAGCCTTGCTGGATGAATTATGAATGGAAATAGCGAATAAAAGAAACGGATCCAATAACGAGTGTACTCGTTGTTGGCACTCAACGATTGGACGGCAATAACGAGTTATTGGCGCAGAATGAGTTAAGCCAGAGCGGTCCGGTACCGGACCGACAATAATTTCACGCCATGAATAGATCAATACAGTCTGTATTATATAGAGCGTTTTTTCTTCTTCAAATGTAGCCAAGAGTAAATAACCTAACCAGTGTTTCCCTTATATGCATGAGTGCCGCTGCTTTGAGACAGAGAGAGAGATACTCTCATTACGCGCGACACAAGTAAGCACGCCCTGCGTTCTGAGCGAGAAAGAGACTAATTACGCCGACGCAATAGATTGTTTTTCATTTAAATGTCTGGAAGAGCTCAAAAATAAATGTCAAATTATATTTTCGTTGCCTTTTTTGCGTTTACCTAAATGTTACAGATTGTGTTAAATGGGCATATGATATCGTCTCATATCGCTCGATCGCAGGCACCTGAATCTAATCTAATCGTATCGTGTCGTGGCAGACTGTGATATCGCCAAATATCGTATCGTTGTCCAAATAATCGATATCGTATCATGATGAAACTGGTGATTCCCACCCCTAGGAGGCACCCCTGTTGAAAATGGTGGTTTGGACTGTATAGGAGATACATACCGGTATTTTGACTCTACAACTATTATAGTGTCATAAAACAAAGCAATTATCCAAAGCAACTATATCACATTTCTTATGTTTTTGTATGTGACTGGAAAACATTTCAAGAATGACATTACCTTTACACACAACCTTTTTCCCCACTGTAACATGTAGATCCCCTCCACTCAAAAATGTGTTTTCCTTTATGGTTAACTCCTCTAAGCAGGACTTTGTTGCATGTGTGATGTCACTAATAGGTCGAACCTTACATTGTCCAATGTGGGGTAACGATTACCTTGAGCATACACAGAAACCTGAGTAGGCATTGACAATGTTTTTAATTAGCATAGTCATAGATCCTTGCATTCTCAATGAGCGTAAAGGAGATGCTGCTAAGCCAATTTCAGTTTATTCAAGAAACCAAGTTCTTTTTTTTTTAAACTTTGGCCATTTCCCTGGCTCTTTTATACGTTTATCGCATTTATACTTGGTCAAGTTCGACCGACAGAAGCAGGCTGAAAGGGTTCAGATGGGGGGGAAGACACTCTGGGAAAGGCACGGCTGCAGTCCGGGATTCGAACTCGCTCAGCCCCAGATCCGTGACGAGCACGGTTGTCCACGGCGCTGAAATAGCACTCGCGGTACGTGGTGAGCTACTGGAGCTCCCCAAGAAACCAAGTTCATAGAAATTGTTATTCAATATAGAAATGTTTTAGGATTTAAAATATATCTGGAGGGGATCTTTTAACAAAAGTAGCTGGTAATTTTCAGAATCTTTAAAAAAATATATATATATATATATTTTATATATAATTTATTTCCATTTCATGGGGTATTTTATGTGAATTAGATTCCCGCTCCTCCTGGGCAGCATGTCGAAGTTTCTTTGAGCAAGACACTTAACCCCTAATTGCTCCTGATGAGCAGGTTGGCACCTTGCATGGTTGCCTCCGCCATCGGTGTGTGAGGGTAAAATGTGAGGAACAAATTGTAAAGTGCTTTGGATAAAAGCGCTATATGAATGCAGCCATTTACCATTTACATTCGGTACATGTTCAGCAAGATTGCTTTATATCTTGGTACATTTGGTTTCTCTATTGCATTGCAGGTCGGAAAATGTCCTGAAGGGACCAAACCAATGCTGGTGTTTGCGGGTGAGGACTTTGACCTGGACAATGACCACAGACGTCTGAAGAGTCTTCTCACTGGTAATTATTTATTCAAGGAATATATCAATATTTATTTTTAATTATTATATATATATTTTTACTAAAACGTAATGACCTATGTTGCTTGCTGTAATATTTAATGTATCTTGTAGACTTTTTCAGAGGTCCTACCGTAACCTCAGTACGTTTGTCTGGTTTGGAGCATGTTATACACTTCACTGCGTTGGAAGGGAAAATCTACATGCGCAGCTACAGGTACAGAGCACCGCCTCTTACACAATAACAGTGAATACACACTGGGTACATTTCAGGAATAAGAATCCTAAGCTTTATTTTTATAACGTCTGAGTCACTTGCTCACACTCCATAAGTGCAATGTTAATGTAATAACGTCGTGCATTGCTCTTACAGATCTCTATTGAAGAAGTCTGGGTGTCGGACACCGAGGATAGAGCTGGAGGAGATGGGGCCGTCTTTCGACTTTGTCATGAGAAGAACACACCTGGCGTCTGATGACTTGTATAAGACTGCTCACAGACAGCCCAAGGCACTGAAGGTCAGTGATGTGTGCTTATATGGTCCCTGTGTTTTTCAGGCTTGTTTAGGTAAAACCGCCTATTGTTTGACACTGAAATTAATGACACCATCGTTCCGGTAAGGGGCAGGAGCTAAAATAATCGAATAAAACGGCGGCTGGGTGGCGTAGCGGAGATTGCGCTCGTTACCAATGCAAGAGACTCCGGTATCGAATCCCAGTCTCAGCATTGCCTTCGGCTTGGGCCGGCCGTCGTACTGGCTCATTTGGCAGAGTCAGCGGGTGGAAGTCAATGGGTGGGGATTGGACGTTGTGGACAGCGACCCCTACAGGTTGGTTGGGAGACGCCTGCACAGCAGAGACAGGAAGTGTTTTTTTTAACTTTGACCAGTCAGCTGGTTCTTTTAGCGTTTATCGCTTTTTCATCGCATTCATACTTGGTCAAGTTCGACCGACAGAAGCAGGCTGAAAGGGTTCAGATGGGGGGGAAGACACTCTGGGAAAGGCACGGCTGCCGTCCGGGATTCGAACGCGCTCAGCCCCAGATCCGTGACGAGCACGGTTGTCCACGGCGCTGAAATAGCACTCGCGGTACGTGGTGAGCTACTGGAGCTCCCCGTTGTTCCCTTTCTAATTTCCTCAAAAACATCTAGTCTAGTTAATGTGATCAATATTATTTGACAATTGATGCTTTTTGTTGGAAATTTCAGTCAGTGAGCTCATACTTTGAGCTCATTTTATATTTAAAATGATTGAGACAACGCAATCTTCTGTCTTCGTTGTGCATGTGTCACTATTCTGGCAGTGGCTACTGTTATTATAGTATTGTAATGAAAGGTCTGTTATTTAATGTTTGTGTAAAGGGCTATTTTAACTGTTGATGGGTAGTGCATCAGTAAAGTGAATATGGTATTGTGCTCTTGCTCTGTTTGAATAGGTGGAGAGAGTGGTTAACTGTATTATAATAGTAAATAGAAAAATATGTTGTGCGCTTGCTTTTTTCTTTTTGAAGGTGGAGAGAGTAGCATTGCTAGTGCCACAACAGTTTTATTTGAGGTTCATAAGAGTACATTGTACTAGGGCGGCTACGTGGCGTAGTGGGCAAGGCGCTCGCCACGAAATCTGGAGACACTGGGCTTGCCTGTTCGAGCCCAGCGCTCCACATTTGCTTTCAGTTTAGCTGGTCGTCCGTACTAATACACATTGGCCGTATTAGGGGGTGGGAAACTGATGGGTGGGGATCGGGCGTTGTGGACAGCGACTCCTACAGGTCGGTTGGTGCGCCTGCGCAGTAGAATCAGGAAGTGTCGGGGGCAGCGTGAGCCTCCCACGCGTTACTCCTCGCCACTGAGAGATCGAGCTGCGCAGGTGAAAAGATGCGACTGCTGTTACCTCAAGTACCGGAGGGGACTTGTGCTATGTATGACTTAGTCCACATTGCAGCCGGCTTGTGGGAGGCAAGAAACAGCGTTCGTGACAGGGGAGGGTTGAATTGGATGATACGAAATTGGGATGGGAGAAAATATAGAAAATGGGAGAAAAAGTGGATAAAAAAAAAGAGTACATTGTACTAAACAATTGTTGGCTCATTTGTTTGTGATTCACATGCACTAAAATTCACCAGAATGCTGTCTTTGTAACAAAAAAATTCCGGGTGGGGGACCCCCAGACCCCCCGCTTAAAAATTGGCCTGATTGGGGCTCTATTTCGCGCTATATCTCCCGGTATGAATTATTTCCCCAGTCCGGCCCTGCTCCCATGCGTTACACCTCGCCAATGAGAGTCCGAGCTGGCCGGTGAAAAGATGTGACAGGCTGCCTCCTCGTGTGCCGGAGGGAACACGTGATGCAAGGCTTCTATCCTCTACAACCCACCAGTGGGGGGCATAGTCGAGCAACGTTCAAGACAGGGGAGGGGAGAATTGGATACACGAAATTGGGATGGGAGAAAAATAGAAAATAAGGAGAAAAAGTAGATAAAAAAATAAAATAAAAATCCAATAAAATGAACGACCAAGTCAAATAATTTGAACGAGTGAGCAGTCTATCAACCCCCTAGTCACACAACCCCCTAGTCACACACAGTTGTATGCATACACAACATCCTGGTGCGTTCTGATTGGGAAGGGCGTTTAAGGTTTGGCACTTTGAAATAAAAAACCTTAAACCAAAGTTCTGCTCTAAATCAACGGCTGCCTATTGCTCCTTTTGAATGTTTCTCTTCCTGTTCCAGCCCAAGAGTAAGAAGAACATCTCTCACGACGCCTTCGGCACAAAGTTGGGCCGACTGCACATGCAGAAGCAAGACCTGACCAAGCTACACACACGGAAGATGAAGGGCCTGAGGAAAAGAAAGGGACAGGTTGTCGCAGATGAGCAGGAAAGCGCACAGAAAGTGGCTAAAGTAGAAGGGCAGAAAGTGGCTGAAGTAGACGTGCAGAAAGTGGCTAAAGAAGGGCAGAAAGTGGCTAAAGTAGACAGTTGATGTTTCAATAATGGACCGGATGATGACGACCGACTGGTGATTAACCATCAGTTACTCAAGCCTCTGACCCCATGTCTCAGTGCAGGGGAATCCTTTCTACTTCTTTTTCCCATTCAGTAGAATCATTATCAATTTGACTCTCAAAATCCTGCTGAGTTAGGAGGTAAATATTGTTCCTACTCTTGGATATAAGTATAATCAAATAAAAGTATAATCAAATAAGTGTTACCACCACTTTAAACAATGCTTTATCAGGTTAACAATAAAACGATGCAATAAAAAATCAAATGTATTTTTTGAGAGCCTCTTTTGTCAACTGGCAATCGACTAGCTGCTGAGACAAGTGGCTCCCAATGCCAATTAGTAAAAAGAGGTATTGGCCACACCTGGGACACCTCATCAAAGATATGGTGTCCCAGGTGTGCTCCATTGGCCCGGTGTCTTTAAATGGGTTTTTGTTTGTTTGGTTTTTGTAATGGTTGAGGAAAGACCTATGTTTGAGTTCACATTTTGAGTATTTCTTTTCAATAAAGGACTGTTGTTCATTTAAAGCTTTTTCTGCCTCTCTTGGTCCTATCACATTCAAAACCCACTGGGGGCAGCTGGGTAGTGTACTGTAGAGAGGACTAAGCACTCGTCTACCACCACAGAGCCGGGGTTCAAATCCAGTCAGCGGTACCTCCGGCTTGGTCAGTCGTCCCTGGGTATTGGCAGTATTCGTACGGTCTTTAATTAGTATGTACTCTGCTACTTAGGAATCTACCATGCCTATATTACTACCTACTATGCTAATATGTCTTTACTACTATGCACTCAAGTTCAACACTCTTTGATGAACAATGTTACTTACCCTTAGTTGTACCCTTCCTGCTGACAGAATTTGTAAGTCGCTTTGGATAAAAGCATCAGCTACATGTGTAAATGTAAAATGGTGGGGTGTGAGTACTGGTCATTGCAATAGCGACTCCTACTGACCAGTGTCTGTTCAGCAGGGAGGGGATCTAGGAGATGGCATGAACCCAGTGAAACTCCTAGCTGCCGGGTGAAAATAATGTATCGGAGGAGGCATGTGCTAGTCTACACCCTCTCCAGACTGACCATAGTGCAGCGCAACAACCAGGGGGAATTGGTATAACGACAAATTGTGGGATGGGAGAAGAAAAACTCCCAGCAAGGTTGGTTCAGATATTTGGAACCCTAGCCCTATTTCTTATTAACCAATGATGTTGAGCGGTAGAATCCTTTCTCAGCACAACCCATGTTGGTAAGCGGAGGCAACAGGGTATAAACAACATCCATAGATGTAGCAATAATCACGTCCCAACAGGTTGCCACTGAAAGGACGACAGGAACCAGTGGAGAAGCAGATCCTGAGACGAAAGTGGGGATGGTTGGCCACACTTTGAGGAAACCGGTTACCAGTACTACACGACAGGCCCTGACTTGGAATCCCCAGGGGAAGCGGAAGAGAGGGGCGGCCTAAGAACACCTGGAGGCGTGACACTGAGGCGGAGCTCAAGAGACAAGGAACTAGCTGGGGGGAGGCAGAAAGGACAGCCCAAAGCCGTGTTGGATGGAGAAAAGTCGTAGATGGCCTATGCTCCATTGGTAGCGTTGGGCCTAAGTAAGTAAGTAACAGGTTGCCACACAGGAAGATCATAAGGCAGATGGCAGGGCACCGCTTTCACCTCCAGGAAACCTGGCATCTCTACATACAGACAGACTCTACAACTACACTTAGACCATAAACAGTTCTTTATGCAGATGATTCAACATTGTATTACGCTGCACCATCATGCAATGTACTTAATTAAGTTTTGAGCAGAGAACTTAAAGTTGTGCATGACTGGGTAGTATGTAATAGACTTGTCCTTAATATCGCCAAGACTAAATGTATTGTGCTGGGAACAAGGTACAGGTCATCTACAAATCCAAAGCTTCATTTAAACTTGTGTAATTCGGCAGTTCAACAAGTTGAAAGTACTAAACTCCTTGGAGTGATGCTGGATTGCACTCTGTCTTGGTCTCAGCATATTAATTATATTGTTTTAAAAATGGGAAGAGCAATTGGTATTTCCAGGAAATGTGCTTCTTTTATTGCCCGTCCCCTTTTATGTCAGATAGTGCAAAGTTTAGTTTTATGTCATCTTGACTATTGCTCTGCGATGTGGTCAGTCCCGGCGCCATGGGCGGGCATTAGGGGGCCGGGCCCGCCCACTGAGTCAGCTGTGCCCACCCTGGCAAAAAAAAGATTTTTTTTTTTTTTTTTTTTATCAAAGTAAACTATCCAAATCCTTAGTCGGGGACAGCCCTAGTGGGCACTGATGTCAACAACAACACTACTGAAGCTAGCACGGCACTCTGTGAGAATTCGTTTTCTACCCTCAAGAACGTCTTTACAGAACATCGCCTTAGTATGCTTCATCGACGCAACTAAGGCCAATTTAATTCAGTTGGCATTTGAGAAGGACTTAACAAAAAAGTTCAGGAATGAGTGGAGGAGCAGTGTTTTAAGAAGATTTCACTCTGTCCCCAAACACCGCTTGCCTCTCTACTTATGATGGTGAGTAGCCTGTGGAGGAATTGTCAGTTATTTTTGTCAGTTCAGTTCAGTTTGTCAGTGAATTCAGAAGTGTTGAATAAATGGAGACTTTTCAAAGATATACATTTACATTTACATTTAGTCATTTAGCTGACGCTTTTATCCAAAGCGACTTACAAGTTCTGTGCGACAAGACAGCAAGAAGGGTATAACTCTATCAGCTGAGTAACAATGTTCATCAAAGTGTTGCGTGTTACAGTGTAGGTTAGTTTATTAGGACAAGTGCATGACATTAAGGTTAGTTTTTTTTTTTTTTTTTTTATCATTTCAGATAATGGTTGAAGAGGTGAGTCTTTAGTCGACGGCGAAAGATTGGACGGGATTCGGCTGTCCTAACTGGGATGGGTAGTTCATTCCACCATTGTGGGGCAAGGACTGAGAATAGGCGGCTTCTCTTTGATGACCCTCCGGGAGCTTGGATAGGAGTAGATCTGAGGCGGCCAGAAGACGCAGAGCGTAGGGGTCTTGAGGGTGTGTAGTTAGAGACCATTGACCGGAGGTAGGCGGGAGCGGTTCCCTTTGCCGCACGGTATGCTAGGTCGAGGGCCTTGAAGCGGATACGTGCAGCAATGGGGAGCCAGTGCAGGTCCCTAAGAAGTGGGGTGACATGGGCTGACTTCGGTAGGTTTGAGATCAGGCGGGCCGCTGCATTTTGAATGAGTTGAAGAGGCTTGGTGGCAGTGGCCGAGAGGCCAGCTAGCAGTGCGTTGCAGTAGTCGAGGCGGGAGATGACTGTTGATTGGACGAGGAGTTGGGTGGCTTCTTTTGTCAGGAAGGGGCGTATCCTTCTGACGTTGCTCAGGAGGAATCTGCAGGTTCTGGTTGTCGCTGCGATGTGAGCAGAGAAGTTCAACTGGTCGTTGAGGACAACACCAAGGTTCTTGGCGGTCGGCGACGCGGTCACAGCTGCATTCTCGACTGTGATGGAGAGGTCGGTCAGGGGGGAGGATTTGGCCGGCAGGTGGAGCAATTCTGTTTTGCTTAGGTTCAGTTTGAGGTGGTTGGTCGTCATCCAGGCGGAGATGTCGGACAGACAGGCCGAGATCCGCTCAGAGACGTGGATATCTGAGGGAGGGAAGGAGAGGAAGAGTTGAGTATCATCGGCATAACAATGATATGAGAAGCCATGAGATGTGATAATGTTACCCAGTGATTTAGTGTAGAGGGAGAAGAGAAGGGGTCCTAGGACCGAGCCCTGGGGGACACCCGTCCGGAGGGGGCGGGTGGCCGACAGAGTCCCTCTCCATGACACTTGGTAGGAGCGGTCATTGAGGTATGATGTCAGCCATGTCAGCGCAGATCCAGCCACTCCCATTCCTGCGAGGGCCGCGAGGAGGATCTGATGGTTGACTGTGTCGAAGGCTGCAGATAGATCTAGGAGAATCAGGACAGAGGAGAGGCCTTTCGCTTTTGCTAAGTGAAGTGCCTCTGTGACCGCAATGAGGGCCGTTTCTGTGGAGTGGCCAGTCCGGAAGCCAGACTGATTGGGGTCTAGGAGGTCATTCTGTAAGAGATAAGCAGTAAGTTGGTTGGATACAGCACGTTCAAGTGTTTTAGAAAGGAAGGAGAGAAGAGAGACAGGGCGATAGTTGGCTATGACGGTGGGGTTCAGGGTTGGTTTTTTTATGAGGGGCGTGACTCTGGCTTGTTTTAGGGAGGTGGGGACCACCCCCGAGTTGAGTGAGGAGTTGATGGTTGCAGTTAGGAATGGGAGGATGTCCGGTGCTATGGTCTGGAGGAGTGGGGAGGGTAGCTGGTCCAGCTGGCATGTAGTCGGACGGTTCGACGTTACCAGTGTCAGGGTCTCGGCTTCTGTAATGGGAGAGAAAGATGACAGAGTGAAGGATGAGGTTCTTGATTCAGCGTTTGGAATGGGTGGGGGTTGGGAGAAGGAGCTGCGGATGTTCTCCACTTTTTCCTCAAAGAAGATCGCAAAGTCTTCGGCAGAAAAAGATGAGGGAGGAGGAGGTGGGGGGGGGAGTGAGGAGGGAGGACATGGTAGCATGCAGTTTGCGAAGATTCTTGGCAGAGGCCTCGATCCTATGGTGAAAGAAAGAAGCTTTGGCATTAGTAATGGTTTTGGAGAATGTTAACAAGAGGTTGTGATATGTGTCGATGTCAGCAGTGAGGCGTGACTTTCTATACTTCCTCTCAGCCGCTCTCAGGACCTGTCTTTGTTCTCTCACTGCATCCGTCAGCCATGGACTGGGTGGGGAACGGCGGGCAGGTTTCTCAACGAGGGGACAGAGCTTGTCGAAGGAGGTTGCAAGGGCTGAGAGGAGGGTGGAGGTTGCCATCTCTGTGGGGAGAGCAGAGAAGGTGTCACTCAAAGGTAGAGCGGATATTATGTCAGAGGAGAGGGTGGAGGGGGATAGGGAGGGCAGGTTGCGTCTGAGTGAGACGGTTTGAGTTGGGGTGAAGACTTTTCGGTTAAGCATGAGAGTTAGTGAGAAGGATATGAAGGAATGGTCAGATACATGTAGGGGAGTTACCGTGGTGTTAATGATGCTGGAGTTACGGGAAAATATGAGATCCAAGGAGTTGCCTGCTTTGTGGGTGGGAGGCATGGCAGTGGGAGTCAGGTCAAATTGTTGTAGGAGGGAGACCACTGGGACCGACTGAGATGAGTCAGGCAGGTTGAAGTCGCCCAATAGAAGGAGCGGGGTACCATCTTCCGGTAAGGAGCTTAGAAGCATGTCCAGCTCATCTGTGAAGTGATCGAGGGGACCTGGAGGGCGATAGAGTGTAACAATGGTGAGATTGAAAGGATTAGAGACAGATACTGCATGATATTCGAGGGAGGAGAGTGACAGTTCTGGGAGTTGCGTTAGGTTTGTAGCCCATGAAGGAGATGTCATGAGGCCAGTGCCTCCACCCCGTCTGGAGGGTCGAGGTGTGTGAGTGAAGTTATAGTTTGTAGATAATGCTGCAGGTGTGACTATGGGCGTAGGCAGTAATGAAGTCAGCTTTCTTGACTGCTGATTGACAATTCCATAAGCCTCCCTGTACTGTGACAGGTGTATTAGTGGCTGTAGGAGGGTAGGAGAGATTAGCCGGGTTGCTAGCAAACTGGCGTGGATGGGTTGATTAGAATAGAATAGAATAGAAATGTATTATCCTGAGGGAAATTTGACACTGCAAATCACTCAACATTAAACATTTAGACAGAACAAGTCACAAATAAGAATAACAAAACAAATGGCCTAAGAATAGAATAAAATGAAATAGAATAAAAATAGAATAAAAGATACAGTAAATAAATACAGTAAAAATATACTGAAGTCTACAGTAGGTGTAATATTGCACAGTGCTGTTTAAAAAGTAAGAGTCCAGGAAGATGGTAACTGTCACTCTGTGCTCAGTGATGCAGTGAGGCACAGTGATGCATTGTATAGTTTGATGGCTGTCGGAATGAAGGACTTCCTGTGCGATTCAGTGCTGCATTTAGGTAGTTTGAGCCTATAACATGCTCCTCCTGTCAGCCAAGTCTGTGTATAGTGGGTGGGAGGGGTTTTCCCTGATGGCCTGGAGCTTAGCAAGGTTCCTCCTCTCCGCCACCCTTGCTAGAGTCCAGCTCCACCCCAACCACGCTACTGGCCTTCTTGACCATCTTATCCAGCCTGTTTGTGTCCCCTGCTCTCAGTCCGCTGCCCCAGCAGGTCTGTTATATATATCCCTTCAGTCTGTTTTTGTATAAGTGAAAGTTCTTAAGATAGAGAGAAATTTGATTTTTCAATGGCCTCTCTGCTGTTTAGTTCAGCACCGTGGGCAGCGCCAAGCAAGCCACAGCGCCGCTGTCCCAGCTGAAACGTATAAAATGGAACCTGTGTTGAAAAACCATTGTGCCCCCCCGAGAAAATGTTATGCCCCCCCACTAATTTGTTTCTGCAGCCTGGTTTGGATGTGGTCATCTGCTGCCAGTGGTGACCTCAGGAAGCTCCAGGTGGTCCAGAACAGGGCAGCACGGTTGGTACTGGGCTGCTCACAAAAGGCCTCTCTTGGCTTAACGTTGAAAATAGATTGTCTTTTAATATACTTGTGCTCTTCAAGTTGGTCATGAGCAGTAAAACTCCTGTTTTTATACATAATCAGTTTGTTTTTAGTAATATACAACGGCATGCAAATTTCTCGATTCTGATTGGCTGAAACAGTCCATTTACACGTATGTATTGCGATCAGTCCACGCTTGCTGGCCCAGGACCCGCCCACAACCGAATCACATCACATCAATCTGCCGGATCACAAGAAGGTGGACAATAATCTTTACAAATGGATATGTTGATAGCGACTAAACTACTAAATATCAAGCGATTCTGTCACAGCGAATGTCTTAGTCGTTTAAACAATGTTGGATGATGTAATTGATGGGTCTTGAATCATTCTGTAACAAAAGAAAAATCGCGGATTGATTGATTGATAAATTTTCAATTTTTTTTTCAATTTCTTTTCCCTTTCGACTGTCAGCGCTCGCTCTAGTCTCCACCCACCGCCACACACACCCCCACACACACACACACACTCTGCCTGCAACGCGGGGGATAGTCAGACTGAGAGAGAGCTGGGTGCTGCGCTGTTCTAAGTGAGCATGGCCCAGTGGCGGCCCGTGGATGCTTCGCCACTAGGGGCGCTATACCAAACATTTTGCAAACATGTACAAGGCACGCATTGGCGAATATTATCACCATTGCCATCGATCAATATATGATCAGTCAGTCAAATGCAACCACGTTTCCAATAGCCCAACACAAACACGCACAGCTCTCTCTCTCTCTCTCTCTCTCTCAGATGATGTCAGATCCATTCAATAATAAACACATTTGTAAAGCTCGTCATTTTAAACAAGTTACCATTCATTGTCTGAGTGGTTATGCCCCACATGCGGCGAAATTAGAGAGAGAGAGAGAGAGAGCATTTTAGTAAAGTTACATTTTCAACAAGATTGCTGCTATTTAAACACTTCATGGAAACGGGGTAACGTTAACCTTATGTCGACTGTAGTATTGTATGACCTCGACATAACGTTTAAACGTTAACGTTACTCCGTTTCCATGCAGTAATTATAAAAGTGGCCAGCTAAGATAACGGAGCTAACAGCTAGCAGTAGCTAACGTTAGTTGAAAGCTGTAACGTTACAACGTTATGCGGCATCAGTAGACAACGTATCATGTATTAAACTAGAGTTAAGATCGCTAATCTACCTTGTTGTTGGCTTGTTGATAAAGTATATCCACTCCATGGCATTGTCCATCCAGCCTGTGTTGATGTCCATCCATTGTTGTCCCTCCGCATCCATATAGCTTGTTGTTAGCCAACAAGTACTGTGTGAGTGAAGAGCTGTGTCTTTGTCCATTTCCGCCTCGAACAGCCTGCAAACTACCTGGCGTTCTATCGCCATGCTCTAAGACAAACTCTAACATTAACCAACTTTGAAAGAGTGCCTATAAGCTTAACAGTCTAAAGAACTTGCAGTCACGGCATGCTCTGTTGCCTGCATCTCACAACAACACAACAACACAACTATCTCTCAGTCTCACCAACGGACCAACCTAGGAATAAGCTAGAATTGGAACATTAGAAATTGGATTCGGCCAATCAGAGATCGTCTCTGTGAAATTCTGCTACGGAAAAAAATACTGGCGTCGGCCAATCAGAGAGCGTCTCCGTGAAATGCGGCTACAGAAATTCTTGACGCTACTGGCTAGACCGCTTCAAATCGCGCCCGGATTCCAACATAATAGTCATATTTCAACGCACAACGCGTTATGCACTGATTGGCTGTGACGGATACAGCGATCAAACTGTGACGCGCACTCAGAGCGCTATCGCGTCTAGCCCGGGCGAGAAATACGAAAAAATAAAAAAAACGTCACTTCCTGCTCAGGAAAACAAGTGTTTTTTTATTTTAGATAATAACGTTATATTGTGCATTGGAAATACAAACATACTTAAAATGAGTAAATATTATTCATTTTAAACATGTTTATATTATTTATAGGGCTATAAAACAAAAAACTAAAAAGTTTTATTTTCTTCTTCTCTGATTTAACAGCAGGTGGGTCGGCGCCCGTGCGCCCCTAGTGGCAGAGCCGCCACTGGCATGGCCTATTGAGTTGATTGATTGATTGATTGCTAATTTTATTACTGTACGCTTGGTTTCCAACTGGTTAAGTTTAGGCCCTCTACAGTAGGTTTAAAAAAATAAATAAAAGAATAGGGCGAAGAAAACATTTTTTTCCTATAGGGCAAAGAAAACGTTTTAATTTGTTTTACCTACTTTCTATAGAAGCATCTAAGAATGAAGTTCTATGGAAAGTAGGTCTGCATTCCCTTAACAATTGTGTGTATTGAGCCGTACTGTATTGTACCCATTCAGAAAGACTCAGAAGAAGCTTCTATCCCCAGGCCATCAAGCTGCTAAACGAACAATAAACACTATGCAACAACCATCAAATGCACACAGCACACACACCCACACGCACACACTCACTCAAACAAACAACACACTGCAGCACCCACTCTCCACACTTTAGATCACACAAACACACTTTACACTTTATATTTATTGATAAAGGATTTGCACTACAACTCGTACACCTACTGTGAATTGTACCTAAATTGCACCTCGTCCCATTTCTGCCTTGCACTATATAGTATTGTATATTAGTACACTGCACAGTATTGTATATTGTATGGTAACTACGTCTATTCTGCATCGAACATTGTACATATGTCTAAACTGAACACTGTGACCTCATTTTTTTTACTTCTAATTTTACTATGTTATTTTTTTTCATACTTATCTTGTCTTGCACAGTCTCTGGAGCGTAACAGTAAGAAGCATTTTGTATAAAAGTATTCTGTACTTCTGTATGACAAATATTAAAGAAACTTGAACTTGAAACTTGAACTTGATTCTGCATCTGGTAATAAAATTTTCAATCAATCATTCCAATAATACACAGTTGGATGTGTTAGTTGGTTGGATGCACTTCAAGCTGCTTCCACATGAGGCAACTTCTCTCAATCATTCCAATAATACACAGTTGGATGTGTTAGTTGGTTGGATGCACTTCCGATCTGCTTCCACATGGAGGCAAATTGTCTTTTTTGTAGTTGTGGGAACTACTTTTTCTGGCGGATGGTTTTTTCAATAAATCTTCGATTAATGTGTGTTTATTGTATAGAAATAAGGTTGGATGAATGTGGCAGTTGTATAAAAGCTTTACACCACTTGCAGTCGTGATTTGTGAACAATAAACCATGCCTAGGGGGGTCTAACGACCACCCCTAGGCATGGTTTATTGTTCACAAATCACGACTGTGCGTGATGTAATGCTTAAATACTGTGCATGAGGTTCCAGTAGTGGGCAGCTTGAATTGCCAGGTCCTAGAACCAGCGCTTTGGGGAGATCTTTTATTTTTAGAGCATTAACTCTTTGGAATGGCCTGCCTCGGAACCTCTGCTGCATTTACAGTAGATTCACTTTAAAAAATAATCTTAAATTGTTTTTAACACTGTAAAGTAATTTTTTGTTTTTGTTTTACACTAATGTAATTTTAGCTATCTTAATTGTTACAGTAGTTTCATTATGCATTGTGTGTACTGACTTTTAATAATTTTGTTTTTGCAATAGTGATTGTTTTTGTATGTTTTTTTTGTGTGTGGACCCCAGGAAGACTAGCTGGTTGCTATCGCACCAGCTAATGGGGATCCCTAATAAAATAAAATAAAATCAAAGTACAAGCACATCCATCAATACACAACAAATAACACACAGTTGATCTGATGCTGACAAACAAATTAATAAGATATCGTTGCAAGCGGCCATACCATGGTGCAAACCAAATCAGTGACGTTCATTTTAGGATTTGTGAATAGGTGACGACCCCCACTTTACCTGCAATGGGGAGCAGTGGCGGACTCAGGCTGTTTGAAGGGCAGGGGCGAAAAGAAAAAAAGGGCACCTACTGCACAACATGGGACCCCATCAGTGAGCAAAAGGCTATGATGCGTCATGTATGGTGAAATAGTCTTCATCCTTGTGTAGACACCTGAATATGTCTAACAATAATTCAATGTGTCTAACGTTAATTCCTTGCATTCTCTGTTCGCGAGGACGTTGTGTAACTGGCTGACCGCTCTTGATCCTCCCTATCCTAACATTGACACTTAATAGTGGGACATGATACAGGTACCGCCAGGGGAGATGGTGGCGACGTTGGGCAGGGAGACGCAGGTGAAGAAGGATGGGCTCAGGGCGCGGCGCCGCCGGAGGAACTTCCTCTTCATCATTTTCCAGAGAGGGAAGAGGTCGCACGGAGCTGGAGCTCCGGACATCAAGCATGCGAGATATAGTGGTGCAGAATAAGAGTTCCTATGTTGCTGAAATAAATAGACAATTAGCAGACACAGATGTGTATATTCCTTTAAGCACAGATCCAACTGTTCGGTTCTCTTTTGAGATCAAAGAGGTTCTAAAGCGCCTTCTTAAGGAGGGTGATATTTCTGAGAAGGAATTTAAGTTCATGGTGAATGATAACCCAGTAAGACCTATTATTTACACTTTGCCCAAAATTCACAAGGATCTTCATAACCCACCAGGTCGACCCATTGTGGCTGGTATCGGGTCACTTACAGAACCTATCTCAAAATGTGTTGACTCATACCTTAAAGAATTGTCTGCAGCACAACCTGGTTATTTAAAGGACACTACCGACTTTTTTTTTTTTTTTTTTAATTGATCTTTTTCCTCCGATTTTTCTCCCATCCCAATGTTAGTCGTTATGCCAATTCCCAATCCCCTTCCTGGTCGCTGCGCACTTATCCCCCACAGTCGGTCTGGGAGAGTGGAGGCTACCATGTGCTTCCTCCGACACACGTCCAGCCAATCAACCGCTTCTTTTCACCTGGCAGCGCGGATTCTCACAGAGGGCGTAGCGTGTGGAAGGATCACACTATCCCACTTAGATCCTATCCGCGCTTAGCAGGCGCCCTGACCGAACTGTAGGAGTCGCTGTTTACAACGACCCGGACCCACCCCGCCAGCTTCTCCCACCCTCTAATACTGCCAATTGTATTAGTGTGAACGGCCAGCCAAGCTGGTGACAACCCCGGAGCTGTGAGCTGGATTCGAACAGGCGAATCCAGCCGCTCCAGGGTTGGTGACGAACGCAATCTCCGTTACGCCACCTGACCGCCCCACTACCGACTTTCTAAGTAAGCTGTATGAGTGCAGTATAGAAGCTACAGATATGTTGTGTACTATGGATGTTTCTAGTTTATATGCTAGCATCCCACATATTGATGGGTTAAGTGCATGTAGATATTATTTGGATCAGAGAATAGAGCTACATCCCTCTACTGAGGCATTAATATCATTGACTCAGGAAGTCCTTAACACTTTAAGTGCCGGAAACGTGTTTAGGCGTCTTTCCTAGCCATGCTCAAGTTGCCTAGGACGCCGTAACTCGTCTTTGATATCAATATTTCAAAAATCTGTGATCGGAATCATATTTCCCCTCTGCAGCCTTCACACACAGTTCTGAGCTCCTCTCAATCCTCTAGCGGTTCAAGAGCACCATCTGGTGGCCGATCGGCAGAAGCGCCAAACAGGAAGTCATGTGGATGAAGTGGTGATCACCCATATTACTTCCGGGCACTCGCTATAGGTCCCGGGACTCGAGCTCGACACAATACATAGCGATCCGTTGCCAATAACTCGATAAACAACATGATTTGGACGTATATACTATTATACAACCTGGAAATGGACCGGGTATTTCGACATCCCATAATGGAAAACTGTCTACCCCACGCTGATCGCCCAACGGCCCGAGGAGACTGGGGTGAGTTTTAGCGTGTAATATTACCGTGTTCGATACTAACTGATCTGATGAACATATGACCCACATTAGATGAATGGTATAACGCTGCCCACGGAATTATAAACGCCCCCTCGCCCATCCGGTCAACATCAGATGACGTGTAGTAACTTCCAGAAGTACGTCCAGTTGGATTTTTTTATATCGCGCCGATTGCTATCAAACTGTATTTCATCAACAATATAATGCATTTGGGGCTATAAATCACGTTCTGGAGAAATCTGCAGAAAGAGATGAAAACATACTTATACCTTAGACCATATTTTAGTATGAATATGTGAATGAAAAAGTTTAATGTTGCTACACCATGAACAATACATATAGGACCTTGAATGGGCCCTAATAATGGCAATCTAGCAATAGAATTTAAAAAGTTATAGCCCTGCAAAGAAGGGGAACTTCTCCATGTTAAATAGAGCTGGCAACGGATGGTATATCATGAATTTAGCCTTAGGCAATCAAAGTGTTAATAAGAATTATTTTCGTTTTCAGGATCAATATTATTTACAGAAAAGAGGCCTAGCTATATGGGCAGCCCGGTAGCGGTTAATATGGCCAACTGTTTTATGTCGAAGTTTGAGTCTGAATGTATTTTACACATTAAAGCCTATTTGAGGTATATTGATGATTTATTTTTTGTATGGTCAGGCACTAAAGAGGCTCTGGAAGAGTTCCACTTGTTTCTCAACTCTCAGAGAGAGACTATTAAGTTTACTATGAATTATGATTCACATTCCATAGCATTCCTCGATGTATTGGTGAAAAAGAGAGACAAATTATTGTCCATACCGAAGTGTTCAAAAAAGAGACTGATCGAAATTCGTTTCTCCATTATAGCAGTTATCACCCATCAGAGTTCAAGAGGAGCCTTCCATTTAGTCAGATTTTGAGATATAAACGTATCTGTAATACAGATGACATTTTTGATACACAAGCCAAGGAGCTTTGTCAGAACTTTAGATCTAGATGATATAGTGAGGCCCTTATTGAGAATTATCTTAATAAAACTAAACATAAACAGACAATCCCTTTTTACACATAAAGACAAAGTAAAAAGCAACTCAGTAGCATTGGTGTCCACCTTCAGCCCTATTTCTAGAGATATGTGTGATATTGTGAACAAATACTGGTACATTTTAAAGTCAGATCCTAAGATCGGAGGTGTGTTCCAGGAACCACCCAAATACTTCTACAAACGGCAACCTAACTTAAGGGACCAGTTAGTTAAAACAGATTTTCCCAAAAAATTTACCCATTGTATGACTAATATTCCAAATGGCAATTTTCCATGTTTGTCTTGTACCCAATGTCATGGCATGATTAAAGATACATTTTATTTACAACCAAGTACAGGTAGGAGTATCGCTGTTAGAGGCCGGATTACCTGTAATTCTGATTTTGTGGTTTACTTGCTTAAATGTCCTTGCAACCTTTACTATGTTGGAAAAACAAGAAGACGTTTTAAAAATCGAATTTCTGAGCACAATGTTCTATAAGAAGAAATTACGAGAAGTCTTCAGTTGCAAGGCACTTTAATAAGTTAGGACATGATATTTCTGGCTTAAAATACATGGGTATAGAGCAGGTCTTGAGACCACCAAGAGGCGGCGACAGAGACAGGCTCTTGCTACAAAGGGAATGCTTTTATATTCATTATCTGGATTGTTTAGAGCCTAGAGGCCTCAATGAGGAAAATGTTTTGACCTGTTTCATTTGATTATTTCATTTCATTTGATTGTTTATTATTTCATTTCATTTATCATTCTTTATATTTATAATTGAAAGATGGCTTATATGGGTCAGGAGTTTAAGATGTAGGCCTACTCTGTATAAAATATATATAAATATAGATATATCTCTTTGTGATTTACATGTTTCTTTTTGATTTACACGCTTCTTTTTGATTTACATATTCTGAAAAGGTTGTGCTTGTAAGTGGTATTTTATACTTTTTTGTAGATCTCTTGTGGGAATGTGTTGTCATTTCCTATGTTGTCACTTCCTGTTTGTCTTGTATATACTAGGGTCACTTACCCTTCATGCTTCATGCAAGCCATTCTGAAGAAGGTGTGTTCACACCGAAACGTCATGATTACAGGCTGCCAATAAATTTGGGAAAAACCTGGAGTGCGTGCCAGGACATTGTTTCCCTATTTTTATGTTATTTACCTATCCTACCGACTACCTTCAATTCCGCTGGGAACCAGGCAAGTGATCTGGAACAAACACTCCATGTCACACATATTGCACAGCACATATTAAAACCTGCTATTCCTAAACCATAAATACTACCACTGCCTACCGTAGTGTATAATGCTCGTTCCTGCATCCCGGAGTGAGGTGTGCACCTACCTCACTGCACCGGCCGCAACAAACAATTCAACTCACGTTCCTCCCGCAGGTAGCCCCCTATAACGGAACCTGGCTCATTGAGGCCCCTCCTCCTTTCTCATTACTGCCACCCGCCACATACACCCCCTCCAAATGTATCGGCGTCCCGACGATATACCAATACAATCCACCACTTGGGGAAAACCTTAAACTCAGTCCTGAGAACCCTGTACGTTACTATACTGCAGATTTAGGGAGTCGAAACGGATTATCGTGTTTGCCTGCAGTAGTCCTATTAGACTTCCTGAGGCCCTCCACCACCACTGGGAAATCTGTCTCCAAGTCGCCATCCCCTCCTTCCAACACATCATCCTCTGGACAAAGCTCGGATTCTGACATTGACCCCTCACTATACGACTCCAACGGCAGTCCTTCTGTCAATGTAACATCTGTGTCCTCCACCCCATTGTCTCCTATATCCCCCTGCTCCTCCTGCTCTTCCCCCAAATCGTGGCCTGTATCAGGCCTCAACCCACCTATGGGCATACCTCTCATCTCAGTCCGGTGAACTTGCCGCACCGGACCATCCTAAACTGCAGGGGTGATGGAGTAGTAGACTACACCACGTTCTGCGGGGCACTGTACCACCCGGTAAGCGGTCGGTTCCCAAACATCCTGAATCTTGTTCCAACCCTTCACCCCATGGTTACGGACATATACAAGGTCTCCCTCCCCTATAAATGGATCTCTCACTTGCTCTTCCTGTTTCTTATCTCTGTACTCCCTCCTTGTAGCCAGGCGCTGTCGTACGTGGCTATACACTCCCTCCAGTGACTCCTGGTGCTCCTTTACCCAGTCCTCTAGACCCTGCTCAGCCTCATCTAACCCCTCCCCTAGCAAAAAATCCACAGGGAGTCGGGCTCCCGGCCAAACATTAAAAAGTAGGGAGTCATGCCAGTGGACTGATGCACGATGGTGTTCATTGAGCATCCAGCCTGTGCAGTGACACAGGCAATGACAGCAACGTGTGATGCGCAGGGGGCTACCCAGGGCGCGGATGTTGAGACTGTTTGTATTAGTTTGGTTCTGCCTGCGAAATGTCAGTCCATGTCGCAGACTGATTTGGCTACAAAGCAGGACAGTGATCCGGCTTTGGAAGAGCTGTTAGATACAGCCGTGCCGTTTGAAAAAATGAATGAGTCAGATGTTATTGCCAAAGGCAAAAAAGCAGTAACATTTCATGTGAACCTCCTAAGGCCCACCAACTTTTGCCCATCTAAAGGGAGGGGGAATAATAGGGAATATAACTATGTTTCTCTCTGTTCCACTTCTCCAGTAGCCGTTCCTGAGGAGGGACTGCCGGTAGCCCAGGAGATCACAGGGTTTAGCCCTAATGACCTGAGGTTTGGTCAGAAAGTTGGTGGTCCCATGACTATTCAGAAAGAGAATAGAGCAAGTCGGAGGAAAAAAAGGAAGAAAAAGATAAATAAAACCGGAAAAAAAAGAAGATAAAATCTCTTTATGGTCATTGTGCTGAGATAGATGATGTTGTTGTGCCCGCAACTTTCCAGCACCTGATGACATGCGTCTGGGCGTGGTTGACCATTTAAGTTTAAATGGTAGAGTGACCTGATAGGGTTGACTCCATTGTTTTGAAGTACATTTCATCTTTTAACATCCTGTGTTCTTCTCGTCTCGTTTGTTCCCCAATCCCTTCTGTCTCTTACCCTCTTAATTTGCTTCTTAGGATCCATGGTTGCTGAGAGCGGAGGCAGGAGGGTGACCTGTCAGCAGGGGTGTTGGAGATGATGTGTCTGAAATTGTGTTGCTTTGTTTGTGATTTTGATGTTGTTTATTTGTATATATACCAGGGGAATAAGTGACTCTTAGTTTGCTGTATTTTGTTTAGGTTCTAAACATTTTTAATCTCTTGCCCCTCGAACCAATTGGATGGTGTTTCATTGTGTGGTGTATTATCCCTTTACATGTTGGCCTTAATTATTTGATTGCTGTATACACAAAGGGCTAATTTTGATAATACACGAAGAGGCCTAAACTCCTTAACCAATAGGATAATGTAGAATTCCCTATTTGGGGTATCCTTGATAGTTTGGTTGGAAACGCCATTTAGATCTGTAGATAAATATCCCTTTTTGGCAAATGTTTTGATTATAGACATTTGTATTTAGAAATTTGTATTGGTATGTTCTGTTATCTAATATGCAACTCTTGTTTTGTCTGTTCCCCAATCCCTACTGTCTCCTGCTCTCTTAAATAGTTTCCTAGGGCCCTATGTTGCAGAGAGCGGATGCAGGATGGTGAGGGGAATGGATGAAAGGGTTAAACAGGATTTGGTTTGTGATTTGAAGTTAGAACAACTCTTCATTCAAAATATTATGGTTACTTTGTTGTGGATGGAATTAGCTTGCTGGTAAAATACCTAAATGTAATTTGTTAATAGGGTAGAACCCTTTTCTTTAGGGGGAGTCTTCTGACTCAAAGAACATGGTAGAGTGGGTAGGTCGTTACCCAAATTTGTAGCACCTGTGCAGTGGAGAGAGCTGCCTGCAGTACCCTTATATATGTTCCCCTGTCTAATCCCTTCTGTCTGCTTTCCCATCTCCCAGGACAGGTTGTATCAACACCAACTTTGGATCCTTTGAGAATTCTGATACCCACTATTTCTGTTGTTTATGTCAATTATTGTTTGTTTAGATTTAAATACGCAGCGGCCCGCCTGATCTCAAACCTACCAAAGTCGGCCCATGTCACCCCACTTCTTAGGGACCTGCACTGGCTCCCCATTGCTGCACGAATCCACTTCAAGACCCTCTGTAAGGGCCATATGAGTGTTTTTGTTATAGATTATTATTATTGTAACTGAGGGGTACAATTCCCTGACTGTATTACTAGATATGATACTTACTACCACTACCTTTGTACTTAATATTCGGCCACCCAGTACTCGGCATAAATATATTATGATGAACACTGTCACGTAGATGAAACGGATCCAACACAAATGTACGAAGTCGAAGTATGCGTTTATTACTACACAGCAATGGTGTGTAGAGCAAGCACTTAATCACTTAATTACATTTATGAATTGAAATAGTATGCACTTTTATGGCAAAGAGTATTCGTCGGTATATCAATAGAGAATGTCCAATCTCTGATGGCGCAGGTGGTAAATATACGACCTGGAATAGTTAAGGAATAACAGCAATGATACTTTAATGATTATAAGACTGGATACACTAGGGGGGTTAATCCGGTCGCTTGTAAGACAACAGGAGTAGGAGGGGGGGGGGGGGGTAGAGTCTGGCTGCCTCGTCCGGCCAAGGGTATCCTGGGTGAACCCACAGTTGTGCAGTTCGGTGCGCCAGCGATCCTTGGACCACAGATGAAAGCAGTTGGACTCTCTGTGAGCCGGCTCTCTCCGGTCCACGGGGGAGAGACGTGAAGCGACCTCGTCTTGCAGAGCGTCTCCTCACCTTGCGTCCTCTCCAGGGGGGGGGGTTCCAACACACGGCAGTGTCGGGGGTCTTTATCCATGGAATAATCACTGTATACAAAGCATAATCCGTGCCTGGGAAGGCGGGCTGTCATCGGTAGAATAATCCGGTATACAGGTCCACTCGCTCGTCGGCTCTGGGGCTCCTCGGATGCAGTCTCACATGGGGTCGACCATCCTGGATAAGCAGCCAGTTCTCTGCCCGAAACGATGGGGTACTGACTACGGTAGTATTCTCACCGCACGAAGCACTATATATTAACAGACTATTATTAGCTTAATAGACTACGTCCAACTCGACGATATAGTGCCAAATATGACTATTCAAATATTAATATACACGATGTCTCAATACCGATGGTAGGCCGAACTTGGCCTTACTCCCACACGTGGCGTCGCGGGGAGGCTTTACGTCTGTCACTCTATTGGAGGGTAAGAAACTGGACTGAAAAGGAAGTCCTACTTTAGTAGCGCAGTATATATACGCACTATGAACAAATAGTACCGTTAGTGGTGCGGTAGCCAGATTCCTACGCGGAACTAGGACTTGTTCGTACATGTTGAGCGGTACGTTTGAACTGGGTCTGGGGGGGTATGGCAGCCTGGCACCAAGGTCTCGACCAATAGTAGAATGGAGACTATTATGGGATGTTCAGTAGGCTAGAATGGATATTCAATGCATATTGTACAAGGAATATACAAGGGATATCAGGGAATATTAGAGAATATACAAATACAATTAAATATATATATATAATAAATATATATATTCGGTTTAATCTGGCCCTTCACAACAGCCACCCCCTGATTGGTCCCAGACCTAATCAGTTAAGCAGAGACAGATTAATCGCGTTGTCTATTTACACATAAGGGTTTGCTGTAGGGGTCAGTCAACTTCACAAAGTCATAGGGTTATAGGGTCATGGTCATCATCGATTGTGTCTGGGAGTCGGGGCAGTTCTATGAGCCTCGCCACGGGACGGGTGTAAGTGCGACCCTGGACAAGCACTTCAGCTGCTCGGACCTTGCCGTCGGCACCGGTGATCACTTTGCTTACGCGGCCGGCCGGCCACATAGCTCTGGGCAGTGATTGATCAATAATCATGACGACTGTTCCTTCTGTCAAATTGTCTCTCTCCTTTACCCACTTCTGGCGGGTCTGTAGAGACGGTAGGTAGTGCAGTAGGAATGTCCTTTGTTGTGCACTCTCTATGGTAGTGCAATCATCTATGTTGGGGTCTGCGGAGATAACAGTGCTCAATCCACAGAACACTGGCTTCTTATTCTCAGCCTCCTCCTGACTGGCTTCCCTCGGGATAGGCGTGGGCCACTCTCCTTCCGGGAGCTTTAGGAATGCTGGGCCGTCACTGTAGACATTGCGACGGGTGAGGTCATCTAGGGGCATTCCCCGGGTGATGACGTCAGCTGGGTTCTGTTTTGTATCAACGTAGCGCCACTCTGTTTCTCCGGTTAACTCTTCGGTTAAGTCTTGAATCTCGGTGACTCTGACTCCCACGAAGACTTTGTACTTGCATGAGTCCGATTTGATCCAGGCGAGTACTGTCGTGGAATCTGACCACAGGATTGTTCTAGACACCGGTATGGTGAGCTCACGTTGGATGAGCGTGGCTAGGTGCGCTCCGGCTAGGGCTGCGCAGAGCTCTAGGCGTGGGATAGATTGTTGCTTGCGTGGGGCTATTCTCGAGCGGGCGAGGACAAATGCTGTGTAGATCTCTCCCCCCTCTTCTTGGGCCCGCAAGTAGGCTACTGATCCGTATGCGACCTCTGAGGCGTCACTGAAGACGTGTAAGTCCATTTTACATGTCTCTGGCCTCACCGTGGGTGGGAAGTAGCTTCGGCGCATATTAACGCCTGGGAGTGAGTGGAGCTCCATCTCCCACTCTCTCCAGGTGGATACAAGGTGTGCGGGAATGGGGTCGTCCCAGCCCTGGTCCTTGTCCCACAATGCTCGTACAATAATTTTTGCCCTGGTGGTGTACGGTAGAATACATCCTAGCGGGTCATATTGTCGGGCGAGTGTTGTGTACACACTCCGTCTGGTGGTCGGCGCCGCCGCCGGCCTTCCCTGCTCCGTAGTCAGGGGCTTGTGTCTGTAGTGAAGCGAATCTGTTTTGAATCGCCACACCAATCCCAGGGTCATCTCCTGGGCTTCTCCCGGGATTGTAGCCATCCAGGTCTCGCTGCTGGCTGCCTTGTCCTCGGAGGAGAGGCTGCGCAGTACTTGCGGATCGCTGCTGGCCCACTGCCTGAGATCAAAGCCGCCTTTGATCAATGAGGCGCAGAGTTTAATCAGGAGAGCCTCGGCTTCTTCCTGGGTTGAAAGGCTTTGTAGACAGTTGTCTACGTAGAAGCTGTTCTTTACGCTGTGTCGGACCTCTTCGTCCGCTGCTGGGTCCTCTGCTACATGTTTCTGTAGTGCAAATGTAGCACAGCAGGGGCTGCACGTCGTTCCGAAGGGGAGGACTTCCCATTGGTAGATGGCTGGGTGCTCATCTCCTGGCTTCTCTCTCCATAGGAACCGTAACAGGGGCTTGTCCTCCTCTACTAATCTCACCTGCAGGAACATTCCTTTAATGTCCCCGCTGATGGCCACCTTTTCCTGGCGGAAGCGGAGTAGAACGCCGAGTAGGGAGGGGCCGAGTGTGGGACCGGGCAGTAACTCTTTATTCAGATTTTGGGATCCGATCTGGTAGCTGCAGTTAAATACTATGCGGTCTTTACCGTTGTGATGGACCTTGTGGTGAGGCACGTACCACGATTCAGTGGTCTGGTCAGCCTCTTTAATGTCCATCTTTGTGACGTGTCCCGCTGTGATGAGCTTCTCAATCTCAGCGCGGTATACACTCTCTTGGGCGGGGTTCTTGGCTAAGCGCCGCTCCGTGTTCAGCAGGTACCGTTCTGTGGCGTCTGTCTTGGCGTGGAAAGTAGGCATTCCTTCTCGCCGCAGGAGTGGCGTGGCGTATCTCAACACGCCGTTGACCGGGACTCTCATGGTCCCTGTCTCGAGGAGGTGAATGGCGTAAATGTCATCTTTAGAGCGAATGTCTTTCTTTCCGTTCTTAAAGGGCATTTGTTCCAAGGTCCATAGCCGCTCTACGTGTTGCAGGAGTGCGGTTTCTCCCTCTGTGACTCGGGAGTGGAGACATCTAGTGGCTGTACTTCGGTTGAGAGATTTGGCGAGCGGGCCTTGGAGAGTCCATCCCAAACGGGTCTCGACTGCTGCAGGACAGCCTCGGGGTCCGGTATGAACCCGGTCTATCGGGACAATGAGGTCTGCATGGTCGGAGCCTATCAACAGGGTCGGCATAGCATTGTCTATGAGCGGGATCGGTAACTTGCGCAGATGTGCATATTTCTCCATCAGCTTGGCGACGGGGTATGTGTACCGCGACAGTCCTATTTCTTGGCTGGTGAAAGCGTCTGTAATCTGGTACCGTCGCTCAGGCTGGCCGCTTGCTGCGATAGAGAATGAGACATTCTCGCCCTTTATCGTCTTCAAATCTCGTCTTATTGTCCGAATTGTCATTTGGGTTTCGCTTCCCCACAGCCCTAGCTGGGCCGCAGCGGAGGCGAGCAGAAGGGTCTTCTCTGACCCGTCATCGAGGACGGCGTAAGTGTCCAGGACTTTATTCTGGTAGCTTAGTGTCACACGCACTACTTTTAGGAGTACTCGGGCTCCACTGCTTCTGGCGGGATCGATGTACATGACGCTCGCTTTGCTGCTGGATGGTGCGGGTGAAGGGCGCCGTCTGTTACTGTCGTGAAGTATGTCCAGATGGGCTCCATCGCACTTGGTGCACCTTTTCTTTAAGCGGCATTCGGCTGCCATGTGTGAGCGCGCACAGCGAAAACAGCGCTTGTTGGACTTTATCCATTGACTTGCTTCCTCCGCGTTCAGCTTGGGGAAGGAGTCACATTGCGCTAGCCAGTGTTCTTTCTCACAGTAGGGGCACACTATCTTCCACTTCTCCGTTCTGGAGGGGGTACTGTGGCTCCTGCTGCTCGGTACTGACTCCGATTGGTGCATCACAGTCACCGATCTTCTTCCATCATTTAGTCGTCTGGTTCCTTCTCTGGAGCCAGGGGTGCTCCGTCCGAATGTATCTAGCCGTAGGCTGCTGACTTCTCTCGCCAGGAAGTCTGCTAGATCGAGGAGGTTCGGTTCGGGGCCATTCGGGTCTCGGTGGTCTCTCTGCCGCCTAAAACGCTCCTGTCGAGCGGGCGGCAGCTTCTCCAAGATCCTTTCCACATTTGAGTTGGCGTAAAGTTCATGCCTCCCCTTCTCTCTCTGCGCTCCCAACATCCCTACCAGGGACTGCACTCTGATGGACAGGTCGTCCAGTGCTCGATTGTCTATTGCTGGGGGTAAGCGGTCGATGTGTCGGATCTCCTGGATCACGTAATCCCATATGCGCCCATACCTCTGGTCCAATGCTACCAGCGCTGCTGTGTATGGGGTGGTGGAAGTCGCGTAGGCGAGCGCTATATTATGTGCGCGGGGTACCTTTAAGTGCTTCAGTAGGATGGCGTATTTATGGCGTTCATCCAATACATCCACCAACATGGTCTCCAGACACATGCGGAGTTCTGTATACTGGGCCCGGTTCTCTTGGGTGAAGTCGGGTACCATAGGCGTGCCAATGTATGACGCTGACTGTGGATACATCGGCGAGCGTTGGGGGAGAGGCCTCCTAGGCGAGTCTCCTCCCGCTCCTTGGTATGGGCTGGTACCGGCAGTGTACCATGGCCCGCTTGTCCAGGTGCTGTTCCTCGGTGCGGGTCGTGCGTCGTGCTCACCCGGGTATAGAGTCGGGGGTCTGTAGCGCAGCTCCGCGGGAGTATAGCCTGGGCTGTACCGGACCTCCTGGTCCGGTAGAGTACTGTGCTGTCGTCGGGCGTGGTTCTCCTCCTCTTCCTCTTCGTCTTCAGTTAGGTCATCCAGTGCTTGTAGTCTCTGGTTTAGCCTCTCCACAGGATATGCTGCTCCTTCCCGGTTGCTAGGTCTCGCTTGGACCGGTGGGGGGAGGTGGTCTGTGGGGGATATAGACCTCGTCTGTTGGTCAAGTTCAGGGTTGTTTACTCGGCTAGGGGATGCCGCCCTGGAGGTGTGTCTAGACGAGTTCCTGGAGCCTCTGGCGGAGGGAGAGGGTGTTGTCCGTCTGATCAGCTGTTCTATTAGTTGCGCTTGCTGTCTGTCGCGCTCTGCGTCCCGTAGAGCACCAGCAGCTGCTCGCTGGCTGTCTGCTCGGTCTCGGGCCACATTCTCTTCCCTCTGAATGCGTCTTATTTCTAGACGTATATGCTCTTCTTCGCTCCGCTGCTGGATCTGCAGTCGGTCGCGTTCAGCAGCGGCGTTCAGGCTGATGAGGAAGGCCTGCTGTAGGGTCCTCTCTGCCTCGCTGGGGGAAGGCGGTTGTATAGGGGAGCCTTCCCTCGGGGTACTCCTTGCGGAGCCTTGGGGCTCTATCTCCACGGTGCTCTCCCCGTCTTCTTCCGTGCCGAGTTCTCTCTCGGTAGCGTTGTATTCCTCCCGGGACTCATCGGGGACTACTTCTTCAGTACTGGCGGGGTGTGAAGTCATGTCTGGTTCCCACTGGTCCCCACCGTGAACTTGGTCAGTTACATTAGAACCCGTAGGGGCCTCTATGGTCGGGGTAGTCTGGGCGTTGGGGTTAGACATACTTTTACTTTCTAGTTTTACCGCGTTTACTGTTAGTAGAAGACTAGGTTGTTGACTGACAGCGTAAGCCTCTAAGTACTGAGGGAGCCGTCGTTCGCGCTGCGGGCGTTGGTTAGGAGGATCGTTTCGTGGAGTGTTCATCATAGGCCATTTCAATATTAATAACACTATATTAATATTACACTAATTACCATCCGGCTCGAAGGACCAATTGTAACTGAGGGGTACAATTCCCTGACTGTATTACTAGATATGATACTTACTACCACTACCTTTGTACTTAATATTCGGCCACCCAGTACTCGGCATAAATATATTATGATGAACACTGTCACGTAGATGAAACGGATCCAACACAAATGTACGAAGTCGAAGTATGCGTTTATTACTACACAGCAATGGTGTGTAGAGCAAGCACTTAATCACTTAATTACATTTATGAATTGAAATAGTATGCACTTTTATGGCAAAGAGTATTCGTCGGTATATTAATAGAGAATGTCCAATCTCTGATGGCGCAGGTGGTAAATATACGACCTGGAATAGTTAAGGAATAACAGCAATGATACTTTAATGATTATAAGACTGGATACACTAGGGGGGTTAATCCGGTCGCTTGTAAGACAACAGGAGTAGGAGGGGGGGGGGGTAGAGTCTGGCTGCCTCGTCCGGCCAAGGGTATCCTGGGTGAACCCACAGTTGTGCAGTTCGGTGCGCCAGCGATCCTTGGACCACAGATGAAAGCAGTTGGACTCTCTGTGAGCCGGCTCTCTCCGGTCCACGGGGGAGAGACGTGAAGCGACCTCGTCTTGCAGAGCGTCTCCTCACCTTGCGTCCTCTCCAGGGGGGGGGGTTCCAACACACGGCAGTGTCGGGGGTCTTTATCCATGGAATAATCACTGTATACAAAGCATAATCCGTGCCTGGGAAGGCGGGCTGTCGTCGGTAGAATAATCCGGTATACAGGTCCACTCGCTCGTCGGCTCTGGGGCTCCTCGGATGCAGTCTCACATGGGGTCGACCATCCTGGATAAGCAGCCAGTTCTCTGCCCGAAACGATGGGGTACTGACTACGGTAGTATTCTCACCGCACGAAGCACTATATATTAACAGATTATTATTAGCTTAATAGACTACGTCCAACTTGACGATATAGTGCCAAATATGACTATTCAAATATTAATATACACGATGTCTCAATACCGATGGTAGGCCGAACTTGGCCTTACTCCCACACGTGGCGTCGCGGGGAGGCTTTACGTCTGTCACTCTATTGGAGGGTAAGAAACTGGACTGAAAAGGAAGTCCTACTTTAGTAGCGCAGTATATATACGCACTATGAACAAATAGTACCGTTAGTGGTGCGGTAGCCAGATTCCTACGCGGAACTAGGACTTGTTCGTACATGTTGAGCGGTACGTTTGAACTGGGTCTGGGGGGGTATGGCAGCCTGGCACCAAGGTCTCGACCAATAGTAGAATGGAGACTATTATGGGATGTTCAGTAGGCTAGAATGGATATTCAATGCATATTGTACAAGGAATATACAAGGGATATCAGGGAATATTAGAGAATATACAAATACAATTAAATATATATATATAATAAATATATATATTCGGTTTAATCTGGCCCTTCACAACAATTATCATTATTATTATTATTTCCAATAGAAGGATACGATTTATGGGAATGTTATGGTTTATCTGTATAGCCAATTGGATATTCTCAGTTGTATTGTGGTGATTCACGTGACAGGTGAATCACGCACGGCGCAGCTGATGACATAAATAAGTAATGGGATTCAGCTGGGTGGCGTAGCCACGAGGGAAAGCATACAGTTTTCCGACCGCTCTTGGGATAGTCTTAGAAACGCTTTGAACATAGAATTGAACCACGTTTATAGGTACCATAGGATCGCTTTGATCACCTCTCCCATGTAAACTATCTTTTCTAAATAAATCGGATATCTGTGGTATCTGATAACGGAAACTCAAAGTGTGGAGACTATTCTTTGGACGGAGCGCGTATGGGATCACCTCCCCGGTTGCCAGTAGAAGCGGTCCAGGAAGAGGCCACTACATTTAGTCGGAAAACTATGCGTTATTGAAGTGAATCCAGGTAGAGGCGCACTTCAATAAGCATTAGTCGGAAAACTATGCGTTATTGAAGTGAATCCAGGTAGAGGTGCACTTCAATAAGTATTAGTCGGAAAACTATGCGTTATTAAAGTGAATCCAGGTAGAGGGGCACTTCAATAAGCATTTAGTCGGAAAACTATGCGTTATTGAAGTGAATCCAGGTAGAGGCGAACTTCAATAAGAATTAGTCGGAAAACTTGCTGTTGTTGAAGCGAGCCCAGGCAGAGGAACGCTTCAAGGACAAGAGGACTCGCAGGTTATTGATAGCGACCCAGGCGGAGGCGCGCGTCAATAAGTGACAAGAGGACTCGCAGGTTGAATGTTGAGGCGACCCAGGCAGAGGAACGCTTCAACAGTGACAAGAGAACCAGCGTTGTGGATGCGAGCCCAGGCGGAAGCGCGCTTCAGGTGACAAGAGAACCAGAAGAAGGAAACTGGTTTTGTTTGGAGAACGCTGTGATCGAAAAGGAAGAAATCGATCAACCACGGTGTTGGAAGGAAGGATTCTCGAGGACATCAATGGAACGTTCGTGAGTAAAAGTTATCAATGAACTACGGACTACTACTTACGTTGCGCGCGCACACAGCGCTGTGGGATATAGAATAATTAAACAGTTGTGTTACGGATTGGCGTGTAACCATTAACTAAAATGACTTATTCTTACCCTAATGAAGAGGAGGATAATGATTATCTGCAACAATTACGAGCAGCATGTAATGAGAAGCTCGCAACATGCACCCGCAAACAACATGAGATTGAACAAAGGGTGCAATTAGAGGATGAAGAAGGTGTAAAATTGCACCTGGCATTATTTAATAATGCACTCAAAGATCTTAAGGTCGCCAATGAGGCTCTACAAAACTGGATGTTTATGATGGAAGATGGTGAAGATGTTACAGCACAATGGTATAGCCAGAAGATGGATGTATTCAATGCATTTATTAATGAGACGGATAATTGGTTGATGGAGGAAAATAAGAAAAGGCAAACCCTAGCTCCCGGCCAAATAGAGTCTGTGGTCCAAAGACGAGTTGAGAGTGCTCAGGATAAATTGGCTGAATTAAGTCTAGCTGAATTACTTTCAGCCAGAGCTGAATTAAAGGCTGAGAGGGAGAAACTTGACTTGGATACAGACATAGCTGTATCAACGGCCAAAATCAAAGTACTGGAACGTTTTGAATTAGAGGATAGATTAAAGCTGCAGGAGGCTAATTTAAAGGCTGAATTAAAGGCTAAATTAAAACTGCAGGAGGCTAAATTAAAGGCTGAATTAAAGGCTAAATTAAAGCTGCAGGAGGCTACATTAAAGGCTAAATTAAAGGCTGAGAAGGTCTCAGAAGGTCTACAGACATTCCAGCAGCAGCTCGTTAGCCAGCAGCAACAGCAACAGGAGGCCAGACCGGCTGACAAGAAACAGGTTTACCACTATGAAGACTCTGTCAACCCAAGTGACAAGCCTGCAGGGGCCAAAGAGCAGCTGAGAAGAGAGGAGGAGAGGAGGCACTCGGAGAGAGAGCGGAAGTACAAGCGTAGACGGATTGAGGAGCAGCGACAACTTCTGCGGTTGCAGAGACAGCTTCAACAGGAGAGGGTCTACCTCGTGTCTCTGCAACAGCAACAACCACAACAGCAGCAGCAGCAGCAGCAGCAGCAACAGCAGCAGCAACAACAACAACAACAACAACAACAACAACAACAACAACAACAACAACAACAACAACAACAACAACAACAACAACAACAACAACAACAACAACAACAACAACAACAACAACAACAACAACAACAGCAGACCTAGCATACCTTGCGGCAAAGGGAACCGCTCCCACCTACCTCCGGTCAATGGTCTCTAACTACACACCCTCAAGACCCCTACGCTCTGCATCTTCTGGCCACCTCAGACCTACTCCTATCCAAGCTCCGGGAGGGTCACCAAAGAGGGGAGCATGTCTATGTTCCCCGGGTCCTATGTTCCCCGATTGATTGATTGATTGAAAATTTTAGACCACCAGCCCTGATTCCAAATTCTAACCTTAACCAACTTCGAAAGAGGGCCTAAGCTTAACCAGTTAGAAACAAGGCGGACATTAATAATTAATAAAATTATAAAAATTAATAACATTTTCAATCAATTAATCAATCAATCGGGGAACATAGGACCCAGGGAACATAGGGATGATCCCCCAAAGAGAAGTCGCCTATTCTCAGTCCTTGCCCCTGAACTACCCACCCCAGTTAGGACAGCCAAAACCCGTCCAATCTTTCGCCGTCGACTAAAGACGCACTTCTTCAACCATTATCTTAAAAAAAAAACAATAAAAAAAAAGATCCCCTCCAAATTCCTCAGAGACTCAGCAGCCGCCATCACCCCAGTCATCACACACATAATAAACCTCTCCATAAAACAGGGACACGTACTCAAATACTTCAAAATTGCGAGAGTAACCCCCCTGCACAAAAAGGGCAGCAAATTAGCCCCAGGCAACTACCGCCCTGTTTCTATTCTTACCTCCATCTCGAAAGTCATGGAAAAAATAGTATACGAACAGGTCGAAAAGTACCTTGCGCAAAAAAATGTAATCTACGAATTCCAATCTAGCTTCAGAACATCCCATTCCACTCACACATGCCTTCTCTATTTGAACGGCCACATCAAACAAGAGGTGGACGCGGGCAAATACTGCGGCATGGTCATGCTGGACCTACTAAAGGCCTTCGACACTGTCAATCACTCCATTCTGATTGACAAGCTAAAAGCAATTGGTTTTGATAGTCTATCAGTGAGCTGGATGCAATCCTACCTGGAGGGGAGAGAACAGATGGTGGAGGTAAACGGTACTCTATTCCCCCCCCCCTCCCAGTGAGCTGTGGTGTTCCACAAGGAAGCATAGGACCGCTACTGTTCCTAATTTATGCAAAATGACATGTCGTCAGCTTTTGACTGCAACTTGTTCCTGTTCGCGGATGACTCAGCCCTGCTGGTCTCTGACAAGAACAAGTTACAGGTTGTACAAAATCTGCACCTGACTCGCTGATAACAAACTATCATTACACCTGGGTAAAACGGAGTCCATTCTCTTCGGTTCAAATAACAAACTCAGCAAGACCGACGGCTTCTCAGTTACAGTGGGTGACAATATTGTAAGAAGGAAAGATGAAATTACATACCTAGGTTCCATCCTAGAGGCAAATCTTTCCTGTGACAAAATGGCATCCAATGTAATAAAAAAAGTCAACCAACAAACTAGATTCTTGTACCGGATCTCCTCTCTGGTAAACAAGAATACCCTGAAGACTCTGGCAGGAGCACTCATTCAAGGTGAGAGAAACAGGGTTTATTCAATGTATGTGATGTATAGATTGGGGGGAGATGACCACAGCTAAAACGGTGCCAGGTCAGAGAGATCAAAATGTGCATGGTTTGCCTATGAAGAGAGTGATAGAACAGTGGTCCAGTAGCCAGCAGAATGTTTAGCAGTCAGCCCAATGTTTTGCATTCCTCGCAGGAACAAACTGATAAGAGTGTACTGTAGGCCCAGGAGGGAGAGAGGTTCATCTTAATGAAAGTTTAATGGTGTAAAGGTTAAAGCAGTTGTCATGACAACACGTCGCATGACAACCAGAAGGCGGGGCCGTCGTTGCGACGACGAACATCTATAAGTCGAACGGTGTTTCCGGGTGTTGAGCAGACTAGAATCTGACCGAGAGCGAGTAGGACTGAGATCACACAGAGGACTCTCTCTCCTCTTATCACGAGAGGGGAGGGGGGGGGGGGGGGGTTGAGGAAGAATGCCACGACATCATTAGCTTCGGCTAACACGAGGAGGGTTCAGGCTAACGACTAGGCCTGACCACTATTGGACTGAATAACAAAAGGACAATCTGAACACACCGAGAGATCATTAGAATAGACTCTTCAAGGACGATACAATTTGATAACATCTGATAACATCTGATTATGAGGTTCTGTTTATAGCAATAAAACAACGCTTCTCCTCATAAGGTATTTCACGGTGTCGAAGTGTCGAATTCTTACGGCGGTGGAGAACTAGTATGGTTTATGGATTGCACTAACGGGGAAGATAAGGATCTTATCTACCAGTATCGGAGACGTCAGGACCATTAAAAGTACACAACGCAGAGGAATTGGATGGAGGGCCAAACAGACGAAGACGTGATACTGGCCAGTTTGATCAGAATCTTACAGTTGATGCCGTTGGGACCCGGATTTGCAAGAGATTAAAACAACGGGAACAGTTGGTTGTTGATGACAGCCGGATTTGCAAGAGATAAGAACAACGGATAAATACTTTCTCAATAATGGGGCGACAGTGGACAACAGTCATCAATGTGTGGGAGAATCATGATCGAAGCAAGGCCGGCCAGCCCTGGGAGAGAGCGGCGAGTCGAGCGGTCAGGAGGCGAACCAGCGCTGTAGGGGAAACAGCGCTCCGATCAAAAATGTGAGTTCACTGTGCACACATGGTTGTTTTGATCTTTTAAGCCAAATAAAAACGAACGAAGATAGTGCATCCGTAAATAAGTAGCGACAGAGAATGCCAGCTGTAATAATATGAGCAGAGAGCCATGGTGAAAATCGAGGGTGTTATCTACAGAGAATGAAAAGCAAACGAGGCAGGCTGCACAGTTTTGGTTTAAGGAGGGTAAATGCGAGATGAGGAAAGGGGGGGGGGGCGCTTGAATCAGATCGAAAAATTGTTGATGGCGGGACTGTTTTCATAACAGAAGGAAAGTCGAAAGGAGATTGTACCAGTGTGTATTATGTCCGATCAGGCAAGAGTATTAGTCTGAGAAAGCGTCCCCTGATAATGGATAGGAAAGAGAGGAAAACAGCGGTGTTTTTAGGCCTTGGAAGGAGGGGCAGCGTTCGTTTTGTTTGTGAGAGAGTAGCCATTATGAGCGAGTCAAGATGGCCGCAAAAGGGACCACGAGGAGATAACAACAGATAAAGAACCAGGAAGTGACACGTCAACTAAACCACCATAGAGGAGGAGTAGGTCGCCACCTAGTGGCGGAGGGGGGGTAGTGCTGGGGAGTTTTCATTGCCCATAGGGGAATATTTAGCACAGAGAGTGGATTATTATTATAATAATAATATTAGATAGAGTTTAATCATACAATGGATTAAATAAGAATTGCACAGACAGAGGAGGTGCAGTTATTTGAATGGGTTAATTATGGAATAAAGAGGGAAGTCCAGTGGGGCCTTCTCACACCTAATAAATAGGCAGAGTCTTGAGGGGACACGTCACCAGAAAGAACTGGCGCGCGCTGGGGGTCACCCGTGGGACAAACGTAGAGCGCCGAGTGGGTATCGTTTAGCTGCTGGTGTCACGCCGGAAGACAACAAAACAGGGAACAGCCCTGTAGGATTAGATATGGGTGTGGAGAAGGTGGTAGACTAATAGCAAAACAAGGGAAGTCGAATGGACAGACGACTGCCGGTGTTGTGTTTCTGCTTTCAAAGGGGGGAGACACCGACAGCGATGGAGATGACCAGGAGATGACCAGGAGACAGACTGGAGGAGGAGGAAGCCGCAGGGGCCAGGCACCGACGCCTGGTACACAGATCATCCACGACGAGAGAGAGGAGACGGCGGCGGTGGAGGAGCAGATGTGGAGAGGACAGCCAGAGACACTGAGCAGTAGCAGACCAGGGGAGACATTTTTGCCTAGGGGACCGCGCCCTGGAAGGGGGACCAGCTCAGGAAAGGAGCCGTCACTGAAAGGGGCCCTTGCCCTAGAAGATGGGACCGGCCCAAGATGGGAGGTGTACTGTAAGAGAGGGAAGGGAGCGCTCTGATTTGGACGTGGGGTACCGAATAGGGGGGCCGAAGGGTTTAGGGTGTGTCGTCTGAAAAGTTGCAATCTGGGTTTTTCTCTGTCTCTCTCTCTCTCTCTCTCCTCCCTGACCGTTGTTTATCCTTTCTGGTTTGGGTGTGATGCGGGTAATGGAAAACAACAAGGCAAAACAGCAGACGGCGGGGCCCTAATTGTTATGAGTCCATTTTTGGGGTATAATTAATTGAAAAACCAAGTAGTTGTTGATTCTGAAGGTTGATTAAGAATCAAAGGGGGGAATGAGAGAAACAGGGTTTATTCAATGTATGTGATGTATAGATTGGGGGAGATGACCACAGCTAAAACGTTGCCGGGTCAGAGAGATCAAAATGTGCATGGTTTGCCTATGAAGAGAGTGATAGAACAGTGGTCCAGTAGCCAGCAGAATGTTTAGCAGTCAGCCCAATGTTTTGCATTCCTCGCAGGAACAAACTGATAAGAGTGTACTGTAGGCCCAGGAGGGAGAGAGGTTCATCTTAATGAAAGTTTAATGGTGTAAAGGTTAAAGCAGTTGTCATGACAACACGTCGCATGACAACCAGAAGGCGGGGCCGTCGTTGCGACGACGAACATCTATAAGTCGAACGGTGTTTCCGGGTGTTGAGCAGACTAGAATCTGACCGAGAGCGAGTAGGACTGAGATCACACAGAGGACTCTCTCTCCTCTTATCACGAGAGGGGAGGGGGGGGGGGGGTTGAGGAAGAATGCCACGACATCATTAGCTTCGGCTAACACAAGGAGGGTTCAGGCTAACGACTAGGCCTGACCACTATTGGACTGAATAACAAAAGGACAATCTGAACACACCGAGAGATCATTAGAATAGACTCTTCAAGGACGATACAATTTGATAACATCTGATAACATCTGATTATGAGGTTCTGTTTATAGCAATAAAAAAAAAAAAGTGTCGAATTCTTACGGCGGTGGAGAACTAGTATGGTTTATGGATTGCACTAACGGGGAAGATAAGGATCTTATCTACCAGTATCGGAGACGTCAGGACCATTAAAAGTACACAACGCAGGCGGTTAGGTGGCCGAGCGGAGATTGCGTTCGTCACCAGCCCCGGAGCTGTGAGCTGGATTCGCCTGTTCGAGTCCAGCTCACAGCTCCGGGGTTGTCACCAGCTTGGCTGGCCGTCTGCACTAATACAATTGGCTGTATTAGAGGGTGGGAGAAGCTGGCGGGGTGGGTCCGGGTCGTTGTAAACAGCGACTCCTACAGTTCGGTCGGGGCGCCTGCTAAGCGCGGATAGGACTTGAGGGGGATAGTGTGGTCCTCCCACACGCTACGCCCTCTCGATGAGAATCCGCGCTGCCAGGTGAAAAGAAGCGGTGATTGGCTGGACGTGTGTCGGAGGAAGCACGTGGTAGCCTCCACTCTCCCAGATGATCTGACTGTGGGGGGTAAGTGCGCAGCGACCAGGAAGGGACTGGGAATTGGCATACGACTAACATTGGGATGGGAGAAAATCGGAGGAAAATGGAGGGGGAAAAAGATCAAAAAAAAAAAAAAAAAAAAAGTACACAACGCAGAGGAATTGGATGGAGGGCCAAACAGACGAAGACGTGATACTGGCCAGTTTGATCAGAATCTTACAAAGGGTACTACGACTATGCTTGCACCTCATGGTACCAAAGCACCTCAAAGGCGCTAAAAACTAAATTACAAACATCACAAAACAAACTGGTCAGACTACTGCTTGACCTTACTCCTAGAACCCACCTCACCCCTGCCCACTTTGACAACCTAGGATGGCTTAGAGTAGACGACAGAGTACAGCAACTTGCAATGGGCCTGGTCTACAAGATACACTACACGACTAAGGTACCCATGTACATGTCAAAATACTTCCCAAAGGTCAGTGAATACCATGACCACAACACCAGAGGGAGCTCCACAAATCATGTTAAACCCAGATTCGGCTCAAACAAGGGACTAAACACGTTTCGCAATTATGTGGAATCAATGTGGAATGCCCTACCCACAGCTGTAAAGGAATGTGAATCACTACCCACTTTCAAAACCACTCTCAAAGAGCACCTACGGGAGATGTGAAAATATTCCACCCTGTTAGGTATATAAAACTAACAGGGTGGAACATGCACCTAAAAGGGTGGAAAATCTATTACAAAATGTATGGAAATACATATAAATGCTGATACATATCCAATTGTCATGTAAACTATTTACCAATATGTATGTAACACGTTTTATTATAATATTTTTTTAATAAATTGGTTATAAAGCCTCATTTGGATTTATACCTCCATCCTGCTGCATCACACCTGTGATAGAATAAATATAAATACTTGATTCATCCCGAGGGAAAATTATCTATACTTGTCTACATTTTAGGTAAGTATATAATCCATTTAAAGTTTTCGCTACATACATCTCTCTGCCTGTCTCTGTCTACACTGTCCAGATAGATTCCTCAACGTATCTCCATGTTGCTATGACCTTTTGTTTAGTGCTTGAGGCTCTTCAATCAGGCCTGACTGTCAACACACCAGCTGAGATCTCTGCAAGGCATTTTGGCCATTTTGGGCTGTAGCACCAACTGAAGCTGACAGGGAAACATGTCAGTGCAAGACACACGAGAACCTGCAGTTCATGTCTACTAGCCTTTTCATTAGTAGTGGGCTTCTGTCCACTAAAGATGTAGAGAAGATGGCAGATACCATCATCTGCGATCCCAATATGAAGGATTGTGTCTATGGTGTTTGTGAGAGTGCCAGTGTTGCCAGTTACCCAGGTGGGGTTTCCCCTCCCGATAAGATAAACCCAATGGAAAAACATGCACAGATCGCTAACGCTGTCGCATCCCTAACGAAGACGGACAGGAGAACTTGGATTGGTCCCCGGGCGCGGCGCTCGCCGCAGCCCTTGTCTACTCCCGGCTGCCCTTGGGGGGAAGGATGATGGGATGGGAGGTGCAGAGAACATTTAATCAGCGACTCGGTGCATGTGTGTTCCTGTGGGTCGCCCATCGCGTGTGTGTGTATTAATCTGATGACAAATAAAGACTTATACTTATACTAATGAGGTTCAGTCTGTCCACCCTGGGGGATCCCATCAGCAAGCCACCCTCCACACTGGTGTTCTGTACACCTCCTCCCAGTCCCCTCTGACCTTTTGTTCCATCTCCCCTTCTCGGAGGCACGACCCATCGGCCATCTGGGCCCACCTGTACCGGTGCTGGATTTGACCTTTTGTTTAGGGCTTGAGGCTCTTCAATTTGGCCAGCTGCGAGCTGAGACATGTTTCCCTGTCAGCTTCAGTTGGTGCTACAACCCAAAATGGCCAAAATGCCTCGCAGAGATTTCAGCTGGTATGTTGACAGTCAGGTACTGTGCCTGACTGAAGAGCCTCAAGCACTAAACAAACGGTCGGTGCAATTAGATATAGCAACATGGAGATACGTTGAGGAATCTATCTGGACAGTGTAGACAGAGAGATTCATGTAACGAAAACCTTAAATGGATTGAAGTGTATCTTTTTTTTTTTTAAGGTTAATTTTTTGGCGTTTTATCGCTTTATTTCTACTGGGCAGTCCAGTAGAGAGAGAAAGAGGAGGAATGGGAGACAGAGTGGGGGGGAAGACATTCGCGCTATGTGGTCCGCCACTGGGGCGCCCCTATTGAAGTGTATCTTACATAAAATGTAGACAAGTATTGCAATGAATAACAGTTATTAAGACAATAGAATGCCTGAAACATAATACAAAGTAGTATCCTATACTTACCCGATTACCTGAAATCTTGTCATACTTACCTGAAACAAAATGTAATTGAATGTGAGACAGACAGACAGAGACAGAGACAAACAAAGAGAGTGGAAGAGCTGGTAGTTGAGTGGAAGAGCTGGTAGCTGAGTGGAAGAGCTGGTAGCTGAGTGGAAGAGCTGGTAGCTGAGTGGAAGAGCTGGTAGTTGAGTGGAAGAGCTTGTAGTTGAGTGGAAGAGTTGGTAGCTGAGTGGAAGAGCTGGTAGCTGAGTGGAAGAGCTGGTAGTTGAGTGGAAGAGCTGGTAGTTGAGTGGAAGAGCTGGTAGCTGAGTGGAAGAGCTTGTAGCTGAGTGGAAGAGTTGGTAGCTGAGTGGAAGAGCTGGTAGCTGAGTGGAAGAGTTGGTAGCTGAGTGGAAGAGCTGGTAGCTGAGTGGAAGAGCTGGTAGTTGAGTGGAAGTGCTGGTAGTTATATCAAGTGTTGCTGCTGCTAACCGTCACACCACTACTTAACTGTAGTTAACCCTCGCAGCCCAGTTAGTGAGCGTGATATTGTTCAGCAAGCCAGGGTGTTACCATTCCATCACACTACCGTCGCATGTCCACCAGAGGACAAGGCTAGGAGAGATATTACTACTACCGAAGGACCAAAGAGACACAGGGCTCAAACTTCTATCAACCCCAGACCTGTATGGAAGGAGAAGGACCCCATCACTTGTACAACACAGTGACACAGAGCTTGCAGAGGGGAGGCTGGAGAGTGTGTTGGAGCTTTCAGTCTCTGCCTCTGAGAGCTATATGCTAAATTAAATTAGATTAAAACGTATTGTCATACAGCACAACGGAAATAAGTTTGACATCCAACCAGAGTGCACATGTCAAGTGTATGCCGCCCTCTTGTGGACTGGAGGAGAACAAGCATAACCAGCAGAGATCATTGTGCACAAGCACAAACATAACAAAAACATAATTGAAACGGTTTATTATCATCATTATGTGTCATCATGGTGGTATGAAGAAACAGCTTCTTAAATATAATTGATGTTTGCTTACATGTATGTCCACATTACAAAACACATTGGTGAATAACATTTCATAAACATCCTTAGCCTACTCCCAACAGACACAGTGATGAGTTCTTAGTTGTCTTCTGCAGATGTAAGTAGAACTCACATTCAGTATGGTTGTAGAAAGAACATAACTGATATGTCTCTTACGACCACAAAGAAAATTATTATTGGAACATTTATCAAAACTGGAATTCAACAGTCCCTGTGCTTCAAAGTGCATAAGAACTGAATTCTAAAAATCTTGACTTTTACATAGTTATATTAATGACTGGGTTTGTAACCGTTCATCCCAACAGTTGATTTTAGGTGTGAAATGCGAATGCGATACAATTTCCTCTCCAAGGCACGTTTTTTTGAGTTACTCTAAATGTCAATCAAGACCATATCAACATGCTTATGTTTTTATCGTGATATTATGAAGGGGGTGCTCTTATACTTATTCAAAAGCACATTTCCACAAATCTGACCAGCTCCGACGTACACCAGTTGATGTGTTGACACTGAACTGAAGCAGAATGACTTGATGACCATTGTAACACTGACTACAACATCCACACGACGTGAAAGGAGGGGAAAGGGGTATAGTACAAGGAGGAAAGAGGTATTTAACAACAACTCTTCACTGAGGTGTTTCACTCGCTAGGGAATCACATTTATTTTTTTTCTTTTTCTTTTTTTTCTTCTTTCTATCGTTTAGACGTGCAAGTTAAAGCGATCCTTGTTACATTACAAAAGAACTTCCAGAATTCCCCTGATGACAAAGACGATACAGCAAAAGGTTGCTATCAAACTCTACAGAGTCTACTAAAATGAGAGTAAAAATAAGAAAATAAAGGCACATGTACAGCGACAAGTCCGTCTTTTTGAGTCCTTTTTCTTTCTCTTTTCTTTTACAGTTCTGGTTGAGAGGCTAGCAGCAGAGTGGCATTGTGCAGTTGGCTGCTGCCCCCCTCTTTACAAAATGGCTTCTCGCTGGTCTACAGGTCGGTGGCTGTGACGAGTTCAAACCACTGCCTCAGTGCATCGCTCAGGGTCTCTGGCAAGGCGTTTACGTCCCGCAGGATGACATAGAAAGGGAAGGGGAACTCCTCCATGTAAGTGCGGATCTCTGGCATCTCTCCCGGGCCTTTGAATATGGGCACCTTGATGTCCAGGATGGAGTCCTGAGGAAAGACCAAGAATTTTAACAACACAGGAAAAACATACATACCAAGCAAAAAGAACAAAACAACAACTTTGCTTGGTTTGTCTTTGTGCTCGTACTTCTTTACTGTAGGTTACTTTCATTTTTAGCTAGGTATTCTCAAGGCTATTCTACTGAGAAGCAACAATTTGCCCTCATCTTGGGTGCAAGCTACTTGGCAATAATAGAATTTGAGCTCTTTCCACTGTTGCACTTGCTGAAAGATGCTCTGTATAAGAATCTATATAAAACGTTAATACAATAAAATGTAAAAAATCTGTTACACTGGCATATACTACACGCAGAAATACATTTAGATGAACCTTCCCTTACCCTAGAGTTAGGGTTGTCCAGCACCACAAAGATGACAAACACTTTGGCACTGCGAGCCGCCTGTACAGCCGCCATCACCCTCTCTTTACCCTCCAGGAAGAGCCCCCTGCCGTCCGACACGACGACCAACAGCTGGGCCGTCTCTGTGGAGAGAGGAGGTCAGAGGTCAGTCTCCCTGGCTACAGTGTTTGTGTTTTACAGGATCCTGGCTGGCTGAGCCTCTGAGAGGGAGGTTGATAACACCGGTACAATGTGGTTTGTAGTACCACAATTCCATTGAATGCATCAACAGTATGTATGTACTAATGACTTGAGTAATGAGTAGGGGTGTAACGGTGCACAGAAGCCACGGTTCGGTATGTACCTCGGTTTTGGGGTCACAGTTCGGTACGAGTTCAGTACAACAGGAAAGAAGCAACAAAAAATCCCAAATGTACTGTATAAGGCTAGGTTTCTTTTCATTTATTTTGAACAGACAGTAGTGCAAGTTACTTGCCGCGGTAGTCTGTGATAGCGGTGTTACTCTGTGTTCAGGTATCCACGGAGTAAATTACTTGCCACCACTGCTGCATTCACATTATAACAACAAGTAATGTAATGTGCTAGACAAGCAAGTAGTGAGTAGTGGTCATAAGGAAAATTATAGTGGGCTCTAGTGGGCATAAGGCATATACCTGCGTATGATGTAGACTACATACTGTAACTGATGACAGGTGACAGCTGGAATTAGCTTCTGAACAACTACATGCCTTAGTACCCTTGGGCAAGGGAATTAAACTCAATTGGTGCCTGCTTTGGGGCTGAGAGTGTGACTCAATAGTGAATGTCAATAGTGTCCAAGCCTGTTACAAAATGTCATCCACGTATCCATAATACAGATCTATGCTATTCCATATTATTATATTTGTATTATTTTCAGCAACAGTAGCTGTTATTCTCTTGCAAGCAAGATCAAACCTGATCTATGTGGTAATGTTTCCATTATTTATTTAAGTGGCAACCAACAGCTAGTATAGTTGGTCCCCAAAATGGTCTCAGCTTATCACAAATTATGTTGACCAACACACACACACTAGGGAGCTTCAGGGATTAAAGCAAAAAAAAATCTCCTGACTGAACTTTTTTTCAGGCCAAGTCATATTCTTATTTTATCCTCCACTGTATTTCTTCTTAATAGCGTTGGCGTTTTAAGGGAGCCTACTTGTTTCGGTTTCGTCGATAATCCAATGTACAGTTACCCCCCTCACCCCGCCTACCCAACCCCCCCCCCCCCCCCCAACCACCTCCAATGTACAGTCCCCCCCCCCTCCACCCAACCTCCTCCAATGTACAGTTTCTTCGTCAAATGTATATGCTCTCTTTTTTAGACTCTTATTGTATCACAAACAATACTGTATTTGTAAATCTGGTATGTCATAAATGTATAGATGTAGCAGTATTATCTATCTGTATGTCAAGTATGTCATATATGTTATGATGAATTGAAAATGGGGGACCCTGATGTAAACAAGAGGAAAGTTTCTCTGGTCTGCAACTGCAACCCCTTAACAATTGTGTGTATTGAGATGTGCTGTATTGTACCGATTCTGCTCAATCAATATTTAACAGATTGCAGAATGGGTACAATACAGTACGGCTCAATACACACAATTGTTAAGGGGATGCAGACCAGAGAAAGACGTTTGTCTTGTTTACATCAAGGTCCCCCATTTTCAATTCATAGTGACATTTATGACATACACAACATTTATGGCATAGGGACATACATGACATACACAGGTATATAGTAATGTTACATTTGTGACATATACGATATGCAAATATACAGTACTGTTACCCATAGATCCTAACAGAGATTATGTACATTAGGGTGGGTGGGAGAAAAAATATACATACGGTGGGGAGAGAATATACAGTGGGGAGGAGACCGTCTACAGATACACCTGTGATGTTGCTACGGAGTTAAGCTAATAAAGGATACTCACAACCACAGCAGAGGACTCACATATTTGTACTGTGAAGTAACACGACAATGACAAATGTGTTGTTTCTGTTTTTCTTTTTGACATAGTTGCGGAACACGGAACAAGTTAACAACTCACCACGTCTACAGCCCCCGCATCATACTGTAGCCTAGCCAGTCTCTTGAAACACTGCTATCTTCAAACTTCCATCCTCTCGTAACTTTCTTTTGTTGGGTGGTGCCGCTCATCCTTTTCGTCTGAGAACACTGCGTGTGTTTTCTTTTTAGTGGCCGGCTTACTCCTTCCATTATCGTTATTATGCTGACGTTAGCTAATAACTATGTGTTGGGGATAATGGTTCCGCACGGACCATATTGTTTGTTACATTGCTGTCGGCAAACTCGCTCAGAGTGTCAACATAGTGTTGACATTGAGTTGATGTTAGCTGCTAGCTGGCTATCCAAATCCACAACAGCCAGGCAGCCAACCGTACAAAATACAGTCTCAGCCAATCACACCGATTTGTACAGTTAGTTAGCTCCACTCCATTGCGAAATAAAAGTTAGCCAGCCAGGACAGCCCGTATTAGCAAGCTACAGTTGCTAGGTAGCTAACCGTTAGCCAACCGAAGAACGGTAGCTAGCTAACGTTAGCCACAGCTTCAAAAACTAATTTCAATTATGTTATGAGCTATCAGCTAGCCAGCTAGATAACGTTAGAGAACGCCTCGTGTAGTAAACTAAAGTGAATAGTTTACTGGGCCATTGTTTAATGCTTCAGTGGTGTTAAAAGAGGACCTGCACGCTTGCTATCTTCGGTGCAAATGATACGGGTCTGTGACAAGACAGGTCTGTGAGGGGGAGGGCACTGTGAGCAGCGTGTGTGCGTCAAGCTCACGTTTGATTGGTTAGAATGGTCAAAATGCCCTACGCATCTACAAACATATTATACCAGGTAGCCAATTCCGTCAGACTCCAAATCAAATTGACGGAAAAAAAGATTAAAAAGACTGAAATCCGTCTGGAGACGGAACGCTTTAATGCATGGAGCTTATTTGACTATTCAAAATGATGTAGGTATTTGACTATAACTGATGGTTTTGTTTGTGTCAACTGCACTGATTCAGCCTAATGATTGATTTTTATGTATTCTATGTTCAATACATTTAACACATGGTTTGGATTTCATTATTTATTTGATAAATAATAAATAAATGGAAAACAGTCTTATTATGATTATTTGTTTAGTGAAGGTGAGAACCACAGAAGCCCTTTAGGCTACATTTTGAGTGAGCTTCACACTTTATTTTGGGTAGTTTGGTTGAAATATATGAATATAGATATGTCTTCAAATGCCTATCCCTAATACACGCACACACACACACACACACACACAACCTGAGTTCATGGATCCGGGGATCTGCTGCCGTGCTGCTACAAACATCTTGGCTGAGGTCTCCAAAAACTACAGACCAGAGAAAGAGGATCAGACAACAACAACAGCAGCAGCTTAATAGAGTATGCCAGTAACTGCTCTTACACAACCTCAGAGATGTGAATGTAATTGTTTTGTATGCAAAGTTGAAAGAAATGGTTCCATACCCTATTGACTTGCACTAGCGTTGCTAACAAATGCTAACTAGTGTTGCAAACAGGAGACAATATCTCAGACACGAAAGCACAGGTGTTGAAAACATTTTGAATGTCCTCTGACAGCCCAATGTCACTTAAAATATGTAAATAAAGTACTAATCGAACACAAGAAAAAGGTACATATTATACATTATGTTTTAGCCATAAGTAATATATTGCCGTATTTACGAAAGTGTACAATATGTACATATTACAAATAAGTACATATTACATATTCAAAAAATCTAAACTTTTAACATTTTCAGAAAACCTTTGAGTTCCCCTGCTGGGGAACAAACCCGGGGGGCTCACATGGGAGGCAAGTACCTTTACCTCACAAGAGGGACACACTTTTCCAATAACCTCGCCCTAACATTACATTAAACTAACCATAACCGTTGAACCCTAACCCTAGCTTTATATCGTAACCATAATCGTTAAACGTTAAAACGAACCATCATCATAGTACTACGGTGATTGTATCAGGGTGGGTGTCTTAAGTGGTCCGCACATGGCGAGCGACCGACATCGCCTGGCGATGCGATCGCCTGTCGCCTGGCGACAATCGCTTGGCCCCCCACACCAGAGGCGACCGTTCACAGGTATAATAAGCTATATGTGTCGCTCTGTCTAAGTTAGCTGGGGGGTGTTTCCCCCCGGGAGATATAGGAGGACGGACCGCCGGGACCGGATGTTAGGTTAGCAGGTAGCTGTGTTGTGCATTACGAGGGAATATTAACCTGTAAAACCCATATTGAGCTGGAATTAAACCACCATATACGAATACAACCTCTCCTCATTCTTCCTGACATTACTGCATGACTGATCGCTACAATACGTTCACTAGGCACCGATTGGACAAGTATTGTTATGCAGCTGCTGAGAGAGGATGTTTTGTCACGGAAGACGCTGTTTTGTTCTCAACCATAATTTCTTTGGACAATAAACCTTATAAACCACATCAGCTGCAGCCTGGACATTAAACTCTGTCAACATCCACAACTTCTTACCAGAGTATAAAAACACTAGTATCGTGGCGCACAAAACACATCGTGGCGCATTGTTCATTTATTAGTTAATGACAAGCGGCCACTATAGCTTCTCCAACTAATGTTATTTATTTAAATTGTTCCTGTTAACCCATTCTCCGCCAATACCGTGTTAAGGCGGGTTTCTCCGCCATGCGCTGTCTGCCAATCACGCCGTAAGAGATCAATATTTCATATTTTCGTCATGGTATTCATATTTCACCCACAGAGTCTTGGCTGATGCTGTCTGAGCCAGCACAACTCTGCAACGCTTCAATACTGCCACCTGGTGGCCGATCGGCGAGTTGCCAAACCGGAAGTGCCCGTTGGAGCTCGGTCCGTCCCCTAATTTCGTCCGGCCACTCGTTTATCGTCCCGGGGCTCAATACAGACACCGTGGATATGGATCTTTGCCATAACTCAATAATCAACATGATTTGGACGTGTATTAGTAATATACAAACCGGAAATGGATCGCATCGATCAACATCACATAATTGGGATCTGTTTGCTCCACTCTCATCGCCCAACGCTACGAGGAGACTGACGTGAGTTTCAGCGTTTTTCTTTATCATTTTCGATACAAACTGCTCTGATCAATATATCACCCATACTACATAAATCATTTAACGTCGGTCGTTGAATTATAAACGACCCCCCCCCCCCCCCCCCCGTAGATGATCAGTCATGACGTTTAGGACCATGTACAGTTGAATGTTGTAATATAGCATGGATCGGTATCAAACTGCATTTGATAATCTAATATATGCATTTATGCCTATATCTCACGTTCTATGAAATACTGCAGAAAACGATAAAAACATATTTATACTCTAGACGGTATTTTAGTATGAATGTGTGAATGAAAAAGTAAAACGTTCCTACATCCTGAACGATAGATAATTGATGTTGAATGGGCCATAGTAATGTCAATTTAGCAATACAATTTAAAAAGTTATAGCCCTGCAAAGAAGGTGAACATCTCCATAGACAAATAGCGCTGGCAGAGGATGGTTTAGGATGGTCAAAGTGGTGGCAGAGAATGGGTTAATAATAATGAACATAAGTAGCATGGTAATAATACGTAGGTTATTGATCAATGAATGTATCGATACATTAATGGTGTACAAATGATACACCAGTAGAACTTCTGTACTACTTCTACTGTAGAAGTCATGTTATTTCCTCATTGTCCTTGCTGTGTCGCCTGCCGTCGCCTCAAAAAATAGGATCGAGGCGATTTTTAGCCAGGCGACAGAAATTGCTGCGCGACTGTCGCTTCAAAATCTTCTGCCGTGTGGGCTGTCTCATTCATAACAATGGAGGCGATAGAAATCTGTCGGTCGGCTCGCTTAAAAAATCGGTCGCCTGGCAAAAACAGCCCGCCGTGTGCGGACCACTTTAGTCTAGTGGTGAGAGCACTCGCCCACGGCCACAATAATGTCTGGTTTGACTCCCGGTCACAGTGTTTGTTTTGGACTTTTGCAGATACGAAATGTAAAATATATTACTTAAATACAAGATGTAAATATATTACTTATGGTTATAACATAACATACATTCTGTACCTTTTTTCCTGTGGTCAATTAGTACTTTAAGTTACGTCTTATGATGAGACTGTGTTGCCTACAAGGGGGCTTGGTCAGTGATATGTTTTTATTAATTTCTTAATTTTTTTTAAACCTAAAAACATCTCTATTAACAGTAGTGGATTCGCTGCTTGACATGGTGAGAAGACTGATGCAGGAGAACACCTACCTGGGCTATCCTGGTCTTCTTCTGTTGGAACTGACAGAGCCTCAGTATTCTAGCACCCGACTCGTGGGTGAAATTCTGCTGGAAAGGGTGGAGCAGCTGTACCGTCTCTCCAAAACTGAAAACATAAAAACACGCGTCATCAACATCTCAGCCAGTCATCGAAGACACGTGTGTTTGGACGCTATTCTGTTTCCCCAAGTGAGTGGTTTTACCTGCACACAGACACCTGCCCGACCTCCAAAAGAGTGAGAGCGTTGACGATTACCGAGAGGGATTCAAACGCCATCTGCACCACACAGGAAACACAGGAAGAGGAGGACCAGGTCATCAGACCATCAGTTTTATGTAATGCTATGTTGTTCTCAACCTTCTTCATGCCAAGGACCCCCATTTGATTAGATTTGGTCTCATTTGAGAAGAAACTTGTTCCGTTCTATAGCTTTATCTATACAGTAGGCGAGGCGATAAGATTGGAGATAGTGAAACCTATGATTAGAGTAGTCACTCTTATGTATTCTCTCATGGGGATACGGTAATTCCTAGTGAATTAAATAGTGAAATTAAACTATTCCCTCATCAAAGACCCCTAATTTCACCGCTGATGTAGTAATAGTTGTCTTTCAGGGGTGTCTTACCTGTTTAGAGTGGTTGTCCACCATACTGGAGGAGTCATCAATCGCCAGACAGATCTGGTACTCTCTCTTACTCGGCTTGGTTCTCCTCAACCAGATCTTGTCTTTGCGGAACTGACTCGCGATGTAGGGGATGACTTTCCTCATGTTCAGACGCTTCCCCGTGCGGAAGTCCCCCCTGTTGGAGGAGCAGAGATGTCAGGATGTGGTGAGGAGGTCGAACCGGCAACTAAATCCCAGGTGTAATCAGGCAGGGGACTAGGTTCTTACTCGACCCGCCACAGTGGCAGGTGAATAAAAAAAATTCACACTTCATTTCTACAAGCCAAAATGGTTTCTTTTAAATATACAATTTGTTTAATAGATTTCCCCTGCCAAATGGCTGGGTGGAATTGGCATACAGTACATAACTTTCACTTTATATGTATATGTTGTGTCTGTCCACTATGTTTGTTAATTTGTCACCCCCCCCCCCCCCCTATGTAAAGCGACCTTGGGTCCTCTGAAAGGCGCTATATAAAACAAAGTTCCATGTCCAACCTCAGTTGTAATACAGCACATTGTCCAAAAGCAGAATGCATCACACTAGTTAGTACATCACACTAATACATCACCCTAGTACATCACACAACAGCTCTCCACTGTTCAAAGCGCACTAACATTGGAGTTATGCACAGACAATTATCATGGCTTCCGGTTGAGAAACGTCTGCAATCCTGTCTCATTACTTTTCTCAGAAATGTTCAAGTTGTCAAAAAACCACAGTATTTTTATGATCATATAGTTTACATAAGAGAGGAACATGACCATATGACTAGACAAGCTACGTCAGGCCATCTAATGGCACCTAAACCGAGAACAAATCTACTAAAATCTTCTGTGACTTACAGAGCTATCATGGAATGGAACTCATTGCCAAGCTACTTAGCTGAAATAGAATCCAAGGCTACCTTCAAGAGGAAGTTAAAGTGCCATCTGCTGACGAGCATGCACTGAGCCATTATGGCATAGAGGTGAAAACCAGTTGACTGTTGATTGTGTTTAAGTTGATGGCGGTGAGTGCTGCTCAGGAAGCACTATTTGTTTGATTTTAGTTATTTTATTTGAATGCTTTTTGCTGGTGGATATTTTGTACAATACAAAACAACTGATGTTGATAGTGATGTAATTGATGATGTGACTGATGTTGATGTTGATGTAATGTATTGATGTTGATGATGATGTAATGTATTGAATGTTGTTGTACATTTGTGTGTGCCGGACCCCAGGAAGAATAGCTTTTGCCTAGTGCAAAAGCTAATGGGGATCCTAAATAAACATAAACACTAATACATCACACTAGAACATCACACTAATACATCACCCTAGTACATCACACTAATACATCACACTAGAACATCAACTTTTCAACTTCACACCCACGAATAGCCTCTCACACACCAGCAGCAGTCATGTCACACACAGTATCAGGGTGCTGCTGTACTGACCTGAGCTTGGCAGCCTGAGTGGGCTCCAGAATGAGCCGGAGCTGCTCACACAGCTGCTGGGACAGAGCCGAGGTCAGTGTCTGGTACTGGTGCCACATGGCCGACGCCGCGCTCTCCTGGAACAGGGGACGCATCAAACACAAAGTTAGAGAGGAGGGGAAAAAACTAAAAACAAAAACATCAACATGGATCTAAGATTAGGTGAGTATTCCCAAAGCGCTCTCACTTCCTCCCGATCTCCTGGAGCCTGTTTCTGCCAGGCTTCCAGCTGCAGCTCCATCTCTCTTCTGATCTCCTCTGGGTCCTGATCAGGCTTCTGTGTACACGTACACACACGTACACAGTGTTTATTTATGTCCACATGAACAGAAGTACAAGGAGGCCTCATACAAAGGACATAAACAATGCGAGTGCAGTCAGAAAATTATGAAAGAACAGTCAGGTACAAGGTGCATGGACGGCAGAATCATGGGAAAAGGTAACAACGTCTCCTCCAAATTGAGCGGCTTCCTATAATTGCTGATACTGAGCAGTACCTGGCTAACTGCTTGGCCTTCCTTTTGGGGAGATCGGCTATTTGTAGGCCCCTCACAACCAACTTGTGCACATGCCCTAGGCTGCCAAAGATAAAAACTAGGAGTTTACATCTATAGCCTAGCTGTGAGATGGTCTGCTGTAGCTGTTGGTATTTCAGCATGTTGGTTAGGAAGGCTTCTTCTAAGCTGTAGTCAAAAGTACAGCCAACCTCAAGAATGGACACCTCCCTAAGGTGTTCATTTACCACAAATACATCAGGGGTGTTAGCTGTAATATTAGAGAACACTGAATCATCATTGCACAGGTTGAACATGCTTGGCTTCACAGTAGAATGCTTAAACAGCGTGATGGAGGACCTAAAAATAAGAGATATCTTTCGCTATCAAATCTACTATTCTGTCATGCCTACTTATGTAGAGGCCCCTGTATACATGGCAACCATTTAAGATGTGGGACATGGTTTCAGCTATTTGGTTATTGTCATGATGAATACAGTGAGGAGCATGACTGCCTGGAAACCAGGTGGAGAGATTCAGTTTAGATGGTAAGACCTGTAATCTCGCTTTCAGAGTAAAGATAACAATGCACTCATCTATGGCAACATTTTTTAACACAGAGTGAGAGACAGAATGGTCCGCAGCAGGGAGACACGCAATCTTCCCCTGCAGTCTCAACTCAGTCCATTGTTCCCGCTGTCTTTGCTGTTGTGCCCACAGGAGGCGACCTCGGGCATTAGTCAGTGGAAGTTGGTGATCCATTCCACACACAGACATAGATACTGGGGTCAGATATAATATTCTCTGAGACAGCCACTGCCTCAGAGTTAGACCCCACCCACTCCAGGGTAACATCAGCCCAGCAACACATGTCATTATGGTCCGGCCAGTCTGACCACACACCGAAGCCAGGAGAGCGACTGTCCAGCTTTCCATTCGGCTTTCTCTTGAAGCCTAGGAAGTTAGGGTCCGAACCACACGCCAGGGGGACCTTACATCTTTTTAGGTCCAAGAAAAGAGAAGAACGGGCGAGCGTTCTCACATACTGGTCGTCACTGTTCAGCATATTCAACAGATGGGAGAGCCGTGTAGCAATATATGCCCATTCAAAATTGGGAACACCCAGACCACCCTCACGTTTACTGTGAAATATAATGTTGCGTGTTGTGTGTGTGTTGAGGCCAGTCCATTGTCTCACTAGGTGTACGGTTTTATTAGTCAAATCATGTAGTGATTTTCGTGGAATATGTACATTGGGGAACAGATGTTGTACTTTGGCCAATGCCATTACTCTGATTGCCTCAAGTTTCATGATGAGTGGAAGTGGCGATGCATGAATTAAATCAAGTCTGCTGGTGTATTCAGAGATGATTTCATCTACCTGTTCTTTCCACTCACCTGCCACATTAAACTTGTGACCCAGGTATGTGTATGTCTGATGACGTGAATAGACTGTAATTGGTTTATTGCTAATTGTGAATGCAGGTATTGTGTCTGTGTTTGAGTGATACCAACGGTTTCCCCCACTCCGCCTTTCATAAAATACTGCACATTTTGAATCCTTAACCTCTAATCCAGACCACCCACACACACACACACCCACACACCCACACACACACACACACACACACAATTCTGATGAAGAGTGCTCAACGGTCTGACTATAGTATGGATGCAGTCTTATGCACATCTCAAGGGCCAGTCTCTGTACCTGCAGTGTGTCCATGAACAGCTCTGGGACCGTGTGAATGGTGGACTCACTGCTCCTCTCAGGTCGAGCTTCATCATCGGGACCTCGTCTCTCCTTCTGCCTGTCCTCCTCCTCCTCCTCTCCCTGCCTTTGGGTCTCCATTTCTCCACTGTCCAGTCCTGTGGAGGGAGAAATGGCACAGACAGGCACATAATGGCACAGGCGCCTCACCACCACCGCTAGGTGCATCGAGAGGAGATGGGAGTGGATGAATGGAGGAATGGCGCACCTTTTTTAGACGCTCTGGAGGAGTCTAGCTGCTCTGGCTTCATATCCTGAGCATCAACCGCCTGTAGGTCCTCTTCCTGTTCCTCCGTTTCCATGGCAACATCCTCATCTTCCTGATCCTGGTCCCGCTGAGGTCCAGCCGGTTGCTGCTGGTCTGTGTTGGCTACATCTGTACGCAGCAACGCCAGAGGCTCTGTTAGCATTCCTTATTCAGTGTCCTCATGACGTGTGATGCCGGCCAATAGGGCGCAGCGCCACATCTCATTGGCCACGGTTGTCATTTAACGATAATCACCCGCTAGTTCATTACAATCACCTGTTGTTTGCCGACCAAGATGTCTGCGATGGAATACTGTGAATAGTATCCCATGAATACATAGGCATGACTACGTTGATGATTGGAATACTTGTGTGACAAGAACTGTAGTTAAAATAACCAAATTCCAGTGATTGAGTAAGTGGTGTATTCGAAGGCCATTATTACTGACCGTATGTCTGGGTGTCGTAGGCCGTCTCTCCCTGTTTGATGTGTTCATAGAGGTCGGACTCCTGCTGGGCTTGGCTCTGGCTCTTGTCCTGCGTTCTGTCCTTACAACTCTCTACTGTACGCAAACGCTTGTTGATGCGCTCGTTGTTGTCGCCTGTCGACCGTTCGTTGTCCGCTTGACCAGGTTTCCTCTTGAAGCTCTGCAGTGAGCATCGAAAAGCATAAGTAAATCACTTTGTATCAAAAAAACAGTAGGATTTGAAACATCCTTAATGCTTAATATCTCAGCGTCTGTAGATCGCCAATGCTCCCAAAAAGGCCAAACCCACCTGAGTCTTGCTCTGGGTCTGTTTCTGTGAGGCCATTCTCGCCGTGAGCTTTGACTGATGCCCCTCTGACTGACTGGCGTCAGCTGCTCCACTGCCATGCTCCTAGCAAACAGAGACACCAGTGTGTATGTGAGAGAGTGAACGTGGAGGTGATATTCCAGTGGTCGTGTTTTCATATAAAAAGTGATTTGTTAACCTTTTTTACTTTTTTATAGTATCTTTCCCTTTTAACACTTTCGCGGCCACTTGGATCACTCAAATCACTCTAGATGGCCAGCATTTCTAAACAGACTTGCATAGTCCGTGGGGCTGTTTGTAGAGCTAAATATATACTTTATAGTATTGCTATCTGTCCATTCTCATTGTCAATTGAGACCATAAACCGTCCCTTCAAAATGGCTTAAAGAAATTTTTTTTCATCAATACGTTCTCATTTTATAGCATCTTGACTATAAGCGTTATAAGGGATTTCGGCTAGTATATTTCCTGGAAGGCGAGATACAGGCCGCTAAGCTAATAACGTTAAATCCAATGGCATTTCGGCACTACAGAAGCTACAGTTAAAACTCAAACTGCATATGATCGGTATTCATGGTCCACCATGAATGCATAAAAGGGGGGGGGGGGGGGGGGAGACGTCGTTTCTGATGATTGATTACCAATAACCGCGTTAGCCTCAGTAGCCACATTCGCTGATCGGGTGGATGGCTATCATAACAAGCCCTGATCAGCATGTAATTTACGTGAAAAAGATCTTACCGTGGGCCGGTTGGATCCCCCAAAGGATTTCCCAGTTATCGATCGCCATCTGGTAGATCGATATGTCCATTGGCTGATGATATATTCCTTTACTGCACACTGAAATCCGCGTCCCAAAACGTATTCCAAGCTACAGGCTATAGGCATCGCTTCATGTTAGCAGAAAACTACATTGGCGGTCCAGAAAAAACAAGACAACTTCTGCCACAGGGAACACTGCATTATCGAGATAGCGCCACTAAGAGGATCTGGCCGGTAATGCACTTTTTCGAATTCAAAGAGTAGGGTACTTCTGCAGTGCTGCTCGGTGACATCGAGTAGGTTATTACAATGGAATAAAAGCCAAAACAACCTTGCCACGGACATGTCCGTGGTTGGTCCTCAACCGTTGGATTCGAAACACGGATTTATCCGTGGTCGGGCGCCATTGTGTTAATCTAGAATATTCTATATTATAATGTATTACCACTGATCCTGTTACTCTTTAAAAATATGTTGCTGTTTGTAAAGGGCACTGTGCTGTAAATGTGCTCTATAAATAAAGTTTGAACGACTGATTGATTGATTGATTGATGCCATACCTCTTTAGCCTGGTCTCTCTCGGACGCCTCCCCTGCCAGCTCCACGGCCGTCTCACTCTGGACGTTCTCCTCTCCGGTCTGAGCGTCTGTGTTGTGCTCCTTCCTCTCTGCTGCCTCTGGCTGCTCCTCATCCTCGCCCGCCCCCTCATCCTCCTCCTGTGGGATGATGTGCGACGGAAACAGAAAAGGTTAAACAACTGATAGAAAAACAACGAGGTGTGGATGAGCGTAGTGAGCCGTGCTGTGAAACGAAACACATACTTTGGGCTTCTGGCCTTTGTCGTTTGGAATGGCCAGATCCTCCTCTTTTCCTGCTTCTTGTCCTTTATCCTTCTCCTCCTCCTCTTCGTCTTTCACAGCAGACTCCTGGTCCTCCTCCGCATGCTCTCCTCCTCCCTCCTCTTCCTCCTCAGTCTTGGGCTCCTGGCCGTTCTCCTCTCCAGGTTGGTCCTCGTCCATCTCCTCCTCCGGTCCCTTCTCCTCTCCATCTTGCCCTCCTTCCTCCTTCTCATCCAGGCCTGCGGGCTTCTCCTCTATGTCAAACGGATTCTCCTCTGAAGGGAGGAAATGGGTCATTAGGCTCCAATAACGACAATCTCTAACCTGGTCTTGCTTTGCCCAGACCTTTCTTCAACCTTCACATAGTGCTGTATCCGTGCAGAAGTTAGGTCTGGCAGAAACTATTAGCATGGAGGACTATTATTTAGTCAATTTGTGTGCTGATTTTATGCCTATGTTCATTTTATACTAATTGCTGTGGTGCATTGTGGTGTGCATTGAAATGTCTGTAAAGTCTCGACGACATTGAAAATGAGGGTGACCTCAATTGTAATCTTGAGAATAAATAAAAGGTTGACTATAGTGAAAATAGTTATATAATAATTGTGTATTTCTTCAACCAATCCCAATTATACAATGCCAACCTCGAGGAGGCGAGGGACTGTACAAAACAGTGAGGAAGGAGGAGGAGAATTCCAACCGAGAGAGACAGTCAATTGGAGCGTTATACCCGCAAGCAATCCAAAACCTTTAACGAGCCCCTGATCCCAAGGTCTCACCGTCTCCTTCCCCCTCGTCTCCGGCCTGGTCGTCGTCCTCGTCCAGGTTGAGCTCCTCTGGCAGGTCCATGGCCTCCGGGTCGGGCTTCTTCTCCTGCTTCCCGTGGTAGGGGTCCACCTCGTTCTCATCAAACTCCCTCTGAGGGAACAGTGGGGAGAACGTTTAGACGCCACACGGCGACAGGATGAAGAGAGATTTGGTCGAAAAAAGAGTCAAGGGTTTATAGATGTTTGTTAAGTAAAACGTTACCTCATCCCCTTGTTCGTTGATCTTCTCTTCCTCATTTCTCATTTCTTCATCTTTGTCCTGATTCTTCCCATCATCTTTATTGGGGTCTGCAGCGTCCAAGTTGTCGTCTTTGGCAACCAGTTCAGATTCTCCCTGAGGAATATCACCAGCACATACTTCAAGCACACAGTGCACAGTGATGACCTTTGAACTACTGTAATACACAAGTAATATGAATATAGCCCCAAGCGGAAGTCTCCACCGTTGCGGCCACAGAGTTTCTGTTTTAACACGATAACTCGAATAGCTTTCATTCTAATCTTTAAAAATGTGTTGTGCATCTCGGAATAACATTCTTCACAACGGATCATCGCCCACCCCTGGCCAGGGTAAATGCTGCATATACGTATTTAAAAACTGCTTTTTATTAATTGGAAATATTTCCACTACTTCTCCAATTTATACTCTAGGGCCCTCATTCATCAATGTGTGCGTAGAACATGTTCTATTTCCACACGTAAGCACGGAATGTAGAACCAGTGTACGCACAGGGAAGTCGGGATTCATCACACGTGCGTACGCAGGCTCTACGCACACCTGTCATGATGAATCCCACCTTGGCTCTGCGCCGAGGCTCGTGCACACTTTCACGTATTTGCATACCAGAAACGCCCCGATTAAAATATATACGGTAATGGAATACACCCATGAAATGTGGAAAAATTGACTAAGCCGAGGGAAGCGTGTCATGAGACAGGCTGACAGACGTGTACACTTACGGTGATGTCGGATATGATATCTATTAACCATTGCTGCCTGGGCAGCGCAAACACTAATAAATACAGCGCTGGAATATGACTGCCTTTTCCCGTGTTGTTTGATTAATACCCAGGGATTAAAGTTCTCCTCAATTTTATTCCAAATCGCGATGGATCTCCCGTCAATTTTCTACCTGCTGCATATGATTTCTAGAGGCATACTACAATCTATTTTGATGTCAGTATTGGGTAGCCTATATATAAACAATAATACGAGAGCATATACAAGAACAATGAATCTCACTGCATGTATGATGTAGCCTGCCTTTCAATACATGAACTTGAATTCCATCATGTTTGTGTGCGGGACTCACAAGGCTGTTGTCACAATGGGTGGTACCGCCCGGTACAGTAATAATAACAGTCCACACAATATCACGATCCATGCCATAGCCTATGTTCTATTAGGACATGATCTGTGACGACAAATGTTCTAGAATGTTTGATTAAGATATCATACTCTGACAGCATGCCTATGATCAACAAAAACGCGAACTTGAATCCCATCATATACATAGTCTGTCCACTATCTGGTGTCATTGCAATGCGTTTTCTATTCTTTCTTATACAGTGAAAAGGGGGAAGAACACTATATTCATATGACTTGTATTCTGCTTACAGCTTCGAAATTCCACTTGTTTCGTTTAACGTAAAGCCTTTTAAATATAATCAAAACGTTCCCGTGTTTCTGCGGTCTGCGCAAAATAATAACGAGTTGAGCTTTATGATGAATTGAAAATGGGGGACCCTGATGTAAACAAGACGAAAGTCTTTCTCTGGTCTGCATCCCCAATTAACAATTGTATGTACTGAGCTGTACTGTACTGTACCCATTCTGCAATCTGTTAATAAACTTTTCAATCAATCAATCAATCAAGCTACGCGGAGCGCAGTCAGTCAGTAGCCTACACCCCGTATATTCCAATAACGCTATATAAACCATGCTGCATTCATTCTGAGAGAAAGATCTATTATTCCAAATGCTATTTATAGGGTTTTGACCATAATTACACTACTGTTGCTATTTTACAATGAACTATAATGAACTACGGTTCGTACAGAACATGCCAGTGTTATTATGCACAGAAGCTCATTTCCTTGTTGTAATAATATATTCTACCACTGGGCGCCAGGTACGCATGGTCTGACCTGTGCGTAGACGTAAGCACGGAGTCAAGTTCAAGTTGAAATTGATGAATCCCACTCTTTGCTTAGAAATGATCGTACGCACAGGGTAAGCACAAATCTGTGCGTAGAACACGTTGATGAATGAGGGCCTAGGTGTTTAAGCATAGCAAAGCTCTTTCAAGATCTAAGTTAATGTTCTCTTTTTTTTCTTTTCTCTGATTTTTTGAGGTTCTCTATTCAGTTCAATACCTCTCTATTATTCTTGGGTTACTATAAATTACACAAGTTCTTATAAAATGTAAGTGATTATGGTATGATAATTGAAGCTTATTTTTAGTCTTTATTTTAATTTTATTTTAATTTGTATTTAACAGGAGAGTGGCCAAGCCACAGTTGACATTCTACTTATGGTAGAATTTAGAATGTTAGATCCTATGGTATACATAGGAAAGTTAAGGATAAATGGCTCATTCTGGGCTATCCGATGGTTTAAGGGAGGGAGTTATACGCGAAGGTTGTGTCTATGGAACACAGTCCTGTACGACTCTCGGAGGGAGGGGGGATTAGGGGTTTATTATTTGTATATATGTATGTTTTTAAGCTCGGCTCTCAACGGGACCTCAATAGTTGGATGTATATCTATTGTAGATTCGCACTCCAGAAGCATTACCAACAACTACACAACAACATGTATAGATTATGGCTAGTTTGAATATAATGATCTGGAACACTGGGGGAATAAATAATCAACACAAACGCAAAAGCGTACTCACACTGATGAAAAACGAACAGGTTGACGTGGCTCTGCTAAGCGAAACGCACATTTTAGGGAAAGACATAGCTACGTTAGCGGACAACACATACCATAACATTAGTCACTCTTCCTATGGAACGAGAACTCGTGGAGTTGCCATAGTCGTGAAACGGAATATTGAATTGAAGGGAGTATGGTCTGATGCAGATGGTCGGATAACTATAGCTAAGATTGTACACAAGAACAGGAAAATAGCGTTGGTAGCGGTATACGCCCCAAATTTGTTCGAAGCGAATTTCTTCACTACACTTACCAGATCAATGTTAGACCTTCCCGAATACTCATTTATAATTGGTGCGGATTTTAATGCCATTTGGGATCCAGGGATAGATAAATCTTATCCCTCCTTTTCCAACGAACAGAAAAATTCATCTAATGCATTAAAGGATTGGTCGAAGAATACAGGTGTAAATGACCTATGGCGATCACTCAACCCCACGACCCGGAAGTACTCTTGTCGATCTGCGAGACATAACACATTATCCAGAATAGATTATGTTTTTGCATCCCCGAGACTATTTGATAACTATGATGTGGAAATGATACCCAATGCATTATCAGATCACTGTTATTTACTCCTAAAAAGGATCATTTGGTATACTATCATCCCGAGCCCCAAGATGGCGATTTAACTCGATGCTGCTTAATAACAAGGAATTCATTACACAATTCAAAGAAGCTCTTTCAGTATTCCTACGGGAGAATGCGAATTCGGTGCAGGACCCCAGAATGTTATGGATGTCGGTAACATATGTCTAAACTGAACACTGTGACCTCTTTTTTTACTTCTAATTTTTACTATGTTTTTATTTCATACTTATCTTGTCATGCACAGTCTCTGGAGCGCAACAGTAAGAAGCATTTTGTACAAAAGTATTCTGTACTTCTGTATGACAACTATTAAAGAAACTTGAAACTTGAAACTTGAAAGGGAATGATCAAGGATTTCACCGATAGCTTTTCATCCAAAATACGCAAGAATCGATGCTCAAAACTGGCTGAACTGGAAACGCTTTACGCTACGTTATTTACTTCTTTACAATACAACGACTCGGTTCGACCGGAAAATCAATTTAATGTACTAAAAAAAGAGATTAACGCCATATATAAACAACAATCTGAAATACAAATACGTAGCACAAGACAACAGCAGTACTCTCAAGGTTCTAAACCAAGTCACCTATTAGCTATGCGATTAAAAGTTAACGCAAAATTTGCAGATATAACTACCATTAAAGCACAACAAGGACTTGTTACAGACCCTAAAAAAATAAACGCGACATTCAAAAAGTTCTACTCCAACTTGTATAAATCAGAAACGATCTTCGATCAAAACAAAATGGACACATATCTTAATCAAATTAACCTCACTAAACTTTCAGAGGATGACGCTAAACAGTTAGAAACACCGATCACACTAGAGGAACTCAGGAAGGCCATATCCGAAATGCAAAGTGGTAAGGCCCCTGGAAGAGATGGTATCCCACCAGAAATGTACCTCTCATGTTGGGACATAATTGGACCCCTATTACTTAATATGATTTTACACTCAGTCAAGGAGGGGAACTTCCATAAGAACAACAATATTGCACTCATAACAGTCCTCCTTAAAAAAGACAAAGACCCCACAGAGTGCGGTAGTTATAGACCCTTAAGCCTCCTCGGAACCGACATCAAACTGTACTCTAAGGTATTAGCCATCAGACTTCAAAAGCATATGACGTCTTTAGTTCATCCGGATCAAACTGGCTTCATAAGAGGCCGCTTGATCACTGATAACATAAGACGATTACTACACGTACTAGATGCCAACAAGGACGACACCACACCTAAGGCGATGCTGTCCCTGGATGCAATGAAAGCTTTTGACAAGTTGGAATGGTCGTATCTATGGGCAGTATTAGAAAGGATGGGGTTAGGAAAAGGATTCATTGATATGATTAAAGTATTATACAAAGACCCATCAACCATGATCACAACAGGTATAATCACCTCCGAAATCTTTCCGGTATCACGCTCTTCTAGACAGGGTTGCCCTCTAGGTCCCGGACTTTTCGATTTATTATTAGAACCTTTAGCACAATATATAAGACAATCCCAATCCATAGAACCAATCGTAATCAAGGGCACACAACATAAAATTAGTTTATATGCGGACGACGTAATATTGTTTATGCAAAACCCCAACACCGCAATGCCTCATCTTCTCAAGTTGATTGAGTACGTTGGCGATTTATCGGGATTTAAGACAAATTGGCCGAAGTCGGCTTTCCTTCCACTTAACGCCCCTGCAAAAAAAAAATATAACCCTCCCAGAAGAGATACCGATGGTTAAACACTTTAGATGTTTAGGAGTGGAAGTATTCCCTACCATAAGCCAAACGGTGAAGCACAATTACATAAAAATCCAAAATAAAATCAAATACGACTTTGACAGGTGGTCGAAACTTAAAAACTCAGTACAGGCACGGGTATCAATAGTTAAGATGGACGTCCTACCTAGAATCAACTTCATCAGCTCAATGCTACCGTTACCCCCTCCAGATGGTTACTGGAAAAAATTACACTCTTCTGCATACAAATTTATTTGGAATAACGTATAAAAAGATCCACTGCACAGAGAAACAAAGCCGACGGAGGTATGGCATTTCCAGATTTTTTCCACTATTTTAAGGCGTACACTTTAAGACCACTGACAATATAGAAGACGTTAGAATATAACGCTGAATCTTACCGTGGCTTCCTCGCGCCGCTGGCAGATGAGCGTGGAACAGAATTTTTTCTATTATGGGATGGAGAAATGCCCGATCCATTTCCAGGTTGTATAATAGTATATACGTCCAAATCATGTTGTTTTTTCGAGTTATTTGCACCGATCGATGTTCACTGTGTCAATACGGAGTCTCTCTAACGATAGCGAGTGCCCGGACCACATATGGATGAGCACTACCGGTTCAAAGGTTAATTTCCGGCTGGCGATCTGCCGATCGGCCACCAGATGGCGCTCTTGAACCGCTAGAGAGTTGAGTGGAGCTTTGCACTGTGTCTCAGGGCTCCGGAAAGGAAATATGATTTCGATGACAGATTTTTGAAATATTGACATCAAAGACGAGTTACAGCGTCTTCGGCAGAATGAGCATGGCTAGGAATGACGTGTAAACTCGTTCCCGGCGATCATAGTGTTAAAGATACCAATTGTACACCACAGATACCACAAATTCTTCTATGAAAGAGAGACATCGAGAGGTTTTGTATCAGATTTTTATCATCAATTACTAACGTCCTTGTATGAAACCCTCCACTTAGAATCAGTCTGGAGGAGGGATATACCAGACCTGGAAATAGATTTTGATTGGCAAGAAGCCTGGGCAAATGTTCGACTTGCATCAAGGAACCCGGACCATCAACAAATCAATCTTAACTATATTCATAGGACATACTTGACTCCTATAAGAGTGAACAGAATGGGTCTTAAACAAGACTCCAAATGCTCCTTATGTACAAATGGGGACGAGGGGACATTTATGCACATGTACTGGGACTGCCCACCAGTTAAGATATTCTGGAAAGAAGTGACCCAGCAATTATCAAATATCTTAACTCTGAATATACCTGTACACCCCTCTGTATTACTGCTGAATGATGTTTTTGAGTATGCAGTACCTATACAGCTAAAGAGATTGGTTTTATCTGGTATCACAGTGGCTAAAAAGCTGATGGGCAATGGGGGGTCCGGGAGGGGGGGGTACGAGCTAGAGCATATGTGTGTAGGGTATTAGATAGCAGGTATTAGGGGTATATCCTGTATAAAACAATGAACTAAATGGTGATTTCATTGGATGTGCACTGTTAATTAATGCTTGTATATCTTATCTTGTGTTGTCATGTTTGTTTATGTTTGTTTAAAAAAAAAGAAAAAAATACAAAAAAAGAAGAAAAAAATGTGTTGTGCACATTCCTGACCCCTAGATGAAAAATACTTGGTTTTGGTGACCCCATGACCTTTCCTCTAGTCTAGCGCCACCATCCGACCAAACATTCATATCCTACTTGTGAACAGCTTTCATTCAAACCTTTCATGACCCCAGCGCCACCATCAGGACACATTTAAATGTTCACATTAATTTATCTCCTGATCGGTTAGTCATACAGTCATGAAGCTGGTATCCAGAGATGCGTCTACTCATGCACAACAACTTTGCCATAAAGAGCTATGAAGTCCGCCATATTGGAATATGGAAAAACACTTTTTCCCCTACTCCCCCTAGCCTGTTCATGTGATTCTCACGTGAGACAAACATGTTTGCCTTACAATAGCAAGGAGGCCTTCTGGCCTCATGGTTGCTCTATTCTCATGAAACTAAAAACATGAACTACTCCTCAAAGGCTCGGATTAGAGGCATGGTCAAGAGGTGGATTGAGAATCCGGGCTGTGGGATAGTCACGACAGCACATAGTTGTTTGTTAGATTTATACTGTATTTACCTGATCCATGCCTTGGCCAGACTCCTCTTCTTTGTCGCTGCCTTCCTCCTCACCATCATCTTCATCATCCCCCCACATTCTCTCATCCAGGGTGTCTGTCTGGCCCTCACCCAGGTCTCCCATCTTCTTATCCAGCTCATCCTTGTCCTCCTCCTCTTCGTCCGACTCATCATCATCATCACCTACAAATGGACAAAAAGAAAATACGTTGAGGACTGACCCAAGGAGAGCTTGGTTGGTTGACTTGTTTGTTGGGTTGTTAACTCGCGTGTGCTCATGTGCATCAGTGGCGTAACTCTGTCGATAGTTGTGCGGGGGACATATTTGGGGGCGTGGTGAGTGACGTCGCAGGGGGGGGATAGGGGGGGTGCCCTCTACCTAGATTTTTTTTTTCTTTTTAATACCAGGTGTGCAATACCGCATTTTCCCAGGCGGTGGCGCCATTTCTCCATGTAAACGACACACTGAGCTCATACAGAAACAAGCATTTCAAAGTATTCTGTATTTTGTTGTGACAAATAATAAACACATTTGAAAGGTTTATGGTGAAAGAACATGTATTATATGGTGCTTCAATTAGCAATTATTATTATTATTATTATTAGAGTGGTCATGCCCGCATTGATTGTGCAAAATACAATAATAAAATAGGCAGACATTTTTTTAAATAGGTAAGACACAAGATATGCATGATAAAAAAAAAGACATGCTAAGTTCCTGAGAAACACTACTCTCAAATCTCTCCACAGCCTTTTTCCAGTTTCTGAATCCAGCAGAAACAAATGCTGGAGGATCAGTGTATTTCGCCAGGGTAGTTGAAAAGCTTTTGCACAATAAAAGCACAGGACTCCACTGTGTGTATGACTGTAGTGAATCCAAGAAAATGCTTTAAACCATTTCTCTTGGAAACGTAGCGTTTTGTTTGCCAGTTTTTGACCTGGTATTTCTTTTGGATTGGGTTGATATGGCTCAGTTATATATTATGCTGGTTTAGCTCTAGGAGGCGTCAGCGTAGCAAAACTTAGTTTGCTTATCTCTGTTTATACCGTGTATGTGATGACGTATTTGAACACACACCTCGGCTGAGTGACGACCCAAGCTATTATTATGCAAAGACGAGTACTGTAGCGAGTGGGTACTTGGCCCGTGCAGGGCAAGAATGCGACCCCCATCTACTTATCTTTGCATAATAATAGCTCAGTCAGGACAGGTAGTCAGACTCAGCTCAGAGACAATCAGCAATTTTCCGTGTGTGCTCCTGGTCGCCGCGTCGCGTGTCCGTTTATTATCCATGTATTATCTTTGGACAGTAAAACGTGGGGGGGACAAATTCTGCATTCTGAAATCATGCGGGGTACATTTCCCGTGGACCCCCCCCTTAGTTACGCCTATGATGTGCATGCTTGCATATGTGTGTGTGTGTGGGTGTGTGCATTCATTCAAGGTAGTCACACGGCAGGCCAAGCTGCAACACTGGATTCATCATTGAAAACACTGAACAACTGCACACCAGAGGGTTGGGGGTCAATTCACTTTAAATTCAAATTAATTCAGGAAGTGGATTTTCATTCAAATTAAAATACTAGAAAAACCGTTGGCACGAAAAGGTCGTTATTATCCAATCTATTCACAGGTAAATGACAACGAATGTTCCATCGTCAGCGAGTACACGGCCATTCAAATGGTTTCAATTTTGAATTTGTTGAATTAACAACTGAATTGCATCTCAGCCCTGCTATAATACACCATTCCAACAACGCACCCGCTTGAGGTCAACCCACCTGGCTCTCGCTCGTCCCCATCATGCATCTGGCCGTCAAAGTCTTCCGACATCTCGATGGCGTTGTCCTCCTCTTTGATGTTCTTCTTATCTTGCTCTTCCTCCTTCTCCTGACCCTCCTGGAAGGTGTCCTCCACCTGCAGCACCACCCGCCAAAAAACAACTCTGAGTTCAAACAATCCAGAGAGTCTCACTGTGTTGAGCACGGTGCCAGTGCCGTTTCCTCAACCTATCACAGTCATCCTAGGGGGCGGGGCTAAGGTTAATAATCACCTGTTCTTCGTTCTCGATCTTGTCGCTGACATCTTTCTCGCCCTCTCCCTCTCCTATACCTCCGCCCGTGTAGTCATGGAACTCTGTGGCACCTTCACCCTCTCCGCCGGCCATCAGCTCCTGCGGTAAACAGAAGCCCTGCGGAGAAGAGAGTGAATATCCAGTTATCCTCAGCGTTTCACATAGATTCATGGCATTATACTGTATAGAGGCCTTTGACTGAGTACTAGAATAGCCACTTTTCAGTGGGTTGCTATGGACAGGAAGACACTCAAGTCCAAAACAGAAATACTGTATATCTTATTAATATTACGGAGTCCTAGGGCGGCTAGGTGGTGGAGTGGGCAAGGCGCTCGCCACCAACGCAGGATATGCTGGGTTTGAGCCCAGCTCTCTGCGTTGCTACCAGCTTGGCTGGTCGTTCATACTAATACAATTGGCAGTATTAGGGGGTGGGAAGCTGGTGGGTGGGGATCGGACGTTGTGGACAGCGACTCCTACAGGTCGGTTGGTGCGCCTGCGCAGTAGAATCAGGAAGCGACGAGGGCGGCGTGTCCCTCCCACGCAGACCCTCGCCGCTGAGAGATCGCGCTGTTCAGGTGAAAAGATGCGACGGCTGCCTCCTCGAGTACCGGAGGGGACACGTGATGCAAGGCTTCGTCCACATTGCAGCCGGCTTGTGGGAGGCATGGCCTAACAGCGTTCGAGACAGGAGAGGGTAGAATTGGACAATACGAAATTGGGGACGGGAGAAAAATAAAAAAATGGGGAGAAAAAGTATATCAAAAAATATATATATTACGGAGTCCTTCTTCCTTTGACGTCTTTGTTCTGTAGTCTTTCTTCCGACCAGGCGGCGGGTCAAGGCAGCGTCAGGTAACCATTCTCCAAACATTCCATTCAAGGCTTTCTATTTCAATATTATATTCCCACAGAAACACACGAGCGACGGTTAAGACTGCGGTGCCGTACCTTCTGGGCGAGCTCGGTGAAGATGCTGGCGAGGACAGACAGCAGTTTGCCAGTGCTCCTGTGGGCTCCCAGTGATACAGCCAGATAGTAGCGAGCCAGGTCCGAGTAGACCCCCAGCATGGGCTCCAGACGCACCAGGAGCCTGCAGGCCTCGCTCAGCTCCTGCACACGGAACACAAACACAATGTCAAAAGGTGCTATAGATACAATTCCTGGTCCTGGAATTATGTTGACATCATAAATTCCAACTCTTCACTCAATAACTATCAAACCAAATTAAGTTCTACACAATAGTTTTGGAATACTGTATGTGTGAGAGTATCGGGGCAGAAGAAACCAGCTGCTGTATAATATAATTTTGCATTTCTTTGGCCACTCGTTCCTACCTGAAGCTGCTGTGGCGGGCAGGTGTCCCTGTGAGTGCGGAGCCGCTGCAGCAGCTGCTCCAGGCCGGAGCTGATGTCCCCCAGAGACAGAGAGGAGACCTCCGCCTCTAGATCCTCCTCCAGGAGCTTGTTGAGGTGACCGGGCTTCAGCAGGTCCTCCACAGGCTCCTCGTCCTCACTCCCTGGAACAGGAAGGTCCACCGTTGATATCAGGACATACAAATGCTAATCAACCCGTTACCCAATCCACCTTCAATACTACTGCAATCTGGGGTCAGAGGTTCGAGGCCCACTGGGGCCACCCATACTAAGAAACAGATGCGATTCCTGGTACCGTGTAGGTGTCCTCCATTATGAGTTCTCACCTCTGTTGGCCTCTCCGTGTTCCTCTCGTCCCTCCCTCCTCTTGACCAGGTTCTGGACGGCACACAGCACCGTGTTAATGGTCTTCTCCAGCTCAGCGGAAAACTCTGAACAGAATTCACACTGGTGGCCTGTAATGAAAAGAGAAGGTACACTATAGAACCATTTTTTAGAACTATAGAACCGTTTTTAGAACCAGATAACCATTTTTACAACAATATAACTATTTGTAGAACTATAGAGCCATTTTTTGAATCATAGAACCATTTCTTCTTCACGTATGCTATTTTATGCTCGTTATTCCTTCTCTTACAGATGTTCCTGCCGGTCCTAGGATACCGGTGACCTTCCGGTCACAAGCCAGCTGTATAACCTTTCAACGCGGTCTGCTTTACTTCTCCAGAGACCTCCACGCTGTGCTCCTCTTACCCGTGTGCTCGTGTCCCAGGGAGAGCAGCTGAGTCTTCCAGGTGGTGAACTCTGTGATACTGGCCTCCACCTCCCCTCTGACGTACTGGAGGCCCCGGGCCAGGGCGGGCTGGGTGTCTGCGTTGTGGACCGGCGCCGCTGGGGTGAACAGTTGCTCCATGGCGGGCATTTGTGCCGCCACCGCGCTCAGCCGGTCGAAGCCAGAGCAGCACGTGGCGAAGTGGGTCCTGGGTAGGAACACAGTGCGGTTCAGCATCAACAAAAAGGCACTTCCTAGTATCAATGTATACTTGCCTACACCGTCTACAACTGCCCTACACTGTAATCATAATTACCTACATTTTACATTTAGTCACTTAGCTGACACTTTTATCCAAAGCAACTTACGTTCTGTACGACAAGTCAGCAGGAAGGGTACAACTCTTATCCCCTGAGTAACAATGTTCATCAAAGTGTTGAGTGCTACAGTGTAGGTTAGTTTATTAGGACAAGTGCATGACATAAGGTTAGTTAGGGTTAGATTCTTTATTTCAGATATTGATTACAGATACCTACAAACTATAGTCTACCCATATAACTCTGTACGAGCACAATAATGTTGTATATACCATATATATATTTACTGTATATATACAGTACCAGTCAAAGGTTTGGACACACTGAATGAGAAGGTGTGTCCAAACCTTTGACTGGCACTGTATATTTATCCACATATGTCTGTATATACCTGCATATACAGTAATCCTTTTTACATACCTGTAGATTCTATATCTACAGTATATCCTTTATCTATTCTTACTAGTTATACCGCTGGCCAGTGTGATTTACTACCATAGTGTTTTTATACCTGTATCACTGTACATCTGATTAGCATTATTACTCAGTAGTACTAATATATATATACTCCAGTTTAAATACCTGTAAATTGTATATTGCACTTTACTGTTACATTTGCATTCTGGTTGGATGCCAAACTTATTTTCGTTGTACTGTACTTGTTTCTTTATAATGACGATACAAGAGATTAAACCTAATCTAATCAGGAGCTTACTTCATATTTCAATAAATATCTTTCAATATCAAAGCGGAACCACTACACTCTCGTCAATGACACTGTGGGTTTACCATGTGTGAAGTGCCCCCTCCGACGACTGCTGTGCGACATCGTCCAGCTCTTTCTTCAGGGTCTGGGTCTGCTGGAGCATGGCGTCCACACGCTGGCTGAGCTGGCACCACGCCGGGTCTCCCCTCCGCATCAGACACCCGGGGGGCTGCCGGTGCGGCGCCAGGGGAGTGGGGCACCTCAGGGTGGGCTGCCTGCGGCCGGCCGGCTCCTCGCTCTGCTGGAGGTCCTCCGGACAGCACTGGAGGAGCCAGGACAGCTGCTGGAGCAGGGTGGCACACTGGGCGGCTAGCGCCTGGCCACGGCTCACCCAGCTCTGGAGAGAGTCCTGGGGAGGAAGGCTACTGCCACCGTCGCCGACCTGGCCCTGGAGGTGGGCCTGGATACCCTGGACGCTGACCGTCAGCCTCCTGTATGTGGTAACGAGAGGAAAGAAACCCATAGGGTGTGAGCGTGACTCTAGATAAAGCACATCACTACTGGTGGGTGAAAACCTTGCTTTTCTAAACCTTTTTTGGATGTGAGAAAAACAAACCTCATTTTCTGATCGACACCCATGTTTGTGTCAGAAATTCTACATTGTGGCTTTGAGCGGGTTCCATGTTCGTCACACAACAACATTCAATTCAAGTGAAAACGTGGAAGGTATGAGGCGTCCGGTTTGACTGACCTGAGATGGACCCACTGCTCAGTGAGCTTGGCCAGCCGGCTCCTCTGTCTCAGCAGCAGCTTGAACAGGTGAGAGGCGAAGCCACGGCAACGATCTATGTTCCCAACACCCAGCTCCTGGAACACAGACACACACACACAGACAGACAGACAGACAGACAGACAGACAGACAGACAGACAGACAGACAGACAGACAGACAGACACATGCATACACAGAAAACAGCATAGACAGACGGACACACACACATACACACACACACACACACACACAGACAGACAGACAGACAGACAGACAGACAGACAGACAGACAGACAGACACATGCATACACAGAAAACAGCATAGACAGACGGACAGACACACACATACAGACACACATGCATACACAGAAAACAGCATAGACAGACGGACAGACACACACATACACACAGACACACACACACACACACAGACGCATGCATACACAGAAAACAGCATAGACAGACACACACATACACATACACACACACACAGACAGACAGACAGACAGACAGACAGACAGACAGACAGACAGACAGACACATGCATACACAGAAAACAGCATAGACAGACGGACAGACACACACACTCAAATTGTTAAGCACTGAGCTGACCCACAGTACAATGTGTTGAGCCACTGCCTACATGTATGTATTCCTGCAGCAGACAGACAGTCATGTATTTGTCACATTCCCTCAGCAGACAGACAGTCACCTTGGCAGCGCTCTGCAGGGCCGTCTGCAGGACCGTCCTTCTCGCCCACGAGCGGTAGAAGTATTTCTGACAGCCGTCCCACGCCGCCGTCAACTCTGTGAACAACCTGAGGAGAAAAACAAATAGCAGAATACAGTCACAATCCTGCTCCGCTTCACTTAAAAAAATCATGCTTTCATGAATTGTCGATTCATTTTATTTATTTAAAATAATACAGTAATTAAAACAAAAAACACTGATAAAATTACAGGATGAGCCTGATTTTCTGTTTGCACTGTTCGACTAAGCAACAAAAAAAAACAGGCTGGCTATTTAACTACTTGGGGATAATAAAAATAGCCCAGAATTCTCCTAGTCTGACGTGTCTGTGGTGTCTGTGTCTTTTACGTGTTCTCTGCCTGTTCCTGGGTCTTGACTGCAGAGAGGGCCGTGTTGAGCTCCAGCGGCTGCATACACAGCGTCTCCTCTGGGTTGGACGTCCGGTTCCACAGCAGCCCTTTTCGGTACGACAGGCCTACAGGGACAAGGGGTCAGTTAGAGGGTCCTGGAGTCACAGTAGTACTGGTCCTACAGGGACAAGGGGTCACTTAGAGGGTCCTGGAGTCACACAGGAGTACTGGTCCTACAGGGACGGGGCACACTTAAGCACTCTCCCTGGGCCTTTCTTTATGGAGAGCATGCCCCCGGGCTCCAGGGCGTCCGGGGTACTGGCCCCCCGTATTCAAAATCAGACTAAGTATCAGAATCAGACAGAGTGTGAGCTCCAGGTCCACTGCTTTGCGCGGGTCTGTTAAGAGGGTCCTGGAGTCACACAGTAGTACTGGTACACTTACAGTCCTAACCTTGTGTCGGTCACATACCCAAACGTTTACTGAACAGTATAGACTTAGATGAATTAGTGTACGGTAGTTAGTTTGGTCCAAAAGTTATTTCAGATATAAATCAATTGTTCTCCATTAGAGAGATCCATCATACTCAAATAGAGAGAACATCCAAATCAATTTGCTCTAACGTCTGATAGGTTTAGACATGGCTCTTGGCCAATCAGAGTTGAGCATAGAGGAAACTCTCCGATACCCTATTTCATGGTGGTGTCGGTGCCTCCTTGCAGGTGGCCCTTCAAGTTTCAAGTTTCTTTATTAGTTGTCATACAAAAATACAGAATACTTTTATATGAAATGCTTTTTCCTGTTTTGCTCCTGAGAGTGTGCTAGATAAAAAAATAGATAAAGTATAAAATAGAAAGTCAAAAGTACGTAAACAAGTGTAAACAAAAGTGTTCAATATACATATATACAATATACAATACAGAGTAGAAAAAATTAGTAACTGAGTTACAATACAATATAAAGTACAATGCAGAAATTGGATGAGGTACAACTTAGGGTAAGGTGCAATGAGGTATGAGTTGTAGTGCAAATCTCTTTACCAATAAATATAAAGTGTGTTAAAGTGGGTGCTACAGTGAGTTGTTTATTTAAAGTGAGTGTGTACGTGTGGATGTGTGTGCTGTGAGTGTATTTGATGGTTTGTTACATAGTGTTATTGTCATTGAGCATCCTGATGGCCTGGGGATAGAAGCTCCTTCTGAGTCTCTCTGTACTGGCCATGAGACTCCGGTATCGCTTGCCTGACCGCAGCAGTTCAAAGAGGCAGTTGTCTGGGAGACACGGTGAGGCCTTCACCCTCCGGCTGCCTAGGAGACACAGTGAGGCCTTCACCCCCCCGGCTGTCTGGGAGACACGGTGAGGCCTTCACCCCCCGGCTGTCTGGGAGACACGGTGAGGGAAGCTCACCTATTTCCGTGAGCATCTTGAAGAGGTCGGACAGAGCCCTCTGTTTCTGCTGCAGGATGTGCTTCACCTCCGCCTTCTGCTTCTCCTTCTCTGCCGTGGAGTCGACGGTGAGGCCCTGCAGGTCCCGCAGGTTGCTGATGATCTCCCCTGCGAACACACCAGGAGAGAACGAGCCTCAGCTGACATTCTGTACCGTATGAGCAATCAACAGGATTCAGAAGGGACCGACTGATGAACTGTGTCTCTCAAATGTTTTGCGGGTGAAGGATCCCCCAAAGACATTAGGCCGGGGACCCTCGCCTCATAAGGGTTTCAGCCCAGAGACCCCCTGAGGCCCCCATTTCAGAAGATCTTTGTTGTTAGATATGATTTTGTCCAAGAGTAAAAACCCACAATGAGAATCATCACGAGTATCATTTTTATACATTCGCTCATTCGGAGCAACTACTAGTGAATGGAATATTAATCTAAACCAGGGGTGTGAAACTCAATTACCAAGGGAGGGGGGTTAAATACAGATGATTTTACGGGCCGGACACATAATACCTAAAAAAAAAGGTATAGAGTAGGTATGATGAATTAGCAATAATACACTTGATAAAGTCAAATTGGATGCAACCGAATAATACCACGAGTGAAAACGGATCACTGACAAGCTTTTAAGCCTACAACTGAAGGCTAAATATTGGATCCTCCTCCAACGGTCCACGAAAGCAGATTGATGCATTTGTATTCAATAATAGGCCATGTGTGGATAACACTCTCTGCGTTGGCTTGAAAAGCCGGGGCACTTATGTAAAGTGTGCTTGATTTCTATCACAGGCCAGTTTGCTCCTAGGTGAGGCAGCTGGCCAAAATGAAATGATAAGCAAATTCAGTCTGCTGGCGGGATGAACATGCCAGGAGGGCCGGGTTTGGTCCGCGGGCCTCGAGTTTGACACATGTGATCTACACTAGTCTTTGTTTCACTAGGTGTCCCCTGGAACCCCTGTTGGAGAACCGATGTTTCAATAGTAGGATGCGTGCAGGTCAATGGTAATCTACACCTTGTTCTCACCTGTGAAGATGTCCAGGTCTTCAGCTAATCTACACCTTGTTCTCACCTGTGAAGATGTCCAGGTCTTCAGCTAATCTACACCTTGTTCTCACCTGTGAAGATGTCCAGGTCTTCAGCTAATCTACACCTTGTTCTCACCTGTGAAGATGTCCAGGTCTTCAGCTAATCTACACCTTGTTCTCACCTGTGAAGATGTCCAGGTCTTCAGCTAATCTACACCTTGTTCTCACCTGTGAAGATGTCCAGGTCTTCAGCTAATCTACACCTTGTTCTCACCCGTGAAGATGTCCAGGTCTTCAGCTAATCTACACCTTGTTCTCACCCGTGAAGATGTCCAGGTCTTCAGCTAATCTACACCTTGTTCTCACCTGTGAAGATGTCCAGGTCTTCAGCCAGCTCAGGCACCGGGTGCTTCTTTACCAGCTGGACACACATCTTCCTCATCTTCCTGGTCAGGACCGGCAGACGGCTCTGGAGGGAGGAGGCCTCTGCACCTTCGTCTGGGGCCTCGTCCTGAAATACAATCGCAGAGAAAACAAGTATCTTAAAGCATAGACCGGTACATTTATATTGAAGTCACACATTCAGATATTTTACCATTTTATTGCTCAAGTGTTTGAGTGATTGTGATTAATACAGGGCTTTTCTACAAAACAAAATTCCACAATACATTTTTTTATTTTATTTTATTTTTTACATTTGAACATGATTTCATAAACAATTAACACTTTGAGCGCCACGCCGTGTTTTCCTTTTTACCCCCTTGAATGCCACGGTCCACTCCCAATGTTAACGTTAATATCGCCTAATCTATGTTTTAAATTATGGCTATGTGTCTAATCTGACCGTCGCTTATCAAATAATCATTTTCCAGTCAGTGTTGTCAAGGCAGATTGGTTTTTTATCGCTTCATTTCTGTTTGAGAGCATTTTGAAAAGCACCCGTTTTCAGGTGAAAAACAGCCCATTCTGTGATAATCGCCTTTTACTGGAATATTCCAGAACGTTGATATTTGTCGGCCTATTTATGAATTGTTTTCAAATAAACGCTAGATGATCAATAGTATACGTGCACGCACGCACATTCGAGCCGCGCGCTGATAATAGCTGATTTAATTTCCTCATGGATTTTACAGTGAAACAGATAGAGCACATATCACAAAAAAGCTTATATCTCCTCGAAAACGAGTCGGATTATCCTAACACTGATAACATAGATTCCTTACCTGACATCAGATGGTATCCAAATGGTATATTCCAATTCCTGATCACCATTCGAAAAAATCGATAAGTGTATAGATCTAACGTGTATACAGTAGAACTCATGATCCGCGGGGCTCAGAGGATCCAGAATTAACTCTGGTAACTCCGGCTGCATCAGTGGACTGGAAAATGTGGACTGGAATATATTTTTTTCCCCATCCATTTTCATTGAGTCCATTCCAAAAGGGTGATTTACCATCTGGGAGATGATAGGGGGCGCTTTTTTCACATCTGATCGCCGGCGGCCCCTGGGTAGGCTAGGGTAGGCTCGCGTGATGCAATATGATTTCAGATCGCTAAAAAAATTTAAAATCCGAGAAATCTCGTGAGTGGCTTTCAACGTAACTATCGTAAACCCGAGATAAGCCGTGAGTGGCGCTCAAAGTGTTAAAAGGACAATAAGACAAACAAAAACAATAGAATCCTTTTTGACTGGATTTGAATATTTTAGTCAGTGTTCAATATGATGCCAAAACTGTCTGTGCTGGACTGTCAGCTCATTCTTTACAACAATGATGATTATGACAGTGGGTCTAGAATAAAATATGTAGTTCTAATATGTGTTTAAACGCCCCCCGCCCCCCCCCCCCTCCCTTCCCTCCCCACCATACTGTTGGTGCATTTCCCAAAAACCTTTCAAGATCTGAAAATGTTTAGTTCCATACTGTCAAGACATGTGTAGGAAGGAACCCTGTTTCAACAAGAGCTGTACCTGCTGTAAGTCTCTGCCCTCCCCAGGCAGGGCGGCCCTCAGCGCCTGGTGCACCCGGTGGATGGGGGTCTCCTCTGGGTTGGCGTCCACACTGTCCAGGCTGGCGGCGCTGCCTTGTTCCACCAGGGCAGGAGCACAGGGAGCGGTCAGCGCCGCCTCGAACTTCCTCACAAACTTGAAGAGAGTTCTAGGAGGGAAGGGGGGGCAGAACATAATGTCATCGCTTGGCTATTGCATGAGAATGCAGAGGTGCAGATCTGTTGCAGGAGGGAGGATATTAATCTTCATATCTTACCGGTGGGTCTTCGCCACAGACTGTTTGATGGACCAGAAGCTGACGTCATTCCACTTGGAGATCTTCACAAAGTCCTGAAACGGGAATAGATATGTATGCATCATAAGAATTTATGTTACACTGTCTGGTACCAATCTTTACTTATTTATTTGAATTTTCTCCTTTTCTCTCATCCCCCAATTTAGTCGCTATGCCAATTCCCTCCTGGTCGTAGTGCTGCCCCTACTGTCGGTCTGGGGAGGGTGTAGACTACCACATGCTTCCTCCGATACATGTGGAGTTTGCCATCTGCTTCTCTTCACCTGACAGCGAGGAGCTTCACTGGGAGAACACAAGGTGCACAGAGGTTCACTATCTCCCCCAGATCCCCTTCCTGTTGAGCAGGGACCAGAACTCATATCCCACCGGCTTCCTCTCCCACGAACACTGCCAATTGTGTTTGTAGGGATGACTGACCGCTGCTGGGAATGAAGCCTGGGTCTCTGCGGTGGCAGGCGAGTGCTTAGACCTCTACACTACCCAGCCGCTCACACTGTGCATAATTATCAAAATAATGCAATAACATTTTCTTCTCTAAATGTTTACAAACGTAGTCTCTGTAAGTTCATAATTGACCAAGATCGAACGTAGATAGAGAACATATTATTATCTACGTTCCATCAGTATTTCTGTCCCTTCCCTCTGTGATTTTCAATACTGTAATAACATAATGTTTTTGTTTTTGTTTAATGTATTTTTTCAATCAAGTGGAGGCCTTGTTTAGGCCCGTTTGGGTCTCTTGCCTCTGCTTTGGCGCCGATCTTTTAACATGTTTGTATTTGTTCTTCGTATGTCTTTTAAACGTGCTTAACACAATGGCGCCCGGCCACGGAGATGTCCGTGTTTCGAATCCAACGGTTGAGAAAGTTGTTTTGGCTTTTATTCCATTGTAATAACCTACTCGATGTCACCGAGCAGCACTGCAGATTTACCCTACTCTTTGAATTCGAAAAAGTGCATTACCGGCCAGATCCTCTTAGGGGCGCTATCTCGATAATGCAGTGTTCCCTGTGGCAGAAGTTGTCTTGTTTTTTCTGGATCTCCAATGTAGTTTTCTGCTAACATGAAGCGATGCCTATAGCCTGTAGCACGGAATACGTTTTGGGACGCGGATTTCAGTGTGCAGTAAAGGAATATATGATCAGCCAATGGACATATCGATCTACCAGATGGCGATCGATAACTGGGAAATCCTTTGGGGGATCCAACCGGCCCACGGTAAGATCTTTTTCACGTAAATCACATGCTGATCAGGCCTTGTTATGATAGCCATCCACCCGATCAGCGAATGTGGCTACTGAGGCTAACGCGGTTACTGGTAATCAATAATCAGAAATGACGTCCCCCCCCCCCCCCTTCATGCATTCATGGTGGACCATCATACCGATCATATGCAGTTTGAGTTTTAACTGTAGCTTCTGTAGTGCCGAAATGCCATTGGATTTAACGTTAGTAGCTTAGCGGCCTGTATCTCACTTCCAGGAAATATACCAGCCGAAATCCCTTATAACGCTTATATTCAAGATGCTATCAAATGAGAACGTATTGATGAAAAAATTATTTCTTTAAGCCATTTTGAAGGGACGGTTTATGGTGTCAATTGACAATGAGAATGGACAGATGGCAATACTATAAAGTATAGATTTAGCTCTACAAACAGCCCCACGGACTATGCAAGTCTATTATGAAATGCTGGCCGTTTAGAGTGATATTAGACGGATCCAAATGGCAGCGAAAGTGTTAATAAATAAACTAAACTATATAAACACAGGTGCGCATAAATACTGATATGTTGTTTTTAAGAACTTGATAAATAATGTCAACTCACCTTGAGCTCTTTCTCAATGGGCTGTCTGAGCTGAGTGACTCTGGCCTGGATGCACTCAGAGAACTGGGAGTAGTAGGTGTGCAGGTTCCACAGCAGACTACGCAGAGGCTCTGGAAGACCGACACAAAGTTAGAACCCACCAACCAACACAAGAGACAACTTATTGTGATATCCACTAACGTTCTTACTGTCCTCTACTATCATGCACTCTTCCTAATATACTAACATGTCTCTACTACTATGCACTCAACACTGCAGCACTCAAGTTTCAACACTTTGATGATCATTGTTACTCAGCTGATGAGAGTTGTACCCTTCCTGCAGACTTGTCGTACAGAACTTGTAAGTCGCTTTGGATAAAAGCGTCAGCTAAATGACTAAATGTAAATGCATTACAAACTACGACCGTCGACCATCTATACTTTGGCGTTTCAGACTCGACGGTCTACACAGGCTACAGGACAGATTGTGTGTATAAGGAAAAGAAGGTGATGCCACACCGTGTCCCGGCTGGCTGGCGGCCAGGAGGAGATGGCAGTGGAAACTGAGCAGCATGGCCAGGCGTGTGTGGAACTCCCCCACGGTGGAGCCCTCCATGAAGGCCTGCAGGGTGGAGGACACAGAGGACAGGGAGAGCCGCTCCACCTCATCTTCCGCTGGAGACCAGAGACACAGACACAGAGAGAGGGTCAACAGTCTGATCATCACTTCTGCGTCACTGAACACAAGGGAGGATTCTCTGAACTTCAGAATCAAAGTGTCATGAACAAGAACAGCCACTAGGGGCAGAGTGGCTAACTGTGAGTGAGTGAGTCTATGAGATGGTAAAAAAAAAAAAAAGGGTATGATTAGAGTTGTTCCATGAGGTACCTGTATCATCCTCCATCCTTTGTTCCTCAAGGTATCTCTCAACCAGCTGGTAAATGGAGAACCAGTGTCTGGTGGATCTCTCTGTATGGCGCTTCATGGCGTTGTCCAGGCTGCTGGACCAACAGCTAGAGCAGGGAAGAGAGACAGTGAGAGGATGTTCCCTCCACTAATAAATAAACTAAACATTTAAAGATACACTTGAGACTTCGCGATAATTTGGAACGAGGATCATATGGACTCGATTTGTAAATCGGATGCTTATTCCAAGTAGCTTAGCTTGATTGGCAACGAGATCCGACATTCAAAAGTCTCTTGTAATACCTCAAATAGGGATGCTATGACCAAATACTGGTAATGGATATCGGTCCAATACCAGACTAAAATAGAGTATCTGAGAATTTCCCCAATACTAAAATCAGATACCAAGAATCATGTGTAACATCAAAGCAAAGAAACTTGATTTGCTGAGATCTCTATAATTGAGAAAAACGGATTATATCGCAATAATTTTTGTCCAATGACCCCAAACTAACGGTCCATACTATTCAGCAAATCAGTGGATTGGAGTGTTGCCCAGTATCGGCCAAGTTTCGGTATCGGCAGTGAACAAGTCGCATCGCTGTCTCAAAAAGATCTGAAAGATACTCATTGCAGCCAGATGAGACGCTGTTTCCTACCTGAGTTCCAATTTGCGCCACTGGATAATGAGGCGGGTGACGTCCTCCAGGTCCTTTCTCAGAGACACGGCGCGGCCGGCATTGTTCTCCCAGTCCTGGAGCACAGGAGGAGAGGGTTTACACCACAGACAACTTCCATCACATGTACAGTTAGGGCTGGTTATCGTTTGAATACCGGCAGCGATATCGATACCTGGGATTCAATACCGAAACTATACTTTTTTTGAAACTATACTTTTTTTTATCAATATAACATTTTGCTATTGCAGAAAAGCCATTCGTCAAAATCAACAAAAACAATACTGAATAGGGCATTCAAAACCCAGCCCTGTCTACAGTACAGCACACGTGCATCATGCCTGGTACTGACAGTAGCCTGGGTAACACGGTACAGTACAGCACACGTGCATCATGCCTGGTACTGACAGCAGCCTGGGTAACACAGTACAGTACAGCACACGTGCATCATGCCTGGTACTGACAGCAGCCTGGGTAACACAGTACAGTACAGCACACGTGCATCATGCCTGGTACTGACAGTAGCCTGGGTAACACAGTACAACTCACCTGGGCCTTGCTGAGCAGGATCTCGAGTCCGTTCAGGAACTTGGCCAGTGGGCTGGCCAGACCGAAAGTCATGATTCTCTCAATCACCACAGTGAGCTACAGAAGAACACACATACATTTTTTTTTAAAGAATTGTATTTAGATTTGGGATGGTGGTACATTGTCAAATATCCAATCTTAGATGGAAACCTTCAGACAAAAGAGCCAATAGGGCCGTTTAGGTTCAAGTGTTCTGATGACCGGACTGACCAGTGTTTTTCACATCTAATTATCTAAAGATAGTAAGTTGGAGTGTTGTGTTCATTCATAGTTAAAGGCAGTAGAGGTTGAGTACGTTTGGGTGATGTATCACAGTGATTTGGATTGAGTTTACAAAGGTTTTAGAAACTAACTTATTATGGTTCTGTGTCTCAAGGCTTCACTTAAAGGAACACGCCAACATTATGGGAAATGTGCTTACCGTCTTCTCCAGAGTCAGACAAGAAGATAGGTACAGATTTCCTCTCTGTCCGCTCAGTAGAAAGCTATCTGACTGCAAGCTAGCCTAGCTTAGCACAAATGAATACAACACAAGACAAGATACTTTAATGCCACACAATTGAATTGAACTGAATGGAAGCAGATATGGACCACTAGTCTAGCTTAAAACACCAGGGCCCTCATTTATCAAAAATTCTTAGAAAGTGTTCTATTTTCATACGTAAGCATAGAATTTAGAATGTGTGCACGCACAAAAAAAACTGGATTTATCACACGTGCGTACACAGGTCCTACGCACACCTGTCTTGATAAATATCACTTTGAGCCTACGCTGGAGCTCGTGCACTGTTTTAAGTATTTGCATACCAGAACCGCCCCGATTAACCATATACGGTAATGGAACACCCACATGAAATGTGGAAAAGTGGACTAAGCCGAGGGAAGCGTGTTATGGAGAATTATACAACGGCATGCAAATTTCTCTATTCTGATTGGCTGAAACAGTCCATTTACACGTATGTATCCTTCATAATCCACGCTCCTGGTCCCAGGACCCGCCCACCACCGAATCACATCACTCCGCCGGATCACTCCGTCGGAAAAAACAAGATGGCGGACAATAATCTTTAACAAATGGATATGTTGATAGCGTCATAACGACTAAATATAAAGCGATTCTGTCAAGGGGAACGTGTTAGTATTTTAAACAATGTTGGATGATGTAATTGATGGGTCTTGACTCAATCTAGAACAAAAGAAAAATCGCGGATTGATTGATAGATTAATTGATTGATTTAAATTTCTTCCTTCCTACTTTCTTGCAGCGTTCTCTCTCACACTGTCCGACGCTGGCGTACCCACAAACACACACACACACATACACACACACATACACACACACACACACACACACACACACACACACATACACACACGCACACACACACTGTGACACACACACACACACACACACACACGCACACACACACACACACACACTCCTGTCTGCAACAGCAGGGGAGTCAGACTGAGAGAGAAGCAGCGCTGTTTTAAGTGAGCATGGTCTATTGAATTGATTGATTGGTTGATTGCTAATTTTATTACTGTACCCCTGGTTTCCAACTGGTTAAGTTTAGGCTAAAAGAAATAAATAAAAAAATAGGGCGAAGAAAACGTTTTTTTCCTATAGGGCAAAGAAAACGTTTTAATAAATTTTCAATCAATCATTCCAATAATACACAGTTGGATGTGTTAGTTGGTTGGATGCACTTCAAGCTGCTTCCACATGAGGCAACTTCTCTCAATCATTCCAATAATACACAGTTGGATGTGTTAGTTTGGTTGGATGCACTTCAAGCTGCTTCCACATGGAGTTGTGGGAACTACTTTTTCTGGCGGATGGTTTTTTCAATAAATCTTCGATTAATGTGTGTTTATTGTATAGAAATAAGGTTGGATGAATCTGGCAGTTGTATAAAAGCTTTACACCACGTGCAGTCGTGGTTTGTGACCAATAAACCATGCCTAGGGGGGTCTAACGACCCTCGGCTGCGCCTCGGGCCTAACAACCACCCCTAGGCATGGTTTATTGGTCACAAACCACTCCTGCGTGTGATGTAATGCTTAAATACGTGACAGGCTGACAGACGTGTACACGTACGTTGATGTCGGATATGATATCCATTAACCATTGCTGCCTGGGCAGCGAAAACACTAATAAAGACTGTGCTGGAATATGACTGCCTTTTTCCGTTTTGTTCGATTAATACCCAGGGATTAAAGTTCTCCTAAATTTTATTCCAAATCGCGACGGATTTTCCGTCAATTTTCTACCTGCTGCATGATTTCTAGAGGCATACAATCTATTTTGATGTCAGTATTGGGTAGCCTATATAAACAATAATACGAGAGCATATACAAGAACAATGAATCTCACTGCCATGTATGATGTAGCCTATATGCCATGTGTAACCTGCCTAATGTGATCAATAAAAACACGAACTTGAATCCCATCATCATATTTACATTGTCTGTCCACTATGTTTATTACTTTGTTATTTCCCCCCGCCCTATCTATGTAAAGCGACCTTGCATGGGTCTCTTGAAAGGCGCTATATAAAATTAAGCTATTATTATTATTGTTGTTGTTATTATTATCACGTCTGTGCGCGGAGCTCAGTGAAGTTTCAACGGAGCGAGGTAATCTATTCTAACCAATAAATTGAAGTAGAAAGCATTTCGTTGTGGCCAATCTTATTTGGAAACATGACACAAAATAATAGTATGTCGCTTTTTATTTGAAACAATATTTAATGGCGTTTGGAGGTGGGTGTTCTGCGTCTGCCCCCCGTGCCAAACAAGCAAGCCAACCTCTTGTTCGCGCATGAGCCCGTTATAATTACACTACTGTCGCTATTTCACAATGAACTATAATGAATTACGGTTCATACAGAACACGCGCCAGTGTCGGGAGTAATGCACGAAAGCTTATTTCCGCGTTGAAACTAATGCATGAACTGAGGAGCGCATATGCCGTCCGTCTGCAGTAACAATCTTCTACCACGGGGCGTCAGCTACGCATGCTCCGAGCTGTGCGTAAATATAAGCACAAAGTCAAGTTCACGTTCAAATTGATAAATCCCACACTTTGCTTAGAAATGGTCGTACGCACGGGTTAAGCACATATCTGTGCGTACGCAACGTTGATAAATGAGGGCCCAGGAGAGGTGTTTTTGGCCAACAGCAGATTTTGGCCAATCTGCTTCCATTAATTTGTGCTAAGCTAGGCTATCTTGCAACCGGGTAGCTTTCTACTGAACGCACAGAGAGGAAATTGGTATCTATCTTCTCGCCTGACTCTGGAGAAGAGAGTAAGTGCATTTCCCATAATGTTGACGTGTTTCTTTCAAATTAAAAGCCACCAAGTCTGCTCCATATAGCAGCTCAACTCCATTGGCGCTCAGTGACCACAGTGTGGTGCAGAGTGTCCACACAGTCCCTGTCATCACCTGCACTAGAGCCGGGTGATCCGGCCACTCGTCCAGCCTCTGCTTGACGGTCGCTCCCAGCTGCTCCAGGACAGGGAGACAGAGGCGGGCCTCGCTCATGTTGGGCTGCTGGTAGAAATCGTGAGGTCCGTCTGACTGGACACTCAGGCCGTCGGAGCCTCCGGACCCCTGGACCGTGTTCTGGAGGAGAGCGCTGAGGAACAGCTGGCTCCCAGTGAGCTGCTGATCCATCTCAGCGTCTGTGGAGGAACAGAGATGCGGCAGGTATTGTACAATGTCATTATATCTTAAAAAAAATAAAAAATTAAGTCTTTTTTATATATACATGTATATATAAAAATTATTTCTGATTCATTAGACAGCAGAGTAGAGTAAACAGTAAATGACAGTAAACATGGCGGAGAGAAGGAGTTGACAAGCAACAAATGTCTCTGGATTAGAACCCAGGACTTTGCATGGTATGCTTCCCAACTTGGTGAGCCACCAGTATGCCCCCCAATGTCATTATATCTTGTGCTTCCAAGTCAAATTCCAATGGACCTATCTCAAACCCGCCCTCTTTTCTTGATCCTCTAATCACAACTGCCGCTTCCCCCGGACAAACAAAGTTTGCATCAAGAAAAGAGGGCGTGGCTCGCGATTCTGTTCAATCCTGTTACCTCATTTGTTTGTAGAATACATGAGCGAATTGAAATACTTTAAAAAGGTAAACGAACCCATCAGATGATAGAAGCGTGACATCACAGGGGCGGCGATCTGATAGGAGGAGACCAGGGCTCTGATGTGCTCTTTGCTGCCGTTGGACGGAGCAGTGCTTCGGTACCACAGGGACTGGGCGTATCCCAGACAGAGGCGCTGGTGGATCTGGACCACTGCGTTCACGCAGGCCGGGGACAGGAAGCCGTCACTGGGCTCCTCTGGTACCGCCTCCTCCAGGCCCTCGTCGGCTGGGCCCTCTAAGGTGGGCTCGGAGGTGATGTCCGCAAAGTCCTGGATGTGTAGAGGGAGATGAGGTGAACAGGCGTGTTGTGATCACAAAGCCCACTAAGCGTAACAAATGTTTATAACGGGAACCGCATTTAACAAAAGGTTGTGTCATGACCTTAAAACCAATAAGACGAAGAGATGCCAAGAGATTTCACTGATTGAGGTGGAATCATTTGATGTTATTCACGGAGATTAAGGATAGAGTTTACTGACAGAATGACATGGAGACCCAGGTTACAGCAATGGGCCCTAGCCAATGATCTCTAACGAATGGCAAGCTAACAAAGTATTTACAAAAAAAGTGGAGCATTGACGTACATAATATGAATTATAGATATATATACAGAGATATCTGGATAATGACGTATACTTATGAGAAGGCTGTGTGTGTGTGCATACGTGTGTACAAGTTGAAGGCTATGTGTAGAGAGAGAGTGAGAGGGGTGTAGTGTGTGTAGATAGATATATCGGGGAGTGATTGTGATTGTGCATGTGTGTGTTAGAAAGAGAGATAGCGAGAGAGAGAAATATACAAGTGTGTTGGTAAATTTCCAATCACTAACCAACAAAGAATATGGAATAGAACGACTAAAACATGGTCTTTTATCTTTTTTGTCTCTTCTTCTGGAGAAAGCCCATACAGCACACCTAACCCTAACCCTAACCTTGTTGAACTGAGGGAAGCAGCGTCTAAAGTCCCTCTCGTCCTCCTCGTCCTCCGTCAGGCCCGTGCCGTGGAGACGACTGCGGTTGCGGTACAGACTGGCTTCCTGCTCCTCCCTCTCCTGCTTACGTGTCTCCTGTTCATCCCACTCGTTCACGAGAGCCTGTGGAGCGTAAAGCGCATTACGGTCACCGGTAGCTACGGGGAACCAATCATTCATTCATGTGGGTTCGTCTGCAGAAAACGTTACCGCTTTTCACTGACCGCTCTCTCCTCCATTTAAGTGCTCCTCATTTGAGAGTTACCTGACAGATGTGCCTGAAGAGCTTGCGCGTGTCCTCTGCGAACTGGCCCGTGGACAGGGCGTGGCACTGCACGTAGAGAAGAGCGTTGAGCAGCAACGTGGAAGACTGTGGGACCACGTGCTCGGGGTCCTGTTGGGGGAGGAGCTTCACTAGGCCCCGCAGAACGTCCGTGCAAGCCCTGGAGCACAGGAAGTCAGCCCGGGCCAGGTAGGAAGGCAGGCTGGGGGACAGAGAGGGGAAGGCCAGCAGACAGGACACCAGCTTGGGCAGGCCAGGCATGGGGGTGAGAGAGGCAGACACCTGGGAAGCCACCAGCCTCATGCCGTGTCGGAGCTGGAGGATGCCAGTCCGCAGTGGCCCCACCACGTCGGGGTACAAGGGGTACTCCTCCAGCAGCCTCTGGGCGAAGCGATGCTGTGAGGCCTGCCACACGGCCTCCTCCTTCAGCAGAGTCTGGATCCCTGACCTGGATCTGGAGGAAGAGCCCTGCGAGGCCTTCAGCAGGTGGGAGAGCAGGTCCTCCACAGCGGACGTTTGGCCGATGCTGCAGAGGTAGCGCTGTAGTTCCTGGAACAGCCGTCCGTACTGGGGGTCGTGGGGCCGGCAGGCCTGCTTCCTGGAGAGCTCTGCTATCTGCTCCTTCACCTGCTGCATACGGATCCAGAGGTACCTACAGCCACAGCACAGGGACACCGTTTCATGACATTCATCTAGGCTACGCTAGCTAAACTGGATTACGGTAATAAGCTCATGTAATTATATTTTGAAGCATCTCCCAATACCGGAAACGCAGTGGGTTTAAATGTGCGACTAAGTGGTGGAATCTCACCTGATACGAGGGTGCTGGAAGCCATCAGTGGTGCTGCTCTCCTCCAGCGCGGCTCCCGTCAGCAGCTGAGACGACAGACTGCGTCCCTTCCACTCCTCCTGCAGCAGGGCCAGCTGGGAGAGAGAGATGATAAGGGGCATGGGAAATGTTTAAGTTACATAGAGTAATAAACTAAATACACCCTTCGACTCATGTTACCAAATAAGTGTATAGCGGAAGGAAAATTAACAATTTTTTTTTATTATTTTTTTGACATGACATAAAACTAGACACACAAGCATTAACAGTGAATATCCACAATAAATCACAGGATTATACATTCCAGTATTTGAATCAATATAAATGTAGTTTACGAGATATATACATAATACTTGCAATACAATACAATACAATACATACTTATGCTCTTGCTCGCTCTTCTTCCCCCCCCTCAGGACCCCCCTTGGATAATACATCCATTATTTCGTTTCTAACCAAGGATTACAATTTATATGCTAACCTTTATTCTCTCCACCACTTCTAACCAGATTGCAATGCTGGCTTCATTGACACCTAAAATTCTTGCTGTAGATATCTCTAGATAAATCACATCGAGATAGGTAAGAACCCATACCTTCAGGCAAATTTTATCCGGTTGAATCCATCGTGATGCTATCAGCTTTTTAGCAGCCGTAAAACCGGACAAAATTAGTCTCTTTAGCTGTATAGAGGCTGCTAACTGAGAAACATCATTCAACAACAATACAGAAGGCAGTACAGGTATGGTCAGAAATAAAAATTCTGATAATCGCGTGGTTACTTCTTCCCAGAATATCTTAACAGGGGGGCATTCCCAGTACATATGTATAAATGTACCGATATCACCCCTTAGACACAAGGAGCATAGAGAGTCTTGTTTAAGCCCCATTCGGTTCAATCTTATAGGAGTCAGTTAAGTCCTATGAATATAATTAAGATTAATCTGTTGATGATCCGGGTTGCGTGACGCTAGTCGAACGTTTGCCCAGACTTCTTGCCAATCAAAATCTACTTCCAAGTCTGGTATATCCCTCCTCCAGACTGAGTCTAGGGGGAGGATTCCATACGAAGACGTAAGTAAGTGATGATAAAAGTCAGATACGAAGCCTCTCAATGTCTCCCTTTCATAGAAGAATTTGTGATATCTGTGGTGCTCAAGTGGTATCTTTAATGGGACTCCATGAGCCTTCAAAGTTGCTAATAACTGTATATAGAAATAATAAGTGGAACTGGTGAGGTTAAATTTGTTATGAATTTCATGATAGCTACAGAAACCCTGTTCGTTGAAGATATCTCCCAATGTATGTATGCCCTGCTTTTCAGCGGAAGGAAAATGCACTCCAATTGTGTTAAATCAACCTGATTGGTTACATTAGCATTTTTTTTTTATTATTATATATTAGATTCGATTTTGGATTATTAGATTATATATTGTAACTATATTTATTGTAGGGCAAATATAACAGAGGGCATACATACCCTCATCTCGCACCTTGTTGCCCATATGCGCCACATGTCCAGAGTTAATTATATTGTTATATTGTTTACACTGCCTTTTATTCTATTTGTATTTTTACTTTTCCACTGTACTATAATTCTGTGACCTGTACCATGTCTTCTACTACCTGTACCCCCCCCCCTCCCACATGCTGCTATGATGCCTGAATTTCCCCAAGGGGATCAATAAAGGAATATCTTATATCTTATCTTAAAATCAAAGCACCACCCACCTCCTCCTGGGCATAGTTCAGCTTGTAGGCCCTCTTCACCGCCGGGTCAAAGATGGTCTGCGGGGTCCAGATCTTCATCTGTAGCAGGCCCATGTTGACCCAGAACACCCCGGAGCGGACCAGCTGGTTGGCGCCCCCCTGGACCCTGCTTTGAACGTATTGCTGCAGGCCGGCGAGGCAGACCTCCAGGAGGCCCTCTGGGAGCAGCTGGGGGGTCAGGAAGTCTCCGAGGGACGTCTGGATCTCCTGGGCGGCGATCAGAGGGTCCTTGTCCTCCACCAGGCTCTCGCAGCTCTCCATGTAGCCCTCCTGCAGGCCGGGTGGCAGCAGGTCCGCCATGCTCTGCAGCTGCCTGCGCAGCACCAGGCCCTGGAGCCTGAAGTCTGTGCACCTGAGGAGAGAGAGACAGGCCGAGAGGGGAGATCCAGTGAGACCAGGGCTGGGCGATGAATCCAGTTCCAATTTCAATTATGATTTTGGCTTCCCACGATCATGAAAACAAGAAAATCAAGTTAAAACGGTTATTTTGCCACGTTACTCTCATTTAGTCTTGTGTTGTAAATGCAGCGCACCCTTCCTTCACAGTTGTGCGCTCAGCCCCCCCCCCCCCCCCCCCCCCCAAGCCCAACCAGTAGTTTCAGCTCACGTTGAGAGGGGAGGATGGAGCCACGACACGTTTCTCAATTTATTTTGAAACATCTTTGGTAACTTGTAGAAGATGACAGAAAGGCAATTGTGTTTTGGACTATAACGTTGGATCAATGGACGCGATCGATATTTGGAATGGCGATCAGGAATTGGATTAATCTTTTTTTTTGATCCACTTTTTCTCCCATTTTTCTATATTTTCTCCCATCCCAATTTCGTATCATCCAATTCAACCCTCCCCTGTCACGAACGCTGTTTCTTGCCTCCCACAAGCCGGCTGCAATGTGGACTAAGTCATACATAGCACAAGTCCCCTCCGGTACTTGAGGTAACAGCAGTCGCATCTTTTCACCTGCGCAGCTCGATCTCTCAGTGTCGAGGAGTAACGCGTGGGAGGCTCACGCTGCCCCCGACACTTCCTGATTCTACTGCGCAGGCGCACCAACCGACTTGTAGGAGTCGCTTGTGGAATTGGATTAATCTTTTGCATGACATCAGATGTGAGGTAAGGCCTTTATGTTACGAATCTTGGGGTAATCAGATTTTCCTTTCTCCGCCATCAGAGCGCGCGCGCGTGTGTGTGAGGTTCACGCCGACCAAAGTACGGAGAAACGATTTTTCAGACCCCGCTTCTTTTTGTACATGAGGACACATATACTATCGATAATCTAGCGTTTATTTGAAAACGATTCATAAATCAGCCGAAAAATTACGTGTTTTGTGTATTCCACTAAAGGGCTATTATCGTGTCTTTCTCTGGAATTACTAGAAATCTCCAAAACTATAGTCGTATTCAAAACGGTATAAAACGGAAATGTACCGATGAAAAAACAATCCGTTTCGTACATGTTGACTGCAAGCAAGTCATTGATAAGCGACGTGGTGTATTAGACCCATAGCCATAATTTAAGATATAGTTTAAGCGTTCGCAAATATCCCCGTCCTCCCATTGACTAAAGTGCTGGCATACAAGCCCTAATTTGGTCATATGGGCGTGGCTCTGAATAAATAATAATAATAATAATTTAGGACCTGCTCAGAGGTCATTAATCGGCATGCATGCGATCCATGTATGCGATTCGTCTCTGCGATTAACCCATCCCGTCGTCCTTCCCCCCCAAGGGCAGCCGGGAGCAGACAGGCGCAACGTGAGCCGCGCCAGGGGACCAATCCAAGTGCTCCTGTCCGTCTTCGTCAAGGACGCCACAGCGTTAGCGATCTTGTTGTTGTGCATGTTTTTCCATTGGGTTTATCTTATCGGGGGGGGAAACCCTTGCAAGCACGGGGAGAACATGCAAACTCCACACAGAAAGGCCTGGGAGATACCCCACCTGGGTAACTGGCATCATGGAGACCTGGTCCCCAAGCGGGAATCGAACCCTGGACCTTCTTGCTGTGAGGCGACAGTGTTTAACCACTACACCACCGTGCCGCTTCTCATTATTAATGAGTTAATAATCGTGATTTCAATATTAATAAAAATAATCGTGATTATGATTCTTGCCACAATGGAGCAGCCCCAAGTGAGACAGTGGAAAATGTATATGAATGGGTTCAAGTATTTAATCTAAGACAGTGATGGGTTAGATACAGGGAAGGAACCTAAAGACCAGTCAAATGCTGGTACATTTTTGGTTGGCAGCTGGTAAGTTTGTCAGTTCTACCAGCCATTTGTTAGGTGTCTCTAAAATCTATCCAAACATAAATTGTTGGTAATTATTAGTAGGTGATAATAATTGTGTGTCATGCCTTTTTATTTGATACATGCTTTGTCTGTGATGTCAAAGAGTGAACCGCCTCTCTCTCAAAGGTTAATGGTCTGTTCAGTTTAATGGCCAGAGAGAGGGGGTTGAGGCAAGTACAGGATTCTGCACCAGCCATCGCTATTTTGGTAACCATCTGACATCCTGCTTTCTTATCTTAAGTACCAAGGAAAGTTAAACTCTTTGTTGACTCATGCATCCCTAAATGTAATGACTTTGTTTCCCGCTCTTTTCTTTGTGTGAAAGAGAATATTAAGCTCTGCTGGGGTGTTGACTCTCACTTCACCTCTTAACACGCTTCTACTTTTCTAGCTTATTCTCTCTTTAGGTTTCTATGCAACTAACGATCTTTTGACTATTGTTTTATGTAATCTTGTAATGGATCCATACTGTAATAATCATAATCATATTGAACTTCAGAAATCGTCTCCTGATCATTCTACTTTTGGACAGCAATTAAATATTGTTATTTCAATATCAATTAATACGTTTGGGGAAACCAAATATTCATCGTTACAGTAACTCAAAATCAAACTGGTGAATTTCTTTGGATTCACCTGCCACTGTGGCGGGATGATAAATGTGGCTTCCCACCCAGACTTATGGTTAACCAAAGAAAACAAGTCTGCTATGGTTCAGGCTTCACTAAGGCAATGCGTTTTTCTCTTGGGTCAACCGTACCTGAACTCAGCCAGCGCAGGGAAGGCCATGTTCTCCCACAGCACCGCGCTGACGTCCTGCAGCTGCTGAATCCTCTCCCTCCACTCCCCCAGGGTGACGTGGGACGAGGAGAGCAGACTCATCCCAGAGGGGTCGGGCGGACCGCCGGTCTCGCTGCTGCTCAACACTCCCAGCATGCACCTGGACCACACCGCTTTACTCAGCATGGGAGGACCCTGGAGGGGACACAGGACACACGTTGATCCCCCGTTCATATTCTGAGTGGTCAAACTAAGAATGCAGGCGTTTTAAAAGGTAAGATTGGATAGATTTTTGATTAAATGCAGATTTTAATTCTTTGAAATGACAGAGCAGACAATTCACACAATTCTCTCACAAATGGACACCTACAACAATAACATGTAAAATGGGAAATCTATTGCGGATACCATGTTATCGGTCCCGTGGTGGCGTTTGGAAGCCACCTGGGTTTCGGGGGAAAGGGGGTCCCATTTCAGCCAGCGCTCAGGGTCCGAGGTCACACTGCTGCTCCACAGGGCAGCCAGGGCCTCCGATAGCAGCTCACACCACACATACTGCAGCTCCTCCGCTGGCTGGAGGGGGAAAGGCACCATATTCAATACATGTTTTTTACACATTTTAGGTATACTTTTATATAATTGTATTATTCTATTATTAAATTTGTATGTCTTATCACATGTAAAGATCATCATTTTCTAAAAGTATGAAAATATAATTTCTTATAATTAACATTACATGATGACAAAGAAAGACAGTGTCTGAACCAAACACTGTGAATAAATAAATAAATAAATACATACATACAAATAAATAAATAAAAACCTCTGTACTGACCCGATCACTGCTGAGCAGGAGCCATAGAGGCTGGAGCTGGTTGACGTTCATGGGGGTGGACTGCAGGCAGAAGCGCAGGTGTCTGGAAAGCTCCCTGCGCAGACTGTCCTCCACCTCCTGGTCACTGTTGAGACTAACACTAGTTTAGTATGACTGCATCACTGTTGAGACTAACACTAGTTTAGTATGACTGCATCACTGTGGAGACTAACACTAGGGTAGTATGACTGCATCACTGTTGAGACTAACACTAGTTTAGTATGACTGCATCACTGTTGAGACTAACACTAGTTTAGTATGACTGCATCACTGAGACTAACACTAGGGTAGTATGACTGCATCACTGAGACTAACACTAGTTTAGTATGACTGCATCACTGTTGAGACTAACACTAGGGTAGTATGACTGCATCACTGAGACTAACACTAGTTAGTATGACTGCATCACTGTTGAGACTAACACTAGTTAGTATGACTGCATCACTGTTGAGACTAACACTAGTTAGTATGACTGCATCACTGAGACTAACACTAGTTTTGTATGACTGCATCACTGTTGAGACTAACACTAGGGTAGTATGACTGCATCACTGAGACTAACACTAGGTTAGTATGACTGCATCACTGAGACTAACACTAGTTTAGTATGACTGCATCACTGTTGAGACTAACACTAGTTAGTATGACTGCATCACTGAGACTAACACTAGTTTAGTATGACTGCATCACTGAGACTAACACTAGGGTAGTATGACTGCATCACTGAGACTAACACTAGGTTAGTATGACTGCATCACTGAGACTAACACTAGTTTAGTATGACTGCATCACTGTTGAGACTAACACTAGTTAGTATGACTGCATCACTGAGACTAACACTAGTTTAGTATGACTGCATCACTGAGACTAACACTAGGTTAGTATGACTGCATCACTGAGACTAACACTAGGTTAGTATGACTGCATCACTGTTGAGACTAACACTAGTTAGTATGACTGCATCACTGAGACTAACACTAGTTAGTATGACTGCATCACTGAGACTAACACTAGGTTAGTATGACTGCATCACTGAGACTAACACTAGGTTAGTATGACTGCATCACTGAGACTAACACTAGTTAGTATGACTGCATCACTGAGACTAACACTAGTTAGTATGACTGCATCACTGAGACTAACACTAGTTAGTATGACTGCATCACTGAGACTAACACTAGTTAGTATGACTGCATCACTGAGACTAACACTAGTTAGTATGACTGCATCACTGAGACTAAGACTAGTTTAGTATGACTGCATCACTGAGACTAACACTAGGTTAGTATGACTGCATCACTGAGACTAACACTAGTTAGTATGACTGCATCACTGAGACTAACACTAGGGTAGTATGACTGCATCACTGTTGAGACTAACACTAGTTAGTATGACTGCATCACTGAGACTAACACTAGGTTAGTATGACTGCATCACTGTTGAGACTAACACTAGTTAGTATGACTGCATCACTGAGACTAACACTAGGTTAGTATGACTGCATCACTGTTGAGACTAACACTAGGTTAGTATGACTGCATCACTGAGACTAACACTAGTTAGTATGACTGCATCACTGAGACTAACACTAGGTTAGTATGACTGCATCACTGTTGAGACTAACACTAGTTAGTATGACTGCATCACTGAGACTAACACTAGTTTAGTATGACTGCATCACTGTTGAGACTAACACTAGTTTAGTATGACTGCATCACTGAGACTAACACTAGTTTAGTATGATTGCATCACTGAGACTAACACTAGGTTAGTATGACTGCATCACTGTTGAGACTAACACTAGTTAGTATGACTGCATCACTGAGACTAACACTAGTTTAGTATGACTGCATCACTGTTGAGACTAACACTAGTTTAGTATGACTGCATCACTGAGACTAACACTAGTTTAGTATGATTGCATCACTGAGACTAACACTAGTTAGTAGGGATGGGTACCTTTCACATTTGAACCGATACCGGTACCGGTACCTGTGAATCGATACCGGTACCCAACGGTACCTTTTTTCGGTAATAAAAAAAAAAAAAAAAAAAAAAAAAAAGTATTTTTTAGAAGAAAAAAAAATCGTACTTTTTTTTTTTTTTTTTTTTACTTTTTTCTTTTCATGTCAACATTCACACGCACAATATATGCTTACCTAGGATTTGACTTGATTCAACAACAAAGCAGTCGGAGCAATGACAAGCCGAAAACTGTCGAAATTTAATTTACCTACCTCAGTCGTAAAAAAAAATCCAAACTTCAAATAACTACAATTTCGACAGTTTTCGGCTTGTCATTGCTCCGACTGCTTTGTTGTTGAATCAAGTCAAATCCTAGGTAAGCATATATTGTGCGTGTGAACGTTGACATGAAAAGAAAAAAGTAAAAAAAAAAAAAAAAAGTAAAAATTAATAAAAAATATTTTTTTTTATTTTTTTTCCGGTTTCTCACTTGATTCGATACTCGGTAGTACCGACGTGTTTCGGTTCGGTACCTCAAAAGTACCGAATTCGGTACCCATCCATACTAGTTAGTATGACTGCATCACTGAGACTAACACTAGTTAGTATGACTGCATCACTGAGACTAACACTAGTTAGTATGACTGCATCACTGAGACTAACACTAGTTAGTATGACTGCATCACTGAGACTAACACTAGTTTAGTATGACTGCATCACTGTTGAGACTAACACTAGTTAGTATGACTGCATCACTGAGACTAACATTAGTTTAGTATGACTGCATCACTGAGACTAACACTAGGTTAGTATGACTGCATCACTGAGACTAACACTAGTTTAGTATGACTGCATCACTGAGACTAACACTAGTTAGTATGACTGCATCACTGAGACTAACACTAGTTTAGTATGACTGCATCACTGAGACTAACACTAGTTAGTATGACTGCATCACTGTTGAGACTAACACTAGGTTAGTATGACTGCATCACTGAGACTAACACTAGTTTAGTATGACTGCATCACTGAGACTAACACTAGTTAGTATGACTGCATCACTGAGACTAACACTAGTTAGTATGACTGCATCACTGAAACTAACACTAGTTAGTATGACTGCATCACTGAGACTAACACTAGGTTAGTATGACTGCATCACTGTTGAGACTAACACTAGTTAGTATGACTGCATCACTGAGACTAACACTAGGTTAGTATGACTGCATCACTGTTGAGACTAACACTAGTTAGTATGACTGCATCACTGAGACTAACACTAGGTTAGTATGACTGCATCACTGTTGAGACTAACACTAGTTAGTATGACTGCATCACTGAGACTAACACTAGGTTAGTATGACTGCATCACAAGGGAACAATCAGCTCCCAGTTCATTTCTTTCACATAAGTCTCAGTCAATGTGCACAGTTTGGAGAGGATGAAGGGTGGAAATCACCAAAACATCTGTATGAAAATACATCAGTGGAAGAATGTGTTAAGACAGTTTGTACTACTAGGGCATGTTCCCTGGGGACTCTGGTTCTTACCCTTGTGTGAGGGCCAGTTGCAGCAGGTCTGCGCTGAGCCGTAACTGGTTGAGAACAGCCAGCTCCTCCATGAGGGGCCAAAGCTGGGCCCGGCGGCTGAGCTGCAGTAGCACCTCCCTGGGGGGAGAGGCGCCGTCTCCGCGGTCCTCCTCCCTGGACAGGCTGGAGGGCTTGTCCAGGAGGCCAGAGGAAGTCATCCGACTCTGCTGGTTCTCCACACAGGACAGCAACTTCTCCAACACACCTGGGGTTAAAAGGAGAAATCGGGATAAAAAAAATAAAAATGCATAAATAAATAAACATCTTGCACAATTGTTTCTTCCTTGTTAGTTACTTTTATTTAAACCTTATTCTATTGACTGGGTTCTTTGCTCTCAGTACTCGTGTCGGCTGCTGGTTACGTTGGCGATACTACAATTAAATGCCTAAAAAAGGTAAATGTGATGTGAGGTAGATGAAAGAAAGAAATGAAAGCAAGAAATAACGAATGGGTATAATGAAAGTGAAAGCAGGCCACCAGCTCACCGGACTTCTGGGGCTCCAGCTGGTTGTTAGCGAGCAGGACCAGACCCCAGGCCTCCAGCAGGCTCTCCTTAGTGTCCAGCCCCAGAGCAGCACCCTGCAGGCGGACCAGCTCCTGCCTCCAGAGGGTAGCGGTGCTGTCCAGCCTCAGGTCACTCACATCCAGCGCCTTGCTCAGGACCCTCAGCCGAGAGGCACACTCGGCCACCGACTCCAACTAGAGCAGAAAGACCGCGGGGATATTGGAAATCAACACCGGAGCATGTACAGCAAAAGCACAGATTTTTGAGTTTCTTCCCCTCAGCAGCTCGCCTGGTAAACGAGTCAGGTGTCCCCCTGCTCCCCCCCCCCCCTCTATGGCGAGCTGCTAGGGCTGGACTTCTGGACTTGAACTTTGTGTTGCACTGTATCCATGTCCCCAACCACCGCACTTTCACAGTCTTATTGTTGTCTCACTGTTATGTCCTGTCTTGCACTTTACTTAAAATTATTTATTTACTGTTGTATTGTTCTTAAATGTGAAAAAAGTATGCACTGTAATGCCAAAACACGTTCCATTTTGTACCTGTATGAAATGGCGAATAAAGTAATCTGAATCTGAATCATTCCGGTGGATCAAAGGGCTCCCTGCTGTACCTTGAATGGAAGTGCTTTTCCCAGGGTCTTCTGGATTCCCTTCAGGGCCGTGGCGGTGGAGACCGGCGTGGACAGGACCATCTGGATGGCAGCCGACACCGTCTGGAGCTCCTGCTGCCCCCTGGTGGGACACAGCGGTTATAGCAACGTTATTACACTGCAGGGCGATAAAAAGGGCATCTTCTCTGCCCCGTTTCAGCAACCAACTTCAGTGGAAAATAGCACATAACATCTCGTCTCTCTTTCAAGCCTCTCGGTCATTGTAGTGGGGCAGCTTAGCTGAAGAATTGTGCACTTTGTGATAAAAAGCGTCAAACTTGGTACATTATGTAGAGAATGCTACCTTTTCCAGTGATACCAATGTTATTGTTCTAGTCCAAATATAACCAGAGATTTTACATATTGAATGTCACCACTGCATGTTGAAAAAACTTTCCCAGTCAATTTTGAGACATTCAATATGAAAATTGGAGCTGAGCTGCCCCACTATTGTGTCTGTGCTGTGGCACTGATGTGTTGTGGCAACCACGGCCAATGCGTCACTTTGACATATGCAAGCCAAAGTGCACTTCTATACTACAATCTCAATAAACAAAGTGATATGTCAATGGGATATACGCCAGCAGTTCCCAAACCATTTCGCCCAAATAGATCCACATTAGGCCAAGGACCATTTGACATGATTGCTTTTCAGGGAAGATTCGTGTTCTTAGATATGATTTAGTCCAGAATGCTACACATTGGTGGCGGAGGAGGCAAATGACCCTCTACATTGTAAAGCACCGTGTCATTCATTTCTTTTACTCACTCAAAGGTGGCGGCAGCGTCTCCCAGGAGGAGCTGAGGTAACCGGAGGATGAGGTGCTTCTGGACCCACTGCCAGTGTAAGGACAGGACGGAGACGCCCTGGGAGTCGGCCGGCAGCGTGTTGCACACGTCCCAGAAACGATCTCGCCACTGCAGCAGCTGCAGGATCTACAAAACACACAAGAGAACCGTGTTAAGATGCATCACCGCAGGGAACGATATGAATAGGAATATAAAAGTGGCGTGGCTATTATGAAAATGACTCTGGGCTTTACTTCAAACATGATGTGGTCAGAGATGTACGGCTGTCCCGTCTGCACGGCCTGCAGGGTGAAGGAGTCCCACAGGTCGAAGAAGGTGCGGAGGTGCATCAGCACCGGGTGGGGCAGGTGGCCGATGTCCACAGTCCCTGGGGAGATACAGACGACAGCACGGTATCTCAGACACTCTCATACTGATGGTCTGTTTTGTGTTATGGAGATGTAGTTGATGGACATGCTGCTGCTTCCACTCTAAAGCCTCTAGACTCTGTGTATCATTCTGCCCTTAGCTTCATCACTGGTGACAGTTATGGTGCCCATCATTGTATCCTGTATGCTGAGGTTGGGTGGTCCTCTCTGGCAGAGAGACGTGACGTGCATTGGCCCGTCCAACCCTGTATAAGGCCATTATTGGTGATGTCTCGACCTACATGACCTCATCATACTCACTCTGGTGATTGGCTTACACACTTAAGGTTCCTAGAGTTTGCACTGAATTAGGAAAATCTGCTTTTAGCTTCTGTGCCCAAGAAACATAGAATGTTTTGCAATGCACTTTAAAACTCAATTCATTAGTATCTATTGGTCAGTTTAAATCTATAATACCTAACCATTTCACCACAGTCTGCACTTGTTTTAAATTATTTTACATGTTTAATTGATTGACTTTCTGTTTCTATATTGTTCTTTTTTCATATTTATTATGTTTTGTATGCCATTGTAAATGAGAGCTTGCTCTCAATGATCCTTCCAGATTAAATAAAATGTAATGAATACCTGACACACACACACACACTTCTTTTTATTTCAAAGTAGTAGAAAATATTCAACACCTGTGTCTCTCTGCCTACCTTTGCTGAAAGCGGTGGCGATTCTCAGGGCACAGTTCTGAGCTGATAGATTAATAGCACAGGTACAGATCACAGACCGCTCCTCCCTGTCCATCATCAGAACAATCCTGGGAAACAAACAAATGAATCGAGTTGACTTAACTGGCCATACAGAACGCGTTTGTAAAAGGGAACTCGTTTTGGATGGTTGCTTGGCAGTCTTGAGTGGACAACCTCATACCTGTTAGCGACTGCATTCAGGGCCTCAAGAAACTCCATGTACCGTTCCTCATCCTCAAAGCTACATTTGTTGGCTAGAATGTCCAGGTACTGTTTGTTCCAGCGCATGTCCACCTGAATCCTGTATTCGTCTGACAGCATTAAAAGAGATGGTAAGTAACTTAACAGGGCAGAACCGACAGCGAGGGATGCACAGATTCCAATTCAGTTATCAAGTACTGGTCTGATTCATTGCTTTTACTGAACAGTATAGACTCGGGAGCATTCGTTGTGGGTAATTGAACAACAATGACTGAGGTATAATCCATATATCTCCATTAGAGATCCAAGATGCTTCCATGTGCCAAAAATGCTGAAAATCAAGTCACTTTTCTATCATTTCTGTTTCGTATGGCTCTTGGTATCAGAGTATTAGGGAAATTCTCTGACAGCAAAACCCTGTTTTTGGCTGGTATCAGGCCAATATTGGCCATCACTAATATCTGCATGTAATGTTAATTTGTAAGAAGTGAAGAACAAGATCATCAGCATATAGTGGAATCGGGCAGCTGAAGGTAGCTTACCTATGCTGTGTGGCTGGAGTAACTCGGTGAGGGACTTGCCCTTCACAGTCAGCTTGCTACTGAACACAGCCTTTAGAGCCCGGTTACCAGCCTCCACCTGGACCAAGGCTGGATCTGAAAGAGACAACTTGCCTCAGGGAAATGTTTTACAGTGACATATGCAAAGTATCACTTCTATACTACAATCTCAATAAACAAAGTGATAGGTCAATGGGATAGGCCAGCGGTTCCCAAACCTTTTCACGTCAAGGACCCCCAAATAGATCCACATTAGGCCAAGGACCTCCATTTGATATGATTTTGTTTCAGTTACCCTCATTCTAGAAAATGTCTGTTCTTAGATATGATTTAGTCCAGAATTCTACAAGTGTGTATGCTATGTGCGCGTGTGTGGGTCGTTGTGGAACCCCCTCGAGGGCCCTTTTGGGCATCACTGGGCTATGGACAAAAGAGTTAACCACTGGGCTATGGACAAAAGAGTTAATCACTGGGCTATGGACAAAAGAGTTAACCACTGGGCTATGGACAAAAGAGTTAACCACTGGGCTATGGACAAAAGAGTTAAATGAACCAACCAGGGGCATATTTGTAGCTCTTGCCCAGGTGGGACAGCCAGTTGCTACGCAGCACCCAGTCTCCATGGGAGGCTCTCTCAGTGAGCAGTCGCACCGCCGTGGGGATGAGGCGCAGAGCGTCCCCGTCCTCCAGATCCACGACCCCTCCAGAGAACACTAAACCCTCGTGGACGCCACTGCTCTGCAGCGCCCTCTGCAGGTCGCTCAGGCTGAGCGGGCGATTTCTGCACACAAAAACAATTGGGTCTCGTTGATAAAGTGAGCATACAAATTAATCTTCGATCAAAGGGTTAAAATGAAAGTATTTATTTTATTTGAAAGCATGTACACTCGGTTGGATAGCCGGTTAGAAGGCAGGTAATCTGACACATTTCTTATAATCTCAACGTTTTGATTTTATGGTTTCAACGACGGCATGATGGATCTGAACTGAATCAATCTTAGGAAATTATGCCACTATAATGTGAAACGCCCTACCCACAGCCGTAAAATAATGTGAATCCCTACCCTCCTTCAAAACCGCTTTCAAGGAGCACTTACGGGTGGCTGCAATTAGAAACTGGCCCCTGTAAATGTCAAAATCCCCCCCCCCACCCCCCCTCGAATGTAGTTTCTTCTATTTTTTTTTAATGGTGTTCTCTCTTTCTTACACAGTACTGTGTATGTCTTGTATGTCATAAATGTCTTGATGAATTGAAAATGGAGGACCCTGATGTAAACAAGACAAAAGTATTTTTCTGGTCTGTAACCTCTTAGCAGTTGTTTGTATTGAGCTGTACTGTATTGTACCCATTCTGCAATCTGTTAATAAAGTTTTCAATCAATCAATCAAACAAAGTTGGGTTAGAAGATGTCCATCTGCCTACAACCTCGGCGTGAGTCCTACCTCTTGCCCTGCAGACTGAGGGTGTTGAGGCAGAAGGAGAGGACCTGTCCGTCCCGGAGGACCGAGGAGAAACAGGAGTCCTCCGTGGACAGCAGGGCGGAGGGGAAGCCGTCGGGCCACACCCCGGCACACAGCAGCCCACTGCCCCAGTCCTCCGTGTCCAGGATGGCCAGGTGCTGCTCGATCACCTGCTGAGCTTGCTGGGGGGACGGAGAGCAACAGTAGCAATCAACTCCCATTCTCACCACTATGGCATGCTATGGCATCAAGCTGATATTAGCCTTTCATTGAATATCAGATATTGGCCTGCCTTTGTTGTCTCCTTTAAAACATACATACTTGTCAGAGTTGTTTGGTCTGATCAACTTGGGGGTTAATTAATTCCTCATATTAAATGCAATAATGTATCCTTCGCAGTTACTTGAGATTTATTTGGTTGTAAAATGTTACAATTGTAACATATTGAATATAAAATATTGTTTATCGACAGCTTTCGGTCCAAAAAATATCTGTATTGGCTTTCAACGGAGGAAGCAGGTTGATAAGGTGGCTGTTACCCTCTGGCTGGCAGTGTTGCGCTGGCAGATGGAGTAGGCCTCTCCACAGGCGTGCTGCAGGGCACTGGGCAGGTCCACTCCTCTCTGGAGCTGGCAGGACAACAGTGTGGCAGCATGGAGCAGGGAGGCCACAGAGGAGGCAGGGGAATCTGGGCGGAGAGGAAGACATTCTTATTGACTCTCTTCGCTTTTTATTATTATTTTTTTTTTATATGCAAAGAGCCTCATAGAACAGCAACGTCAGTCATTTATGGTTAGCCCCTAGTGGTGGCTCATAGGCATGGTATCGTCCATGAGACTTTGGTGAGCACGTTCTTTTACAGCATCACCCCGCTACGCAATCAGAAAGTTACAAACATCCACATCTTCAGGCTTCTGCTGTTCAGCAGTTCCACTGCACTATGCAGACCGTGACACACACATGTAGGGACAGAAAAGTGTTCCGGTCAAAAAAAAAGCATAATATGATCTCGATTCCCATGTGCTGCTCACCCCAGAGAGTGTCTTTGATGCTTTTGTGTATCTCGATCAGTAGGTCGCACACGCAGTCTCCGGTGACCCCCGCAGTGTGCAGCACAGTCTTCAGGTCCAGGGTGTCCCAGCACAGCCCCTCGTGTTCCCCTGGGATGTATATCTCCACCCCCCTGTTCCTCATGGCTCTGGAGATCTCTCCGTGCATCGGGTCCATGGTCAGGAACAACCTTTTAGAATCCAAGAGCGAATGGTTAAGAGACCGGCCCGCTCCATAATATAGAGGTTTTGATAGCAGCGTAATAATGTAGCTGACGTTTTGTATGTTACCTGAAGTTGGGATGTGGGGTGATTTTGGGCGTGGTTCCGTCGATAACCCCTCGCTCGTTGATGGTCAAACATCCGGCAGGCTCCAGGAGGGCGTTCAGACGGTCCAACACGGAGGGGCTGAGTGTGAGCGACACAACACACCATTATCAACTGCAACCCTGACTCGAGGGGCTCGTTAAAAGCACCATCTATTTGCCCTCAAAAAAGCACCACAAAGCACAACAGTCTCCTAACCTGCAGAAGTTGACGTTGTCCATGAGCAGCCAGTCTCCCGCCTGCAGGGCCTGGACCAGCATGCCGTCCAGCCACTCAAAGCCTCCGTTGGTCCAGCCGTCCTCCAGCTGGGCCAGGCGCTCCTTCAGCAGGGTGAAGTCCATCTGGAGCTTGGACATGTCTGGGGGACAAACACTTTTTAAAAAAAAAACTTTTAGCCATTAACTGGGACAACATCCTGTATAGAAGATCACTCTGAATCCTGCGTTTGGTCCGATCTAGCGGACGAGGACCAATACTTTACCGGTGAACACTTTGAGTTTGGTGTTGAGCTTCTGCAGCAGGAGGATGATGACCTCCAGCTTGTTCAGGGCCTCGGAGTTCACCGTGACGCCCGTCCTCTCCCGGCCCTCGTCCTTCAGCCAGCGGCAGAACAGGCTCCACGTCTTCAGCAGGAACTCCGTGTCCTGGACGCCCACGTCCAGCGACATCAGGCCACGCCTCGTCACCATGGCGACGATGTAGTCCACGTTTTCCAGCACCTGTTGCCAGGGTCGCATGATGTCCACCTAGTAGGAAGAGGGACAAGATTCAAGATGCAAGAGTTTATTCATCACGTACATACCAGGGCATGCAGTGAAATGCGGTTGGCCATGCCTGCTACGATTGTGTAATAAAACAATAGTAAATAGTATAGTAATAATAATAAAAAGATAACTAGAATAGACATGGTAAACGAGGGATGAGAGAAACGCAGACGTGAAGTAATCGTGATCGAAATCTAGATCGTAGTCTAGATTTAATATTCTACACTTTTCTGCCGCTTGGTTGCCGAGAATTTGTCTTGGTGTGCTCAAGATAAGGAAGGGAAAAAAAGAACATTTGGGTATACATATATGTACATGCATCTCCATACAATGTTTATATGTATACCCAAATGAGAGCTTCTAGTCTGATCTCCACAATAATCGTATACCTGTTCGAAGCCTCCCAGCAGCTCAGTGGTGTCCATGGCGCTGTTCATAGCCATGACCCTAAGGCGGTGGCCGGTCAGCAGGGCCAGCAGCCGCACCAGGCTGGTCTTCCCGCTGGCCGTGGGGCCCACGAGGATGGACATCCAGCCCATCTCCACGCACTTCATCAGAGACTCCAGCGGCCGCAGGGCCTGGTGTGTGATGGAGAGGGCAGGGTCTAGAGCCACGGGGGGCCCGCCACTGCGCTGAAGGACTGAGAAGCCAACCTGGAAGCAAACAGTTCAACGGTTCAGCCAAAATGGGGGGAAAGTGTTGACTGGGGCTGGTAAGTCTGTCAATTCTACCAGACACTTAAGGCAGTTAATCAGGCATCGTTCAGAAGTCCTTTCCTGCTTTAAAAAAACACAATTTGGCTGGTGAAACAGCTAGTGCATTTCAGGATTTAACAGCCACTGAGGCCAGTGGTAAAAATGTGTACTTTCTCACCCCACCTCTGAAGAACAAGATGAGGTTTTGAACTTCAGACTGACCTGCAGGTTGAGTGGAGTGATGTGGAACTGCCGTGAGCCCGTGTAGGGCTCGAAGTCCTCTCCAAACACCTTCTTGAACAAGGACAGGGCCTGGATGCCAGAGGTTTTTTTCGTCAGGTGAAAAGGATGTTTTGGCACAAATACATTTCATCACATCATTACCATATGGATTAGCCGTGCATCACATGCCCTTACCTGGGTCTTGTCCACCTCCGTCCTCATCCTGTCGGCGTACACCAGGGCCACGTGCTGACCCGGGTTGAAGAAGCCCGGCGACTGGTCGGCCTGCATCAGCTGACACCAACGGAACATGTCGCGCAAGTTGAACTCCCAGGGGCCACCCCTCTGACCCCATCTCCTCTCCACGCCCACCTCGTGGACGAGCTGAGAGAGGGAAACGAGACAGGAGGGGTCAAGAAGCACCGAGACTCAAGACTTTAGACTTTGAAGACTATAAACAGAAATAAACAGACGTGGAAAGATGGAAAGACACAAACGCTGTTGATTCGACCGCTTACAAAACAGTGACCACTATGGCCTCAGCAAGTAGAACAGGGAAGCAAAGTGTTATGTCACTTTTCCACTCGCTAATGGCTTGAATGTGAGGATCGCTGCCTGCTGCTGGGCAATGCTAGTGGGCACTGCCCTCGGCTGGCACTGCGGAGCCGATCCAGAACTACAGAACCCCTGATCCATAACTTATCCCATCCCACGGCGGTCACACGATTACGATAAACCTACCCGGTTATTGAACTCCACCATTTTAGAGATGATCTCTTTGTCAATGTTGGGGAAAATCGAGTCTCCGATGAACTCCATGTCTTTGCTCGTGAGTTGATCCACGTAGACCTGAGGGGACAGGGCAGGATTTTGGACAGTTTAACCTGCTAAACGAACAATGAACACTACACAACAACAACCACCAAACGCACATAGCACACACATCCACACGCACACACTCACTTTAAACAAACACACTGTAGCACCCACTCCACACACTTTATAGCACACACCCACTTTAAACAAACACACTGTAGCACCCACCCCCCACACTTTATATTTATTGATGAAGGATTGCACTACAACCCGTACACCTTACTGTAAATTGTACCTAAATTGTACCTCATCCCATTTCTGCTTTGCACTATATAGTACTGTACATTAGTACACTGCATAGTATTGTATATTATATGGTAACTCAGAACATTGTACATATGTCTATACCGAACACTGTGACCTCATTTTCTTCTTCTAAATTACATGCTATACTATGTTATTTGATACTATCTTGTCTAGCACAGTCTCTGGAGCGTAACAGTAAGAAGCATTTTGTATGAAAGTATTCTGTACTTCTGTATGACAATTATTAAAGAAACTTGAAACTTAAACTTGAAACTTGAGTAGGGAGTTAACAATACACACACAGCAGCTTCTGACACAGAGCAGGGAATCCTCAAGTAGAACACAAGATTCATATCTCTACCACACACTGAAAGGCGTCAGACCTGTTCCATCACATTATTTCATTCATTCAATCTAGGAACAAGATGTTTTGAGACATTTACTTATTTTGGACTTTTTATTGGAAAGTATTTATTTTTTAATACAATTGTCTGAAGTTTCTTTACCTGTGTGAATCTGTTGAGGAAAGACTTGGGCAGTCCCTTGCGCCCTCCTCCTTGGGTGAAAGGGTTCTGGCAGCCAAAGATCTTAGTCTTCTCATGCTGTACCTGGAAGCTCATGCCCAGTTCTGGAATGTAGATCTCGGCCCGGTGATCAAAGCAGGCGTTCAAGCCCTCCAACACTGACTGAGAGGCCAGGTTCAACTGCAAGCACAAAGAACATACAAAATCAGTATGGTTCTCAAACGTTCTCCAATAATTAAATCAGGTGAAATAGCCTGAAATGGAAAATAAAATGTCATTGTTCACCACTCGATGAACCAGTGATGTTAGACATCCTTGTTTTAGTTTTTGTATGGATTACGAGATCAAATGTATCGAAATCACCTATCATCTATCTAAATCTGAATTGAAAACTGAATTTTGAAAAGAGAATGTTGGATGAAGAGTAGTCCTTACCTCATCTAGAACAATCCAGTGACCAGCTTTCAGTCCAGCAAGAAGGGGGCCGTCCCGCCATGCAAACTCTCCCCCCTTGCCTCCCTCCACAGGCAGGTCCGTCCCAAACAAGTCCGTCACATCCTGCCAGAGACAACATTCATACAGTATATGGTTACAGTGCCATAGGTCTCTTTCCCACACCTCCCTTTCTTAGAACTTCATACCAAATGAAGAGCTTATATGAATGTTTAATAGTAGTGCAATTTCAAGACAATAACAGAAAAGGTCACTAGTAGCCACAGAGCTTTAACGTCTAAAAAGCACTCACAACTTAAAGATCCCCATCCACATGTGTTTTTAAGACTTGTATATTGAATAACAATTTATTTGGTGTAGTTTTTCCATCAAAAACTTTCAATAAGCTACTGGAAATGGCTTAGCAGCATCCCTACACATTTGCGCTCATTGAGAATGCAAGGATCTATGAACCCTGCCCCCCTCACGTCTTCCCCCCAAGCCAGTTCACTTTCTCTTTTCCCACCAAAGGTTCGCCCTAAACATTAGTTTCACCCAAACACATTACTTTTTTTTTTTAACGATTATTCTTTTGGCATTTTATTGCTTTATTGGACAGGCAGAGAGGTAGGATGGGAGAAGATATGGGGAGGAGACATTCGGCAAATGTCGCCGGTTCCGAGAGTCGAACCCGGGACGGCCGCGTTGCACTGCAGTGTGTTACGTGGTGCGCCACTCTGGCACCCCTCAAACACATAACTTTTGAGGAAGTACAGAGAAGTCATGCCTCTCAGAGGAGTTAAAGAAAGGCACGTTTTTGAGTGGAGACCTTTTCATTAAATGTCGTTTAACACCGTATATTTTTGTTGCTAAATAACATCTAGCAACATCTATAAATAACATTTTTTCTTTTTTTTTAACAATATAACGGCCCCGGCTGTGACTCGCTCCACGAAGGAGATAGCAGCGGACAATATAACGGTCCCGGCGATGACTTGCTCCGGGAGGGAGATAGCAGAGGACAATATAACGGTCCCGGCGATGAATTGCCCCGTGAGGGAGATAGCAGAGGACAATATAACGGTCCCGGCGGGGCCGAGCTTCGTGAAAGGGATAGCAGTGGAAATTGAGAAGAAAATATCCGACAATATCACCGCTCCAGCCAACGCTCCTGCAACCTCAACCGATACAGGCATGGAGAATACACCACCCGATTTCAAGTCTCTGACTAATCTGATAAAGGAACTGATGGATAAAGCGGATGTCAAGGCTGACGCCAAGGCTGACGCTTTTAAATTATATATCGATGCTAAATTCGAAGAAGTTAAAACAGCGGCTGCAAAACAATCCGAGCGTATTACTGCAGTTGAAAACACCGTGATCGAATTTACACTGAAAGTCGAGGAGAACAAGAATACTCTTCATGAAGGAATCATGGAGGTAGCGGAGGCTATGCAACAGGGGGACAAAGAGCTTTTGCAGAAGATACTTGACAACGAAGAGAAATCAATGGAGAGGCTGCTCGATTCCGAACGTCACTATCGTAGATTTAATATCCGTATTGTGGGATTGGATGAATCAGTCAAATGCACAGACGACACATTTCCAGCAGTGTTAGCTGAAATTCTAGGTAAAGAAATCCTCCCCACAGTACCGTTAGTGGATCATTGCAACAGAATCGGTACCCGGGACCCCAGCGGCAACAAGGTGAGAGTTATCATTGCTACTCTGCGTAAAACAGAAATAAGAGACACGATCATCAGAGAGGCACGTAAGCAATGGGGTAAACTGAAATATAACGATAAACCAGTGTCGTTCTACGAAGATTTGTGCAGGGAGGCTATAATCCGACGAGCCCCTTACAAGGAAGTGATGCAGAAGCTCTACAAGAGGAAACTCCAGCCCAGCCTACGCTACCCAGCGTTTCTTTCCATTGTGGGGGAAAATGGGAAAAGAATCGGGATATGCTCGCCTGAAGCCGCCGAAGATTACATGAAGGAAACACAACATGATACCGGCCCCCCGGGGGCCGGGCGCATTATCGGCCCGTCTCAGATGACAAGCTTATTAATCTATTTTTATTATTTTTATTTGGATGACTTTGCCATGGCTCGGACTTAAAAAGCGGCAGCAAATAAGCCTGTTGACAACATTGAGGTACAAATAGTTTAATACGAAACGATAGGCACTATATTTATAGATTTCTGGTTTTTGTGCAGGCAATATTCTGACGTTGACATTTTAGGGGTTTATATGTATGTTTTTAAGCTCTCAACGGGACCTCAATAGTTGGATGTATATCCATTGTGAATCCGCACTCAAGAAGCATTACCAACAATTACACAACAACATGTATAGATTATGGCTAGTTTGAATATAATGATCTGGAATACTGGGGGAATAAATAATCAACATAAACGCAAAAGCGTGCTCACACTGATAAAAAACAAACAGGTTGACGTGGCTCTTCTAAGCGAAACACACATTTTAGTGGAAGACAAAGCTACGTTAGTGGACAACATATATCATAACATTAGTCACTCTTCCTTTGGAACAAGATCCCGTGGAGTTGCTATAGTCGTGAAACGGAAGTTGAATATTGAATTGAAGGAAGTATGGTCTGATACAGATGGTCGGATAACCATAGCTAAAATTTTATACAGGAATAGGAAAATAGCGTTGGTAGCGGTATATGCCCCAAATTTGTACGAAGCTAACTTCTACACTACACTTACCAGAACAATGTTAAACCTTCCTGAATACTCATTTATAATTGGCGCAGACTTTAATGCCATTTGGGATCCTGGGATGGATAAATCTTATCCCACCTTTTCCAACGACCAAAAAAATGCATCTAATGCGTTAAAGGATTGGTCTAAGAATACAGGTGTAAATGATCTATGGCGATCACTCAACCCTACCACCCCGAAAGTACTCTTGTCGATCTGCAAGACATAAAACACTTTCCAGAATAGATTATGTTTTTGCATCCCCGAGACTATTTGATAACTATGATGTGGAAATGGTACCCAATGCACTATCAGATCACTGTTATTTACTCCTAAAAGGATCATTTGGTATACTGTCATCCCGAGCCCCAAGATGGCGATTTAACTCGATATTGCTGAAAAACAAGTTATTCATTACATAATTCAAAGAAGCTCTTTCTGTATTCCTACTGGAGAATGCGAAATCGGTACAGGACCCCAGAATATTATGGATGTCGGTAAAGGGATTGATCAAGGATTTTACCGGGTACTTTTCCTCCAAAATACGCAAGAATCGTTGCTCAAAACTGGCAGAGCTGGAAATGCTTTACTCTACGTTATTTTCCTCTTTACAATACAACTGCTCGGTTCGACTGGAAACTCAAATTAATGTGTTAAAAAAAGAGATTAATGCCATTTATAAACAACAATCTGAAGTTCAAATACGTAGCACAAGACAACAGCATTACTTTCATGGTTCTAAACCAAGTCACCTACTAGCTATGCAGTTAAGAGTCAACACAAAATGTGCAGATATAACTACCATTAAGGCACAGCAAGGACTTGTTACAGACCCTAAAAAAATCAACGAGACATTCAAAGAGTTCTACTCCAACTTGTATAAATCAGAAACGGCCTTCGATCAAAACAAAATGGACACATATCTTAATCAAATTAACCTTCCTAAACTATCAGAGGATGACGCTAAACAGTTAGAAACACCCATCACACTAGATGAACTTAGGGAGGCCATATCTGAAATGCAAAGTGGTAGGGCTCCTGGAAGAGACGGTATCCCACCAGAAATGTACCTCTCATGTTGGGATGTAATTGGACCCCTATTACTTAATATGATTTTATATTCAATCAAGGAGGGGAACTTCCATAAGAACGACAATATTGCACTCATAACAGTCCTCCTTAAAAAAGACCCCACCGATGGCGGTAGTTACAGACCCTTAAGCCTCCTCGGAACCGATATCAAGCTGTACTCCAAGGTATTAGCCATCAGACTTCAAAAGCATATGACGTCTTTAGTTCATCCTGATCAGACTGGCTTCATAAGAGGCCGCTTGATCACGGATAATATAAGACGGTTACTACATGTGCTAGATGCCAGCAAGGATGACACCACACCTAAGGCGATGCTGTCCCTGGATGCGATGAAAACCTTTGATAGGTTGGAATGGTCTTATCTATGGGCAGTATTAGAAAGGATGGGGTTAGGAAAAGGATTCATTGATATGATTAAAGTATTATACAAAGACCCATCGGCCATGATTACAACAGGTATAATCACCTCCAAAATCTTTCCGGTATCACGCTCTTCTAGACAGGGTTGCCCTCTTAGCCCCGGACTATTCGCTTCATCATTAGAGCCTTTAGCACAATATATAAGACAATCCCAATCCATAGAACCAATCGCAATCAAGGGCACACAACATCAAATTAGTTTATATGCGGACGACGTAATACTGTTCATGCAAAACCCTAACACCTCAATGCCTCATCTTCTCAAGTTGATTGATGACTTTGGCAATCTATCAGGATTTAGGATAAATTGGCCAAAGTCGGCTTTCCTTCCACTTAATGCCCCTGCAAAAAATATACTCCTTCCAGAAGAAATACCAATGGTTAAACACTTCAGATGTTTAGGAGTTGAAGTATTCCCTACTATAAGCCAAACGGTGAAGTACAATTACATAAAAATCCAAGATAAGATCAAATACGACTTTGACAGGTGGTCCAAACTTAAAAACTCAATATCTTGTATACTACATTTATTCAAATGGTGATTTCATTGGATGTGTACTGTTAATTAATGCTAATTTTATGTTATGTCTAAAAAATTATATAAAAAAAAAACACACACACAAAAAAAAAAAACATCTACTTCAGTCTAATTGTAGCTACCATGTGAGTATTCACAAAACCTGAGCTTTACCGTTTGCTCCGAGAGGTTGATTCTGACCAGGTGGTTCCCAGAGGCCTTAGCAAGAGCTGCCACCAGACTGGTCTTGCCCACGCCAGGCGAGCCCTCCAGCAGCACCGGCTTCTGCAGCTTCAGGGCCCGCAGGAGCCTCTGGGCGTTCACCGCTGTGGTGCCTGCCGCTATGGCATAGTCTGTCAGGTCACGACTCTCCGTCAGGGGTCCTGGATCAGGAATAAAAGAGAAGGAGAAGAAGACCATAGTAAAAGACACAAACTTTCAATTGTAAGGCCCATTCCCACCTAGATTAGGTTAGATTAGATTAAAATATATTGTCATTATACAGCACAAGTACAGTATAACGAAAATAACTTTGGCAGCCAACCAGATCCAACCATGTAACCGTAAAGTGCAATAGTAATATACAATGTACACGTGATTAAACTGGGTATAAAATATATAAATTAGTACTATTGGGTGTAGTGCTAATCAGATGCATGTACAGAGTTGTAACACCAATATGTACAGTGATACAGGTATAAAAACATTATGGTCGTAGTCATACTAGCGAGCAGCGTAACTAGTAGAGTAGGTAAGGGATATGTACAGATAAAGATATAGTATCTACAGATATGTAAACGGATTATGTGCATGTATGTACATGCAGGTGGTTATATATATACTGTAAGAATAAATATATATACGTTATTGTACATGCTATCATACAATTATATGAGTTATATGCAGGTGTATAAGTAGGTATATAGGATGATTATATGCAGACAGATATGTGTATATATATGCGGTAAATATAAATATTTAATGTATATATGTACATGCTATCATACAGAGTATATGGGTAGACTATAGGATGACAACTATAAAGATAGCAATAACTATTAAAGAAAGAGAAAATATATATATAAAAAGGTATATACACATCGTCTGTATTCCAACCACAACCATGACACTAAACATGTGTGTATGATTAAGTTAAGATAATGGTTTATAGTTATAGTACTGTAGTGCATTGGATAATATCAATAACATCTCTAGGAGCCGGGAGTCCAAACCTAAGGCAATGAAGAAGGGGTCAATGCCAAAGTAGTCATCTCCAAACTGCGGCTCCCTGGCCAGGCTGGTGTCGTAGACCTGCAGGGCATCCAGCATCTCCTGGTCCAGCTTGGTCATCTTACTCAGCCTCTGCCGCAGGAAGCCCAGACAGAGCTTGCGCGCCACAAGGGCGTTATCTGAACTCGCCGCGGTGGTCCCTGTAACATAGAGAGAGACTCTGGATTCTGGACTCTGGATTCTGCAAATTAATGCAATCATCCAGATGGCCCTCTTTAAATCTACTGCTTATGAAAGACCAACGCTAATTGTGAAAAACAATGAAGCCAAAGATTAGCTCATCGAATTCCAATAATATCATGGAATTCTACTAGGAAGATTTTGACATCAAATAGCATCGTAAATTCAATTAGTTGACTAATCAAGAGAGCAGCCCCTAAGTCATAATTCTTGTCCAACCTGAGCCAATGCCGTCTATGTAGACCAGACAGGCGGCGTGGATGAAAGCAGTGACGGTGTCCAGCCGGAGGTCCCACTCCGCCTCCTCGTCCTCGTCCAGGGCGCCCATGGTCATGAAGCCGTCTTCGTCGCGCTCGCACACCGTGTTGAGGAAATAGACCCAAGACAAGATGTCCCTGACGCTCAGTATACAGCGCCGGCCGAAGTCCTGATTGGTCAGCCAGTCGATGAAGTCCAGCATCAGCTCCGCGATGTCTCCACCTGTGTTACGGGGATCGAAGCATTCAGCATAATGACTAAATTAGGGGATGGGAGAAAAGGGTAGAAAGGCTAAACCCAGGCCCATATTTATCACACTTCTGAGAGTGCGAGTACCGATCTAGGAGTAGTGCTCAGGTCACATGACCACTTACACCTCACTATGACTCAGATCGGCACTCCAACTTTCAGATGCTTGACAAATACAGGCCCTGGCCTTAGTTAATGCTAACTTCATACCATAACTACCTAAAAGGTACAGCTAATTTAGCTCATGTTAGCCAGCTGCAAGTGCATGTTATACAGGAAGACCATTGTTTTGTGACCGACATATATAATGATAATGTAGTCAGAATACAGAGGGAGGGAGAGGCTAGTTACCATCCAGCACCAGGCCCGAGCGCAGGTTGTGTTGGACGATCTGCACCAAGTCAGCACGGCTGTTGCTCTGAGGACACCATATCTCCGTGAACCGGTTCCGGAGCGCAGGAGAGAGCTGCACAAACACACACAACCATGCAGTCAGACTCCCCTGTGTGGACAACAACGCTTTCCATTGTCCTGTGCAGGACTGACCTTTTTTCACAACTGTCCCGGATTCATCCTAAAACATATATGGTTTTATTGGTCCTGCAATAATAATAATAATAATAATAATAATAATAATAATAATACATTTAATTTGTAGTGCACTTTACATTTGGAACCAAATCTCAAAGTGCTACAGGGTAAAACATAGGCTTTAAAAATATAGGCAATACAAATAAAACGGCATACAAACATACAAAAAAAGGGATAAAACACACAAAGGCATGTATAAAAGGTTAAAAGTAAGAAAAAGCTTTGGTGAAGATGTAAGTTTTTAGTCCTCTTTTAAAAGAATCAGTGGTCTGTGGTGCTCTCAGGTAGTCAGGGAGGGCATTCCACGAGCAGAAGGCCCGGTCCTGCAATTAGGAAGAAGTGTCCCAAATCCAACGTCGAATATGAATTTAGCAATTTTTTTCTATCATCTACCATCCTGGGACCTTCCCTACATAGGATTTTCATCGTCCCAGATACAATGTTTAAACATCCCCAGGACGTCGGGACGCCCTTCACTTCTCAGGGTCTCAGGGGGGGGGGGGGGGGCTTTTACCTCCTTCTTGCCAAAGTCTCCTCCGGGGTTCATGGTGGCGACCAGGCGGAAGTTAGAAGCTGCCGTGATCAGCTCCACATCGTCGTTGTCCCCGCTGCCCTTCTCAGCCAACACCAGGGACTTCTCCGTCTCTAGGACACTGAGACACAGACAACGCAGATGATATCAGTCATAGTCAGGGGTTAAAGGCTGTTGGTCCTTTAAATAGAGTTGCCCACTCTTAGTGGATGAGTTGATCCTTAGGGACCTAAGCAACATCTCTGGCAACATGATTTTAATCAGTACAAGATTTTGTTCTGTGCGACTGCGTTCATTTGCTTAAAGGGGAACTACACACATTTTCAGAATGCATATGTTATTACTATGGTCTAAGACGGTCCAAAAATTGTGAACACTGAGCACTGAGAACACTACTATAAAGCTCATTTGAATATAAAAAAAAACACAAATTCTGTGGGTCCACAAAATCAGTGATGTCATCAAGTATAATGTCTGGAGCTGCTCCATCATTGTCTATGGAGCTGCTCCAGACGTCATACTTGATGACATCACGAGTTAGGAGTCTTACTTTTCTGGTCTCTAGCTTTGTGAGAGAGTAGCTCATGTTCACAAACATATTCACTGAGCCATGGAAATAACATATTGGAATTATCGATTGGAGTGATGTTCCTTTTTAAGTATAATAATGTATAAAGAGAAAAAACAAATGTGTTATTTAGTGGACAATTTAATTGGCTAATTAAATGTTTATTTAGTCAGGGAGCCATTACCTACCGTGTGTGTGTGTGTGTGTGTGTGTGTGTGTGTGTGTGTGTGTGTGTGTGTACATGTGAGAGTCTCTACCTGTTGAGTCTCTCCAACACAGAGTCGTCTGCCAAGGAGATCTCGTCCATGAGGAAGACTCCACCTTCTCTCATGGCCAGCACCAGGGGACCATCGTTCCATTCAAACAGTCTGCCGTCCTCAGCATCAGACTGCAGGACAAACAAGTCAACGGCTCAGTTTCCCTGAGGGACGTCACTAGGCAGAGACACAAACTATGTTTTAACCTCTTAAGCATCGGACGGCCCGCCGGTCCACGTTGCGGCACTTTGCGCTCGTCTACCGGGTCGAAGCTGCATTTTTCGAGGATCATCCAACGCACCTTTCGAAAGTTGAATTTGCTGCCTTTCGATCGCCACCACACTCAACCAGCTGTGTGCTTCGGGTCTCGAGTTACATGACGATATATCTGGCGAACGTCATCCAAAAAGCCGCCCGTGAAATTGACACGTCCGGTTGTAAATGGTCTAGAACTGAGTGACCAATCAACGCTGATGGCGAAAATGATTGATCACCATTGTAGCCAACGAGCGTCCGCTCCGAACGAGACTGCAGGTTGAGAGTGGTGACAGTTGACGAAGAAGTCTGTCGTTGTGACTCGAGCGTCAGTATGAATTAAAGTGGAAAGTGAAGCAGTTTTTTCCGGGTATAATTGATCCCCTTGGGAGCTAGCTAGACGGCCCCAGTGTGTAGTACTACACTGGCTTCCTCAATAAACTAAATACTATTTCAGAGACATTCGTTGGTCTAAGAAGAAGCAAGGATCAGAAATACACCAGGCCTGCAGTGTTATCTTGTGGATGGCTCTCTTGTTTGCGTGATGTGTTGTGGATTAACCCCGTGTTGTTTCTGGACCCCAGGTGCTGCCCGTCTGAAGCTGCTCAGCTCACTCGCCTCACAGCCAGAACTTCGACCGCGGGTCTCGATAAGTCGGTGATGGCTATGCATCGATTACACAACTGGTAAGTATTTCATACTACTTCATGTCAAAATAAATCCCTTTAATTAGCCTAAATCAAAAGCTGTTTGACTCTTTTTCCTGTTGAAACAAATACGTCAAGACTGCATGAACCTCCACCAACGCCGGGCTGTGATATGACTTGATGTTGGCAAGTGTCATTGAGATTAGGCCAGAGACGACGGAGATATGGACAGCAGAATTATCAGGTCTTTAATAATAATAATAATAATAATACCACTGATGTGGAATAATTTGACCGGATACTATTCACAGAGGAGGACAACAGAGTCTTAGATTAAGGATAGAGTTTACAGACAGAATGACAACACGGAGAGACCTGATACAGCAATGGCCTTATAGCCTAGATCTCTAAAAAAAAAGGCGAGCAAAGTATTTATACAGGAAAGTAGACAAAACAAGTGGAGCATTGTCATAATATGACTTCTAGATATGATGTACAGAGATATCTGGATAATGACGTATACATAATAGAAGGCGGTGTGTGTGCATACTTGTGTACAAGTTGAAGGCTGTGTGTAGAGAGAGAGAGTGAGAGGGGGCTGGTGTGTGTAGATAGAAATATGAAGGCCATGTGTATGTGATTGTGCATGCATTAGTAGGAGAAGGAGAGAGAGAGTGAAAGAGAGAAGTGTGTTGGTAAATTTCAATTTCAACCACAGCAAACTTGTGGCCTGGACATTACATTTACACTGCAGTGTTTGACGTGCACACACATCACTTGATGTAGCTCTGCAGTACCTGATTCGTGTGTCTGACTGGTCGAAGCCCTCCTAGGAAGTCCGAGGTCTCCATGTGCAGGTGACAGTTGAGAGAGAAGAACTTCTGTCCGGCCACGGCGGCAAACAGCTGGCAGATGGTCGTCTTACCACATCTGAGAAGACAAAAGGGAGTTTCTAACCCCGTTTTCCCATAACTGCACTTCAGCAGCAACGAGGAGTGGGGTTTTACTATTCTGTGTCATGTCTTGTGTCTTACCCGGTGTCTCCTACGAGCAGGACAGACTCTCCGAAGCGCAGTGCCCGTCCCACCAGCACAGCCAGCCTCCTCATGCCCTGGGTCCACACCACGTGACGGAACTCCTCAGGGACACCGGCGATGCTGTCGATGAACGGACCTGCCAATCACAGTGCCAGAGCCAAGTGATTCCAAACTCACTAGCCAACGATAATGGCCTACCGACTACTTTGCTATTATGCAACACACTCACTTTAGACACTCACTTTAGACACTTTAACACTACATTATATTTATCTATCTATTAAAGAGATGTACACTACATTCATACCTCATTTGCACCTTACCTTAAAGTTTTGTACCTCATTGTCTGCATTTTTACACACGTTTACTCATTGTACTTAGATTGTATATTATATTGTACTTAGGTTGTACTTTAGATTGTATATTCTTCTTTTAGTTACTTTTTTACTGTATGAAGCACATTCTTGTGTGTCCAAACCCCCCCTCCCACCCCCTCCTAATGTACAGTTTCCTCCCCCTCGTATGTATATATTTTCTGTTAGGATCTCCGTTTAACAGTACTGTATATTTGCATATCTTGTATGTCACAAATGTAACAGTACTGTATACCTGTATGTCATGTATGTCAGAAATGTCATGATATATATATCTGTATGTTGCGTATGTCATTAATGTCATTATGAATTGAAAATGGGGGACCCTGATGTAAACAAGACGAAAGTCTTTCTCTGGTCTGCATCCCCTTAACAATTGTGTGTATTGAGCCGTACTGTATTGTACCCATTCTGCAATCTGTTAATAAAGTTTTCAATCAATCAATCACTCTCAGGGGCTCATACAGAACCAAGCATTTCACCGTAAAGTATATGTATTTTATATGTGACAAATAATAAACAAACTTGAAACTTGCTAATTATTTGTTATCCAAGACAATAACACACTAAAATAAACGTGGTCATAAGCCACTATGGATAATCTACACATATAAGTCTTGTATTTTCAAGTTACAAAATATTTTTGTATATATAAATTGAATGTGTTGACCTTTCGCTATGTATCCCACAATGAGACCCCCTATTAAATGAGAGCAAAGAAAAGCTTTCAAAATGTTTTGTCTTAAAATGTCCACAAAAAAGTCTTACTAATGCAAAGAAAAACAACAAACTAACAAAAAAATAAAGTTTCAAAACGTACTGTACGTCAGCGGTGCTACAGACTGTTGCCATGCAGTGTGACATCACTGTTGCCATGCAGTGTGACATCACTGTTGCCATGCAGCGTGACATCACTGTTGCCATGCACATTCCTGCAGTTGATCAGCTAATGGAGTGTGATCAACAGGGTCAACAGAGGGGTCACTCTGTGATGAGTGAGTCAAGTGGACATGTTATTGGGTTGACCGTGCCGATGCTGTACTCACTGAACTGGGTGGTGACCTGGCTCTGGGAGAACAGCGTGTCTGGGGTCACCGTCCTCTTGAAGTGTTTCTCCAGGATAGCCTGGATAGTAGCGGCCTCCTCCGGTTTCCTCACGCGCCCCGCCAGTAGCATATACCCTAATAGCGGAACAACGCACCATATGAGTGTATTATAATGATGTCAATAACACAAATGCTTGGGTAAGGAGTAGGCGGCTGTGCGGGTATTGATTTCTATAAGTCGACAACTATTGAATAGTCACAGGAGGCTAAATTCTTAACATGGTTATAAATATAATTTCTTGCACCGGTGGACCATGGGGTAGATATAACGTGTGCCATGCATCGCTGTTGGGAAGCTTCTCTCTGGGACGGCCCAACTCTGCCGCACTCCCGCTTGTTAACCCTTTCACTACCACTCTACCAAAGGGTTAACCCTTTCACTGCGACACTACAGAAGGATAACCTTTTCACTGCCACACAACAAAGGGTTAACCCTTTCACTACCACACTACAGAAGGTTAACCCTTTCACTACCACACTACAGACGTCTGTAGTGTGGTAGTGAAAGGTTAACCGTGTGTAGTGTGGTAGTGAACGGTTAACCGTGTGTAGTGTGGTAGTGAAAGGTTAACCGTCTATAGCAGGGGTCGGGAACCTATGGCTCGCGAGCCATATATGGCTCTTCTGGTGACAGCATATGGCTCCCAGAATTTTTTGACAAAAAAAATAAAAATAAAAAATTTAATACTTGTGATATTTCTTAATAATACTGTGTCATTTTAAAGTAAACAGAAATTAGTTTTGAAGATACAGCTAATTAGTATCTGTAGCTGAAGATATAGCGAGCAGAGCTGGCGAGGGAACACAAGTGGACAGAAATAAAAAATCTTCAACCTGAAGACCAGCTGATTCTTAAAACTTGGAACGAGCTTCCTGTGACATATCACACAATGCAGCGTGAGTATTGCCGTATTGACCATGTTTGGCTCTACATATGCATGTGGGCAGTCATTCTCACATATGAGGAACATTAAGACCAACCTACGCTCACGTTTAACTGATGGAAGCCTCAACGCCTGCATGAAGCTCAATCTCAACACGTATGAACCTGATTACAAGGCCATCAGCAAAACCATGCAGCACCAGAAGTCGCATTAAAAGTAAGACATATTTAATTTATTATATGTTAAAAATACTATATGGCTCTCAATGAAATATATTTAGAAATATTTGGCTTTTATGGCTCTCCCAGTCAAAAAGGTTCCTGACCCCTGGTCTATAGTGTGGTAGTGAAAGGTTAACTGTGTGTAGTGAACGGTTAACCGTGTGTAGTGTGGTAGTGAACGGTTAACCTTCTGTAGTGTGGTAGTGAAAGGTTAACCGTCTGTAGTGTGGTAGTGAAAGGTTAACCGTCTGTAGTGTGGTAGTGAAAGGTTAACCGTCTGTAGTGTGGTAGTGAAAGGTTAACCGTCTGTAGTGTGGTAGTGAACGGTTAACCTTCTGTAGTGTGGTAGTGAAAGGTTAACCGTCTCTAGTGTGGTAGTGAAAGGTTAACCGTCTGTAGTGTGGTAGTGTAAGGTTAACCGTGTGTAGTGTGGTAGTGAAAGGTTAACCGTCTGTAGTGTGGTAGTGAAAGGTTAACCGTCTGTAGTGTGGTAGTGAAAGGTTAACCGTCTGTAGTGTGGTAGTGAAAGGTTAACCGTCTGTAGTGTGGTAGTGTAAGGTTAACCGTCTGTAGTGTGGTAGTGAAAGGTTAACCTTCTGTAGTGTGGTAGTGAAAGGTTAACCGTCTGTAGTGTGGTAGTGAAAGGTTAACCGTCTGTAGTGTGGTAGTGAAAGGTTAACCGTCTGTAGTGTGGTAGTGAAAGGTTAACCGTCTGTAGTGTGGTAGTGAAAGGTTAACCGTCTGTAGTGTCGTAGTGAAAGGTTAACCGTCTGTAGTGTGGCAGTGAAAGGTTAACCGTCTGTAGTGTGGTAGTGAAAGGTTAACCTTCTGTAGTGTGGTAGTGTAAGGTTAACCTTCTGTAGTGTGGTAGTGAAAGGTTAACCTTCTGTAGTGTCGTAGTGAAAGGTTAACCGTCTGTAGTGTGGCAGTGAAAGGTTAACCGTCTGTAGTGTGGTAGTGAAAGGTTAACCTTCTGTAGTGTGGTAGTGTAAGGTTAACCTTCTGTAGTGTGGTAGTGAAAGGTTAACCTTCTGTAGTGTGGTAGTGTAAGGTTAACCTTCTGTAGTGTGGTAGTGAAAGGTTAACCTTCTGTAGTGTGGTAGTGAAAGGGTTAAAGGAGCAACGTTTTAGATGACACAGAGTTACATGGCGCATGTCTGAGCCTCACCGTCGTCGGCCAAGTGCTGCAGCCAATCCCGGGCGTCGTCCGTCTGCTCCTCCAGCCTGTAGCGGTCGGCCCAGCGGAACAGGTCTCGCAGGGTGATGAAGCCGTGCTTCCCGGCAAACACAGTGGATCCCCTGCGGAAGGACTGGAAGGTGGAAAACACATTGATTTAGCCACCAGTTAAACCCAGCAGGCCGGCATTGGGAACACGGATTAAAACTCAGTCAACCGGTTAGCGGGAGTCCATTCCTTTTCAATAGAGCCAAGCGACACGTCGATCATGTCGCCCGCCTGTGTGTGTTCGCCCTGTTAATGTGAGCTACAGTGGTCTGTGACATTCACCTGGAGATCCTGCATGACCTTGACCAGCTTAGTGCAGTAGGAAGGAGGCAGGCTGCATCTCTGATGGAGGATGGTCTCCAGCTCAGCGCTGGGCAGCTCGTCGAAATGCAGCTCCACAAAGCGGTTCCTGAAGGCCCTAGACAGCACCTGGAGGGGTGGAGGTAGGGCTTGGATTATTGAACTGGTGCCACTTAACTGTGTATTTGGACAAAAAGCCTCTTTTAGCCTTGCATATTTTATTTCTACATCTTACTGCATGTATTACCTTTATATTTCTACTTTCGTCTTTAAAGCCCCAATCTCAGAAACAGCGCCCTCTATACAATTGGAGGGCTAAGAACTATCATTGTGAGTTTTGTTCATGACAGTGAAACAATATGCTAGTAGGTTGAGTATAGCAAAAGGTGAATATAACTATCTGTGATATGGTAACAGAAGATTTTTTTTTTGTGACTACAGTACATTGACAGTAGGTGGTGTAACAACTGCCTTGACGTTCTGTTGTTCTGTTGTGTGCATGTTGTTGATAATAAAAGATTGGGGCTTTAATTAATCTTGGGTATTATATTTTGTATGCATTACCACTAGGGATGTCCGATATTATCGGCCTACCAATATTATCGGCCGATATCGGCATTAAAATGTGATATCGGAATTTTTTTTTCTTTTTTTCTTTACATTTCTATAACCTTTATTTACCCAGGCAAGCAAGTAAGAACAAATTCTGATTTTATTTATTGTCAAAAGTATGCATAATGTTGTGTTAATTACACAACAAGAGATATGTAATGTTAATTACCTGAAATTATTCAATTTTTTGGGGGGGGAAACCCTGCATATATCGGTATCGGTTGATATCGGTATCGGAAATTAAGAGTTGGACAATATCGGTATAGGTAAAAAAGCCAATATCGAGCATCCCTAATTACCACTGATCGTGTTGCTTTCTTTAATATCTTCTGTTAATGTTTGTGAAACAGATTGTGGTGAAACTGTATGCAATGTGACATAAATGCAGTTGGATTTGATTTGATTGATGTTATCTAAGGATAGTGATACACTAGCCAACCTTTTTGGGCAACGTCGGGACATGCAGACGTCTCAAGTCAACATGTTTGTACTGAAATGCGTAGCAATCTCTCGTTGCGCAGACACATTCTATTGTATATTTCTCCCTCCGTCTCATGTCATTTTCTGTTGGCAAGCCCTTAGCACGTTTCTCGGAACCTTTCAATCTAATCAACAACACACACCTTTCTGCCACCGTAGAGGCCAGGGGGATTCTGGGTAGCAAACAGCATGAATCTAGGATGAGCCTTGATCACTTCCTGCGTCTCGGCCACAAACAGCTCCCTGTTGTCGTCCAGCAGCCGGTTGAGAGCCTCCAACACGTCCGTGGGCGCCAGGTTCAGCTCGTCCAGGATGATCCAGTAGCCTTTCCTCATGGCGTCAATCAGAACGCCTGCGGTGGAGCCAAACACGTTACCCTGTGCTTTTACAAGAGGCCTGTTGTGAAAGTATCTATTTATCTATAATGTGTGTATAATAAAGTAAGTCTCAAGTAAGTCTGAAACTATGTTTAGAGTCCTAATCAAGTCCTTATGGGTTCCCTGCCAAATTTAACGCCATTTCAAAATGTTAGGCTAATAGTTAGCCCCAGTGTTGGGGAAGCTTTCAAAATGGAACCTTTGTATTACCCCCCCCCCCCCCCCATGTCACCACAGCCCCGGAGCGTTTAGTCGTACCCTCTTTAAACACCAGCTTCCCCTTGTCGTCAGAGGAGTAGCAGCCGATGTACTCCTGGATGTCTGTGTGCTCGTGGTTGTTGATCCTCACACACTGGTTTCCCGTGGAAGCGGCCAGCCATCTGATGAGGCTGGTCTTCCCCACAGACGTCTCTCCCTGGAGCAGCACTGGGTGGGACCTGAGTGGCCCGAACAGTGAAGAATCACAATCAGAATGGTCTTTATTGCCAAGTATACTTTTCACATACACGTTACTGGTGCGACATTAGCGGACAGACATTAACGGACAGATAATACAATAAAGTGGTGGAGTAAAATAAAATGACATATGAGCTAATTTAAGCTTGATAGAATAATATATAGGCCAGGGCTGTACGACTGTATAAGAGGTTGAATACAATTATGTGGGATATAAACTAAATTAAATATAGTTCAATAGATAGATATAGTACAATTATAAGTAAAAATGTAATAGGAATAGGAGTAGGCCAGGGCTGTGCAACTGGGCAGATGTGGTCAATTATACAATTATATACAAATAGTTAGAATGAAGTAACAATACAGTGGGCAAGTATATAGTCCAGTAGGGTGTGTTAATGTTAACACAGTGGGGGAAAGAAAACAACAATTACAAGAAAATCCACTTGTACTAAGTTTGGGAGAATGATTCTACCTTTTGAGAGATTCTGCACTGTTGCGCAAAATTCAATAGTCTTTCTTGGCTTTCTGGGCTCTCAATGTGCACAGTGTATGCTAATTTGAACCCTCTAAAAACAGTAACTGAAATCCCAGTATACAAATATAAAATAAATTGTGATGCATCGAGAATCGTTTGATAATCGAAGCGCAGCACTAATAATGGTAATTGATTCCGCGGTCCCTGGAGAACCCCCCTCACCCTGCCCCATGGTGAACTAGTTAAGTTGTCTTGTGTTGTACTGCACATGGTTGGGTGCAATGTGCTGCTTTGAGTTCTGGGGAGAGGAATTGATCGACTGAATGATCGTCTGGCACCACAAGGGATCGTTTGTATCCCGAGTATAACAAGGTCAGAGTGCTGTTGAGTTCTAAGCGGGGACCATTGACCCGGCAGCCGGGGTACTGACAACAACAGTATCGCCATGGCAACTAGCACCATACATCGCCGATATATTACAGAAGAATCACACATACCAGATGTTTACAGTGTTACAATTCCGATGATACTTTTGTCACTGGCCTCAATTTAACTCAAGGTGAGTCTACAAACATATGGATGTGCTGATTGATCTGATCGGGGGGGGGGGGGTTTCCTACCCAGCAGACACCACCCTGGCCAGGTCACGGAGATTGAGCTTGACCGAGGCGGTGAGGATGTAGCTGGGGTCCAGCGCTGGCTCCATCTCCCCCTGGCACACCCAGTAGCCTTCCATGGCAACACAGGGCCGGCCCAGGGGCTGTGGGATGGGCTGGAGGGGAACACAGAGGATAACATCTCATTCACTATCAAAACACTTCTAAGATATTTTATAAGAGTGGTTGCAAGACAGTCCTGGGTCAAAAGGAACACGCCAACATTATGCGCTTACGGTCTTCTCCAGAGTCAGAAGATGGGTACCAATTTCCTCTCTGTGCGTTCAGTTTAAAGCTAGCCTAGCTTAGCACAAATGAATGGAAGCAGAGCTGTTGGCCAAAAACACCTATCCTGGAGTTTTAAGCTTGGCTAGTGGTCCGTATCCGTTTCAATTAATTTGTGCTAAGCTAGGCTAGCTTGCAGCTGGATAGCTTTCTACTGAACACACAGAGAGGAAATTGGTATCCATCTATTTGTCTGACTCTGGAGAAGACGGTAAGCACATTTCCCATAATGTGTCTTTAAGGTGAAGGGGCAACATTTGCTGCCCTCTTACTTGTCTGAGACACTTGACGTTCCCACACAGGATGTGTTGGCTGACCAGCTCCTGGACCAGTGGGTGAGAGCTTCTGTCCAGCTGGGTGAGGAAACTCAGACAGAATCCCTGAAAACAACACAGAGAGTAGGAATCCTAATTAGGTGATGGTGTTTTTCATTGCATCTTCTTCCGTGACAATTTATTTATAACCCGTTAGCACAGTTAGCCAATGTCATCTCCCATAGCAACCGATCACACTGGTCTCGTGATTTTCTTTATTATTATATATATATATATATATATATATATATATATATATATATATATATATATTTTTTTTTTTTTTTACATTTGACAGCTTCATGTATTGTGATACTAATTGGCATGAACAGAAGGCCACGCCCACTCAACATACTGAAAGTTGTCTGTACTCAGAGAGAGTGCACTAAAACAGTTACAACAAATCAAATGATACATCTGAAGCTGAAAAGAAAGTACACTCCTGACATTAACATCCCACAATAAGCTTTTTCTGAATTAACATCATTGTACTACCAGTAGTTATTTAATGTAATGATGGGCAATATTGCCTTTAGTTGGAATGGGGATTGGTAAAAGAAATATTGGTTATAAATGTTGACAAAACTGTCCATGTACATTGCCTAAAAATTGTGCCTTCATATAAACATTATCACAAAGTCTAGCCTGGCACATACTGTAACACACATGAAAAAACGATGCAAGCTAGCTCTCCCTTGGGTCTGAAAGCGGCACATTGAGAGAGAAAATACAAATAGCCTGCTGGTGAAAATGGTTGTCAATAAAGTCTCTCATCCCACAATTAACTCCTGGCGATGTCATCTCGAAAAGATGATTTCTCAGTTGCTCTGTGCTAAGCCAACAACTAAGCCTTGTTGCGCATGGAGTAAACGTCAACATAAAAGCCCAGTTGCACTTGGTAACACACCAAGAAACGGATAAGTCCGCTTTTCCCTATATTCTGCTGAGATGAGATTGCCAGGAATGAATTGCGGGATAAGAGAGGACAAAGTTCACTTGATCAAGAACCATTTTGTTTATGTCTTTCAGACCCAAGGGAGAGCTAGCTGGCACAGAGCACCGCTTTCCCACGGATCTGATGTGTCAGGCTACTGCGGCTATATACTGTTACGACCTGTTCTCGTACCTCATAGAGGGAGCGCTGCACGCTGTGGCAGGGGTTGATGGCCACGTACTTCAGAGCCCTGCAGAGGGTTCTCAGACTGTAGTGGGGTCTGTGGCCCGTCCCGTCCACCAGGTGAGAGGTGGCCTCCTTACGTACCGCCAGGTAGAAACTGAACCGAGACACCATCCATAAACATGACTTGTACACAAAGTGAGATGACATGTCATCCACCAAGCGCAGTAACGGGAACTTCATATCTTCATATATGAAAACTTTTTTTTATTAACTTATTTTTTTATTCATATAAAATCATGTGTTTTAACATAGCCAATGCATACATTTACAGTGTTTCCCATATCATTAGTTCAAGGTATAATCTGTAATGCCGTCAAACAGCGACCTCTAGGCAAACGGAGCCTAGAATTTAATTTCTCCAGACCTGAGGTGTGGCCAGCAGTAGCAGCAGCCCCTCCCCCTATACCCACTGCAATCCACCGATCCAATGAAAAAAAAAAAAAAAAAAACGGTAAACAAAGCGCAGTACCACATTGTCATCTTTTGCCTAGAGGTCGCGGTTTGACAACGTTCTTCTTCTAAAGAAGGATCACAAGAATCTATGCAAATTCCAAACCCCGCCCTCTTTTCCTCAAACCTCCAATCGCATCATAACAGAGTCCTGACCTTATGATGCCGCTGACGACGTTCCTGTGTGGGTTCATGCCCTTGAGGTAGTCCGAGACCAGGATCCGCAGGTCCCCCTCGTTCTCCAGCTCCTCCACGTACACCTCGGTGAACCTGGGAGAGAAGCACACATTAGTCCGAGACCAGGAGCCGCAGGTCTCCCTCGTTCTCCAGCTCCTCCACGTACACCTCGGTGAACCTGGGAGAGAAGCACACATTAGTCCGAGACCAGGAGCCGCAGGTCCCCCTCGTTCTCCAGCTCCTCCACGTACACCTCGGTGAACCTGGGAGAGAAGCACACATTAGTCCGAGACCAGGAGCCGCAGGTCCCCCTCGTTCTCCAGCTCCTCCACGTACACCTCGGTGAACCTGGGAGAGAAGCACACATCCATCTTTAAGTTGCCCCACAACAGAAGTGCCGCCCTGGGGAGTAGCCTCCAGCTGCATCCCTGGAGAAATCCGCTCACTGGCAACTTCCGCCAGCCACAGGACACGCCTGCCGCTGACAGGACACTGAGATTAATGCACAAGAGCTGTACTGGCCGCGTTAACAGAAATTATGTTTGTGCTTTCTTCTAGATAACGCCTTCAACCATCATTTGGCCATGGGACTGGTTCTCGGCAATGGAAATAAAAAATGTTTTACAAATTGCTAAAAACACTGTCGACTGATTTCTTCTGCAGTTTATTATTGCATTTACATGTTGAAATAACTATCGCTTAGATCAATAACACTTACCTAAAAGCTGTAAATAGTTATGTAATGCCATTAGTTTTGAAACGCATTTTAGCATTACAACCCAATAACTGAACTATGTTTGTATTTGTTACACCTTATCCTCAGTATTTTGAGACACTGGGTAACACCATTAACCTCTTATCTAGGGACATCTATGGATCTCAGGTATGGACGAATCCATTATTGGAATACAGGTAGGTACAGAGCAAACGCTGTCTGATTGATTGAAAACTTTATTAACAGATTGCAGAATGGGTACAGTACAGTACAGCTCAATACATACAATTGTTAAGGGGATGCAGACCAGAGAAAGACTTTCGTCTTGTTTACATCAGGGTCCCCCATTTTCAATTCATCATAACATGACATACACGACATACAGATAGACAGTACTGCTACATCTATACATTTATGACATACCAGATTTGCAAATACAGTACTGTTTGTGATACAAAAAGAGTCCAGAAAAGAGAGTATATACATTTGACGTAGAAACTGTACATTGGAGGAGGTTGGGTAGGTGGGGGGGGGGACTGTACATTGGAGGTGGTTGGGTGGGTGGGTGGGGGGGTAGGAGGGGTGGGTGGGTGGGGGACACTGTACAACTGTACAAGCAAAACTGCACATTGGAATATTGACAAAACCATACTTGGTAATTTACTGTACATTGGAGGGGGTTGGGTTACAACACATGAGCAGAGTATAAACAACAGTACAGGAATGAGAAACAGTCTAAATGGGTTTTCGATATACGTTCGGTAACTTCGCGCCCCCCCCCCCCCCCCCTCTCATGTTGATAACGGAACAAGGAACTCTCCAACCGTATTGTACCCATTCTGCAATCTGTTAATAAAGTTTTCAATCAATCACTCTCTACAACCGCACGTCAGCGCAGACGTACTTCGAGATACTTCCGTACTTTCCGCCAATCAGCGCGCAGTGTCCTGTCAGTGGCAGGCGTGTCCTGTGGCTGGCGGAAGTTGCCAGTGAGCGGATTTCTCCAGGGATGCAGCTGGACCCTATTGGCCCTGGGAGGTTTCCCTTTTGGGAATTCCACTAGACCTGGTGGAGCAGTGAGCCGTTTATAACACATGGCTAATGGTGGAACGTAGAATGGCAGCTAAATAAAATGTATTAAAATACAGAGCTATTCAGCCACCCCCAGCCCCCACACACACCCTTTTTGTGCCTCGTCCCTTGGTGTCTGGTGAAGGGGAATCACTACTTGAGAGTATAATGGAGATGAGACGATCACTCACTCATTACCAGTGCTCATTTGTTTTACTTTCTTTATTAATATCATTGTTTTCTCTGTTACCTTGACTGTGTATTTTGTGTGTCAGTATATTGTTCTATGTGGAGCCCAGAAAGAGTAGCTGTTACTATAACAGCTAATGAGGATCCTAATAAACTAAACTGTCTGTTGCAATCACAATTTTGCAAGTTCATTTGGATTTGTGGATTTATTATCCTTTTTACTATATAGTATTATCCATATTATCATTGTATTATATATATATATTTTTTTTTATTGTAATTCATTATATTTGTATTAGTGTTGTCACGATACTGGAATTTCGAACTTCGATACGATACCTTGAAAAGTATCGATATTCGATACCATTTTCGATACCACAGGGAAAAAGGTTCAATCTTAAAAGGAAAAAAATAATGAAGAAAAAAAAGATAAATAAATAAATCTTTTTAATAAATGTTGATTCTCCTCAGCTTCTCTCTGGTACTATAAGAGAAGATAAATATAACGCTTTTAAAACCCTTTGTTTATCTTTAGATCACACATATAAAAATAACTAAATGATATAATCTTAGAAATTAAGTAAAGTTAGGGCGGTCAGGTGGCGTAGCGGAGATTGCGTTCGTCACCAACGCCGGAGACGCTGGATTCGCCAGCTCCCGGCATTGTCACCAGCTTGGCTGGCCGTTTACACTAATACAATTGGCAGTATTAGAGGGTGGGAAAGCTGGCGGGGTGGGTCCGGGTCGTTGTAAACAGCGACTCCTAAAGTTCGGTCGGGGCGCCTGCTCAGCGCGGATAGGATCTAAGGGGGGTAGTGTGATCTTTCCACACATTACACCCTCTCAGTGAGAGTCCGCACTGCCAGGTGAAAAGAAGCGGTTGATTGGCTAGACGTGTGTCGGAGGAAGCATGTGATAGCCTCCACTCTCCCAGACCGACTGTGGGCGGTAAGTGCGCAGCGACCAGGAAGGGGATTGGGAATTGGCATAACGACTAACATTGGGATGGGAGAAAATCGGAGGAAAAAGGAGGGGGAAAAAGATCAAAAAAAAAAAATAAAGAAATTAAGTAAAGTTAACACTTTGGTTGCCTTGGGTTAAATTAATGATATACCATAGATTGCCAGCGCTATTTGTCTATGGAGAAAGTCCCCTTCTTTGCAGGGCTATAACTTTTTAAATTCTATTGCTACATTGCCATTATTAGGGCCCATTCAAAGTCCTATATGTATTGTTCATTGTGTAGCAACGTTAAACTTTTTCATTCACATATTCATAGTAAAGTATGGTCTAATGCAGGGGTGGGCAATTATTTTTCCCGGGGGGCCGAATGAGCAACTGAAAATATGTTGGGGGGCCGGGCCAAAATTCCAAACTCAATTATGCATAATATACATTTTATTTCTATTTAAAAAGCAGTAAATGGCATTGTTTTGACCCCTGGTAAGAGTTATTATTTGGCAATTAAAAGGTGAGGTTAGCTTTCAAAAATATCATTTATTCAAATAGAATTTATTTCCAAAATGATAAACAAAATGTGAAACATTAATAACAAAGGGCATTTTGAGTTTCATATACTATTGAAACAAGGATTTTCTTAGCTTTCTAAAGACATCACATCATCGTATAGCAAAAATAAACAAGACATGTCACTGAACTGTGTAAAGAAAAGTGTCCCAGTTTTGTAGCCTTTTTTACTTTACATGCCTATATTAAACATTTAATGTTTTCAGAACTGTGCAAAAAAAAGAAGAAAAAAAGATCAAGTGTCCCATTTCACTTGTTATATTTCCACATTTTAGTGTTCTTCAGTTCTTTTTTTTCATTCAGTGTGAGAAATCCAGTCTCTGTTGAGCTTTAACAAGTCCATCAAAGTCAGGTTGCATGTCTGAGGTGGAGATGCGAAGCACAGCTGCCAGATGTTCATCAGTGAGAGAGGGTCTGTACCTGGACTTGGTAAACGTCATGACTGAGAATGTCTGTTCACATATGTAGGTGGATCCAAAGAGAACCAACATCTTCTGAGCATGTCTCCTAAGCGTATACTGTGCGTGTGAACGTTGACATAAAAAAAATAAAGTAAAAAAAAAAAAAAAAAAAAAAATTATTTATTTTTTTATTTTTTTTATTATCATGTAATCTTTCGCGGGCCGGTCAGAATCATCCCGCGGGCCGGATCCGGCCCGCGGGCCGTACAATGCCCAGGTCTGGTCTAATGTATAAGTATGTTTTCATCTCTTTCTGCAGCTTTCTCCAGAACGTGATATATAGCCCCAAATGCATTATATTGATGATGAAATACAGTTTGATGGCAATCAGCGCGATATAAAAAATTCCAACTAGACGTACTTCTAGAAGTTACTACACGTCATCTGATGTTGACCGGATGGGCGAGGGGGCGTTTATAATTCCGTGGGCAGCGTTATACCAATCATCTAATGTGGGTCAAATGTTGATAATAGCAGTTAGTATCTAAGACGGTAACGTTACACGCTAAAACTCACCCCAGTCTCCGCGCGCCGTTGGGCGATCATCGTCGAGTAGAAATGTTATCATTATGGGATATATTTTTACCCGGTCCATCTCCAGCTTGTATAATGGTATATACGTCCAAATCATGTTGTTTATCGAGTTATTGCCAATCGATCACCGTGTAGCGTGACGAGCCAGAGTCCCATGAACCATAGCGAGCGCCCGGAAGTACTACGGTCGTCATGACAACCTCTATTCAATATCCTGTGTGGCGATTGCGCCGATCGGCCACCAGATGGCGCTCCTGAACCGCCAGAGAGCTCAGTGGGTCCTGCTGGTGGATCTCAGGCCAGCGGAGGGGGAATATGAATCCGATCGCAGATTTTTGAAATATTGATATAAGGACGCTGTACAGCGTCCCCCGGCAACTTTAGCATGGCCAGCAAAGACGTGAAAAGACGTGTCCCGGCAGTCAAAGTGTTAATAGTACTGCGTGTTAATCATAACAGATTGATTGATTGCAAATTGTATTAACAGATTGCAGAATGGGTACAATACATTACAGCTCAATACACACAATTGTTAAGGGGATGCAGACAAGAGAATCAGGGTCCCCCATTTTCAATTCATCATAACATATATGACATTTTTTTTGATAAAATTTAATTTATTACCTTTTTTCAACTGCAAAGTAAAACTTTGTCAACATGTTTTATCTAATAAAATAAAGTTCAGTCTGTTCATCTCACTTCAATCATTTTTATTGCAGAACATGGTATTTTCTCAAGCAGACAGATGTAAACACTGTAATCTGTGTTGCATGTACCTGACAAACTGAACCGTTTGTATTACAGTCATATTCCAACTTAACTCAATGCACATGTGTGTGTGTGTGTGTGGACTATATTGCGGGAAATGAGTATTGAAACCGTTTTAAATATTCAGAATCGATATGTATCGAAAAATCGATATTTTTGACAACACTAATTTGTATTATCCTAAATCGTGTTTTTTTATTCATTTTCATTTACTTCCATCATTTAAAGAATGGCTTTTATCTGTTTTTGCTAATGAACTCTTCATATACCATATTGCTATTTCTTTATTTAGATTTAGTCTCAGTCTTTAATCAATGTACACAGTATCTAATGATCCGTCACTAACAAGTCCTCTGGGATTTCTTCTTCTGCTCTACCACACTTTCTCTCCGTTTAATCTTAAATGTTGCACCGTTCCTGTTGGGACAGAATCACACACACAAATCCATGTCTGCCAGACACTGGGCTCACCTGTTCCTGATGCCCAGAGGCAGGTTCCTCTTGCCCACATCAGTAGCTGGGTTCATGCAGGCAAACAGACGGAAGTCTGGGTGGCGGAACAGGGGCTCTGCACAGAGACCAGCAGGAATCAATGACATTTGACACAATCACGTGAATAAGACCTCGGTCACTAAATTACTCAAATGCTCAAAGTGCATATTTCCTATGATCATGTTTAGATGTGAAGCACATCTCTATGACGGGCGATGTGGAGTGGTGCAGTGGTCATGGGACGGGTTGCACGCCGTTCCATCTGCTTTTTGAGCAGGAGCACGCGCACGCACATGTGTGCACACAAGAATGTACCCACCTGGCTACTTTGCATAACAATAGCTCAGGTCGTCAGGTGTGTTCAAATACTACAGTTGGACCATTCACACAAATCCTGTGAATGAAATGTGTCACATTCCATTCCTAGAGGCAATTAGGCATCGTCTTTATTAGCGAGGGAACATTTATGCGAGCGACGTCATTAAAACACAGTGCAACCCCTTATGAAATCACCACTGGCGATGTGACTAACTCACTCATTCGGTAACCCACTCATGGTTAGCCGCTCTGCCCCTAGTGGCGGCTCACAGGAAATGCACTTTGTGTAAAGCGCCTCACTTCTATGACACCGTGTGCCGTTTCCCCCCCAACTATTCACAAAAGACACGATTCCCCAAAAAGTGTGCGAATTCATCGTAATCTAATCACGAGGTCCCTGGCGATTCCCACCTCTAATATCTTAGCCAGTCTGTGCCATAAACCCGCTGTTAAATGTAAAGAAATGGAATAAAATGTTATGCTCTATGGAGCGACCCTCACCTGTGTCTCCTCGGTCCAGCAGCACCAGGGAGCCCGCTCGGCCCTCCAGGAGCCCACTCAGACACTCCAGGGTCTCAGGGGCCGCCAGGTTGATCTCATCAAGCAAGATCCACTCGCCTTTCTTCACTGCCAGGGCGAGTGTTCCCTGGAGGTACAGGTGGAGGATTACAATCAAGCAGTCATCAGGAGGGAGGGCGGCGTGTGTGTGTGTGTGTGTGCACACTGTATGTATGTGTGTGTGTGTGTGTGTGTGTGTAGTACCGGTACTTTACAATGAACTGACTGAATAAATTATTTCATTATGGATGGCCCCAGGAGGAATCAAACCCCCTAACACTGGCAGTGTTTGTGCCAACGCTCAGACCACCTAGTACTCTACCCATTGAGCTATTTACATTTACATTTGGTGATTTAGCCGACACTTTTATCCAAAGCGACTTACGTCCTGTACGACAAGTCAGCAGGAAGGGTACAACTCTTTCAGCTGAGTAACAATGATGTTCATCAAACAGTGCGGAAACTTGGGTGCTGCAGTGTTGAGTGCATAGACATAAGACATATTAGTATAGTAGGAGGAGTGCATGGTAGTATAGGAGAGTAAGAAGGTTGTGTTTTTTATATTTATATACAGGACTATTATTCAAATTAAGTATTTAAAATGTGTGTGTGTATGTTCACACGTGGAGAAGGGATCATTACCTCCACAAAGGCGAAGACCATGGCCGTCTCACATGCTCTGACCTGCTGCTGGGTCTGACTCAGTCTCAAAGCCAGTGCTTCCCACTGCTCCTGCAGCAAGGCAGCTGTACACACACACACACACACACACACACACACACACACACACACACACACACACACACACAGGTTGAACTTCTAAAGCATATACCGGAGACAAATGTGTTTTTAAGATAGTAGCTAAGCCAATATTCTAATTCCTGTAAGAGTAAAATCCTAAAAGGTGCCATCAGGAATGAGGACCAATTAGACTCATTATCATCATTAAACTACCGGGTATGTGCTTATTTTACGCAATGGACCATCTCAAACTCTGCCCGCTTTTCTTGATCCTACAATCACAACGGCAACCGAGAGAGGTAGGGGTGTAACGATGCATCGATCCTAATGTGGCGATTCAACTGCATCGATTTGAAAATGTTAGAATCTATTAGAATCTAAATTAAGGAATTAATATTCACAGGACATACTTGACTCCTATAAGACTGTGCAGAATGGGGCTTAAACAAGACTCCAAATGCTCCCAATGTACAAATGGGGACGAAGGAACATTTATGCACATGTATTGGGACTGCTCACCAGTTAAGGCATTCTGGAAAGATGTGTCCCAACAGTTATCAAAACTCGTATCTTGGAATATACCTGTACACCCCTCGGTATTACTATTGAATGATGTTTTTGAGTTTGCAGTGAATCCACAGCTAAAGAGATTGGTTTTATCGGGTATCACAGTGGCTAAAAAGCTGATCGCATCACGCTGGTTTCAACCGGAAAAAATGTGCCGGAAAGTTTGGTTTCTTACATATCTCGATGTGATATATCAAGAAATATCTACAGCAAGAATTCTGGGTCTCAATGAATCCAAAATGTCAATGTGGGTAGAAGTGGTGGAGAGAATAAAAGCTAGCTTATAATGGTAGTGTCTGGTTAGGAGTGAGGGATAATGGAGGTACTATCCAAGGGGGGGTCCGGGAGGGGGGGGTTCGAGCTGGAGCATATGTGTGTAGGGTTTTAGAAAATAGGTATTAGGGGTATATTCTATACTAACATTTATATAATTGTAATTTCGCTGGATATACACTGTATACGGTTAAAATGTTATTATGGACTATTTTTGTTTTATCTTGTTTCTGTACTTGCATGTAATTTTAACCACCTTGACTGAAAGTTTCATTATGCATTATGTGTTGAGTACTGACTTTTAATAATTTTTGTTTTGCAATAATAAAAAAAATAGAAAAAAAAAATAGAATCTAAATTAAAAATTAAAAAAAAAAGATTTTGTGTATTGTTTTTATTGGCCTATAGTCCATTCATCCTGAGTGAATCAGTTCCCCCAGCCACATTTGTGTATTCAACATTTATTGGGGAATTAACTGATAGAAAATGTATCGAATCGAATCGTGGTCAAATGAAGATATTTCATGATGCATTGAATCGTTGCCTGAAGAATCGTAATCGAATCTAATCGTTGTGAGATCGAATCGTTCGGTCGAGTCAACGTGGTCCTCGTTTCAACGTTTAAAACCATACAGGTGGCACCTCTCAAGACAAATCAAATCAAGCGTTCGCTACCGTTGGACTTCTCCTGCAGCTCCTTGGTGAGGGCAGACTTGCACACGTGGTCCATGAGTTTGAGCAGGTCCTGCCAGCGCTTCCCTCTGAAGCAGGTCTGCACGTGGCCCAGGAAGGTGAGGTTCTGCTTCCTGGAGTAGGTCTGGGAGAACAGGTCCTCGAAGGCCTCACGCAGCGGCAGCAGGATCAGCTTGTGGTCCACTGGTTTGTACCTGCACACAACGGGAGGGTGGTGTTTTTTGTTTTTGTTTTGTTTACCCTAAAGGGTGATGTGGTGGCGGTGTGAGACAAGTCGTCTGCGGTCGTGTGTCTCTTACCCTCCAAGCAGGTCAGCAGTGTCGCTCTGTTGGTTCATGTTCACCACCCGCAGCCTGTGTCCTGGAAGGTACAGAGGGTATTAATGGCTATTCAGCGTCCTATGTCCTGGAAGGTACAGAGGGTATTAATGGCTATTCAGACAATGTCCTGGAAGGTACAGAGGGTATTAATGGCTATTCAGCCAATGTCCTGGAAGGTACAGAGAGTATTAATGGTTATTCAGCCAATGTCCTGGAAGGTACAGAGAGTATTAATGGTTATTCAGCCAATGTCCTGGAAGGTACAGAGGGTATTAATGGCTATTCAGCCAATGTCCTGGAAGGTACAGAGAGTATTAATGGTTATTCAGCCAATGTCCTGGAAGGTACAGAGAGTATTAATGGTTATTCAGCCAATGTCCTGGAAGGTACAGAGGGTATTAATGGCTATTCAGCCAATGTCCTGGAAGGTACAGAGAGTATTAATGGTTATTCATAGTATTCTCTAGGGTTGTCCCGATTTATCATTATTTTGGGCTTCGAAGCTTCAGTAGTAATTGACACTATCTCAAGCCTCACCCTCTTTTCTTGATCCTCCATGATGTAACGGGATTAGGGATGTCCCGATCGCATTTTCTTGCTCCCGATCCGATCCCGATCACGTGATTTTGAGTATCTGCCGATACCGATCTTTCACATTAGTAACCAATTTGACGCATTTTTGTCAGAAACTGGCGAAGCGAGACAAGCCCCTCTGTTGGCTCAATAGCCCCGCCTCGAGCGTGGCAGCTCACATTACATTCACCCTGAGCCCGTTTGCACATTAGTATACATTCACAGTGTTCGACTTACGTAATGATTTGCTCCATTTTGGTCTGAAACGCTGACGATAATCCTCACAAAGCGAATAACGACATAGCTCCGCGGTTAACAACAGCTGAACAGCAACAATTAAATGCCCCCACACTGCAGACACAGACTAAAACATGAATGTCATCATGACACAAAAGCATACCGAAAACACTCATAAACCAGCAGGCAGAAGCCAATGAATTTTTGTAAATCAGGACTCACCACTCCGCTGTTGATGAACGTCACGTCAACAACAAAAACCTCTTGCGTTGAACAACGTTAACAAAACTTCGCCAACCGGCTAAATCCAAGAACAAACAAAAACTTTCGCCAACTGGCTAAATCAAAGAACAAACAACAAATGAACCACTCCGGTCCGCTATTCATTTGGAAAATTATTTGAAAATAATTGCATCCACTGTTGATGGCTTCAGCGCTGTTCCCCTCTCCTCGAGCCCTGCGGTCAAAATGCTTCCAAAATGCAGCTTTCCCAGACGCATTGGGAACTTTTCAAAAGCTCTCCCTTTACTATTTGATCTGTCTGTTAGCTTATCCATCTTGACTCAGACACGAGGTTCTCACTCTCTGATCTGACGACAGCACTACGTTATGGCGCTAAAAAGAAAGTGAAAGCAGCCGTTTGTTTTGGCAAATTCTTCTGTTCTGTGCGACAATAAATAAATTAATGATGATGATATGTAATTTAAAACCAAAACTAAGGCCTCAGTATGAGTTTAAGACGTGAACATGGTCATGTTTGTTGAATAAAATAATTTTTTCTTTTATTTTTTTTATAAATGTTGACTCTCGATTTTGTTTTCCCGATCCCGATCTTCTGAAAATCACGTGATCGGATCGGAACATCCCTAGACGGGATACTATGGATTATTGGGTAATATCTCACCTGTAAGTCCAGCCAGGTACTGCACCGTGGACGTCTTGCCAGTGCCCGTCTCCCCGACCAACAAGACGGGCTCCCCCTTGGTCACGCACACCGCCAGCTGCTCCAGGAGTACCGCAGAAGGACGCGTGGCGGCAAATGTCTGGTGTTCGCTAATGAGGAGGAGGGATACGGATGAAGTTAATGTGCAGCATGCCATGTGACTGGGGACATTGAAACCTTGTGTTGTGTTGATTACAGCTCAGTGAAGTGACATGGTAGCGGTCCCTTTAAGACATAATTTCATTGAGCTGTATGTAATTAACACAACACAAGGATTCAATGTCCCCGATGATGTACGTGAGATCATGTGCAAAATTTTATCAGCAATGTTTTTCAGTGAAGTGCCCCTTTAACAGAAACACAGGGTTCAATACAATTCTTCAGTCAAGGTCGAATCAATGTGTTGTACAGTATTGTGGTGTTTGTGCGGACCTTTGATGGTGGTTCACCATAAACATAGTAAAGAATCAATTCAGTAGCAACTCAATTTCCCAGCAAGGGGTCTATCGGCTGGCCGTCTGTCAAGCGGGGTACAAATGTGGGCATGGTGATTGGCTGCTGTATGTACACAGAGTAAACTGTGGGGTTAAAGCCGGGGGTCGGCTGGGCAGACTTACACGCGCAGCCGCACCGCTTCGTTCTGCTTCCGCTCCAGAGTCACTCTGCCCACGGAGGCCTCCAGCTCGGTGACCGAGATGCCGGGCTGGTACATCTGACAGAAGTGCTGGGCCTGGAGACAAAACAGCACATCGTCTACAATGATACTCTGTATTTAGCTGGAGAGAATATACTAGGGCTGTAAAATCAATCATCAATAGGGAAAAGAAGATTATAATAATAATAATACAACAAAAAAACGAAATGACAATCATATTCCATATTGAACTATTCACCGCTACACACCCAATGTGCAATACTGTTGTACACGCTTGTCACTCCACTTTACACACAAATCCTCACTGTCGTATACAGTCAGATCCTCACTGTCGTATACAGTCAGGTCCTCACTGTCGTATACAGTCAGGTCCTCACTGTCGTATACAGTCAGGTCCTCACTGTCGTATACAGTCAGGTCCTCACTGTCGTATACAGTCAGGTCCTCACTGTCGTATACAGTCAGGTCCTCACTGTCGTATACAGTCAGGTCCATACATATTTGGACATCAACACCATTTTGGATCTGTACACCACCACAATGGATTTTAAATGAAACAATCAAGTGTTTCAAGACAAGTGCTTTAACTCTTTTTCTGCCACGCATTAGCCTCATCCTGTAGCAGCTAGCGCCAGCGCTGTAAATGGTGGGAGTCACTCACCTTGTTTGCAGGGCTATAACTATTTAAATATTATAGCTATATATGCAATACTATGGCCCATTTGACATCGAGTATCTATCGTTCAAGATGTGAAAAAATTATATTTTTTCCATCCATACATTGTCGTTTTATACCGTGGTGAATAGAAGTATAGTTTTAGAGTGGTCTGGGGTAATTCCTGGAAGGCTAGTTATAGGCCACGATAGGGCTGGGCGATATAACGATAACGATAAATATCGCGATATATTTTAATAATCGATATCGAATATCGAAATTAAAAAAAAATCGAAAAATAGTTTTTTTTTTTTACCTGCAACAGAGACAGTGGACAGACTTGTCTTTCTTGCCTGCAACTTAAAGTAATGGCTTTGCTTGTCCAAATGACAATACTGACCAAATTCAGATTTCTTTTTCTCTTGTCCATTTATTTTGTTTGCTTTCTAATTTAAAATACATTTTGAAACCGTCTGTACACAGTAGGCTATGTGTGCTAGCAGAACTAGACTCCAGTCACGAGTCACAGTGCACCAAAAAAGCGCCAAAAGATCGAAAATAAACTAGCAGAGCCAGAACTGTTCAACTCCTCTGGAGCCACAGCCAGCAGAGAAGCCGGTTTACTTTAGCTTTTAAACCAGCTGCAGCCTGAGAACTGGAGTGTGAGGGGATGTAACACTAAAGATGGCGGCAATGAAAAAAGAATTGTTGCAAAATAAACATACATCTGTTGTTAAAAAAAAAAAAAAAAAAAATGTTTTTTTTATACTTATAACAATTCGATAATTATCGATATCGAGAAATAAAATAAAATTATCATATCGTTATCGCGATATGATTTCTTTCCATATCGCCCAGCCCTAGGCCACGACGCATATTATACTTAATCCATTGGCATTTCGTCCCTATACATGCTACAATTAAAAATTAAAATGCATATGATCGGTATATTATGTTCCATCATGCATGCATGAAAGGGGGGGGGGGGGGTCGTTTATGATTAATTGATTGTCAATAACGGCATTTGTTAGTACAACAGCATACGCTGATCGGGGCGTTGGCTATGAAAACAATGGACAACCAAGCTGGAATTGACGTTAAATTGCTCTTACCTGTGGCCGATGAGACTCAAAAAAGAATATTCCAATTATTTGATTGCCATCTGCTAGATCGTATGTCCATTTGGCCCATGTCATACACCCCAAAAGCATAATGATTCTGGCGTCCCTAAGGCGATTCAATGCGATCGGGTGTATATCTTCATCCACGTTACAAGATAACTCCGCCCGGATGACTTTCAATGACGCACAGCCCCACACACAGAGACACAAAGGGAGTGCAACATCGGCCGCATACCACCAGGCGGCGGTATCGGACCGTTGTGATCTCAGATACATTGGCACACAGTACCACAGCATACCAGGATGAATTATGAATGGAAATAGCGAATAAAAGAAATAAAGATCCAATAACGAGTATACTCGTTGTTGGCGTTATTCGATTGCCGGACTATAACGAGTATACTCGTTGTTGGCAGCCATTGCGTTAATGTGCTTTAAGCGCAGACTTTCAGCTTTAATTTGAGGGTATTTACATCCAAATCAGGTGAACAGTGTAGGGATTACAACAATTTATATGTGTGGCGCAGTGGGCAAGGCGCTCGCCACTAACGCAGGATATGCTGGTATCGAGCCCAGCTCTCTGCGTTGCTACCGCCTTGGCCGGCCGTCATACTAACACAATTGGCAGTGTTAGAGGGTGGGAAAGCCGGTGGGTGGGGATTGGACGTTGTGGACAGCGACTCCTACAGGTCGGTTGGGTGACGCCGGTGCGGCGGAAACAGGAAGTATCGGGGGCAGCGTGAGCCTCCCACGCGTTACTCCTTGCCACTGAGAGTTCGAGCTGCTGCGGTGAAAAGATGCGACAGGCTGCCTCCTCGTGTACCAGAGGGGACACGTGATGCAAGGCTTCCATCCTCACTACAGCCGACCAGTGGGAGGCATAGTCTAGCAACGTTCAAGACAGGGGAGGGAAGAATTGGAAACACGAAATTGGGATGGGAGAAAGATTTTAAAATGGGGAGAAAAAGTGGATAAAAAAAAAGAATAATGTATATGTGCCTCCACCTTTTTAAGGGAGAATAACACAACATAACACACCATGGAACAGCTGAGCAGACAATGGTCTTTACTTTTGGCCAATTACCTTTGGTCCCTTAAAAAGGCCAAATATTGTGCCAAATATGTATGGTCCCAACTGTATGTATATAGTGTCATATTCATCTCATTCCATTCTCCCATATCCCGTAGGGATGCACGATAATTATCGGGCCGATATCAGCAATTATGACGTCATCCCGATAAAATTATTGATAGCTCAGATAAAAATAAAAATAGCTTTTTATTTTCTTTTTATCCTTTAAAAATTTTTTTTTTTACTTTTTTCTTTTCATGTCAACGTTCACACGCACAATATATGCTTACTTAGGATTTGACTTGATTCAACAACAAAGCAGTCGGGGCAATGGCAAGCCGAAAACGGTCGAAAATGTGGTTATTTGAAGTTTGGATTTTTTTCTTTTTTACAACTGAGGTAGGTAGATTACATTTTTAGAGACTAAAGTACAGAAAAAAGGTACCGTTGGGTACCGGTATCGATTCACAGGTACCGGTACCGTATCGGTTTCAAATGTGAACGGTACCCATCCCTACTGACAAAGCACAATACCTGTTGGTTTTTAGTTCAATCATTGTTCAGGGAAACACATTGTTAATGACATTGACGGATTGTGAATTTTGTGATTGACTCAAATTATATTTATTTGGAAAAATAAATATAGTCACTTTATTTGAGGGGCCAACTCAAAACTGTTCTCTTGGCTTTGTTTTGTTCATAGTAGTAACGCTCATGTCATGATAAATCTGGTTAGGTCAACACTACAGGAATATACATAAAAAATAAATATTATAATACAATATATCGGTTATCGGTATCGGCATCGACCCTGAGGAGCAGAAAGTTATCGATATCGGGGTCAAAATATCAATAATATCCATACTATTTTCATGCAATAGTGTCGTTTACACTTGTCACTTTTACACACAAATCCAAAGTGTCATACAGTATGTATAGTGTTATCTCTTACCTATGTTATTCCATGTTTATTACCTTTTTATCTCACCTTATTCAACCTGTATATGAGTCTAGTGCTCCTACTGCCTAGCTGACCTGTCCTTTGTACCGTTGACCTTGTGTTGACCTTGTGTTAACATATATATGACCAATAAAAGAAACCTGAACTTGAAACTTGAAAACATGCTCATGGTTTCATGAATAGAACAACATGGTGGTCTCTCTATACTGCTGACATACCTTCTCTCTGGAGATGTTCAGCTTGCTCCCGATGGCCTCGGCCATACGCAGTCGACTCTCCGGTCGGGACAGCATAGCCGTGAAGCAGTCAACGGCCTGGTGAGGAGGAGAAACACACATTTATAAAGAGCTAATAATCAGTTTGATATTTCATTGAATAAAGGCAGTTTTCTTTTGTCTAGTAACAGTCTCTAACATGGCTTCCTATACAGAAACAGAACCAGCTTTCCTTTGATTAGTAGGAAGAGAGTTGTTGAAGCAGTTTTCTTATCAGTCCTGGACTATAGTGATGTAATTTATAAGCATGCCTCAACCCTTAAATCCTTGGACTCCGTCTATCACTCTGCCCTCAGATATGCGCTCACTAATGATAGATACGACACTCATCACTGTGTCCTTTATGAGATGGTTGGTTGGTCCTTGCTGATGGAGAGGCGCAACAAACTGTTATTTGTACATTTTTAAGTTTCAAGTTTCTTTAATAGTTGTCATACAGTACAGAAAACTTTTATACAAAATGCTTCTTACTGTTACGCTCCAGAGACTGTGCTAGACAAGGCCCTTATTGGTAAGCTACCTCCTTATTGGAGTACATATGGAACCCGTTCTAGTGACTGGCTGGTCATTAAGATCCCCAGAGGTTTCTCGGAACAAGGTAAATCTGCATTTAGCTATGATACCCCTAGCTCATGGGATGAACTCCAACAGTCCTTAAAGCTTGATATTCTCCCCTCACCTTGATCTCCAACCTTTGTCAATCAAGTTGTACATGTTTTAATTGATTGTTATCCTCACTGGTCTTATTGTTATGATTTTATATGCCTTTTTTCTGCTATATAAATAAAATAAAATAAAATAAAATAGAAAAGAGACAGATGACACATACATCATATAGGTAAGGGAAATAATTAAAACACACATCAAACAAACAACCAAATAAAATCACATGGTATGTAATATTGTAATACATGAAGCAGAACCGTCAAATGACAGTTAAAAGGCTGGGTGACAGTTGCAGGTGTGTGTAAACAATGGGTATATTGGTAAGTGGTTGGTATGACGTACCTCTAGGAAGACGTGTTGTGCCGTGGCGGAGGAGTGGCTGTCGAAGCTGCTGCTGATCCTCTCACACCATTTCAGCAGGTCCCTGGTGAAGAAGACATATTTCATCTCAGAGAAACAGACACAGGGGTGTAAAACAATCTCAATACAGAACCAACATTTTTATAAATTACATGTGTATTGCAATTTAAAACCAGGGTTTCCCATTAATTACCTAGACTGTGGCGGCCCGCCACAGTTGTATAATGAACCAATTTTTTCTTTTCTTTTTTTTATGTACTGTTTTTTTAAAATATAATGTTTGCCAATAGGGATGTATCAGTAGTATTGGCAGTGGTAGTAGTCGTAATAGTAATCCACTATATTTTTTTATTTTCTAAAAAATAAATCAGTTCAACACAGGTAACCACTTTTGCTTAATTTCTTCGATGGCTCAAATGTATGCTCTAGTGGTTCCCAAACCTCTCCTCGAGACACCCCAGCCGTTCCATGTATTTGTTCAATTCCACCACCAGCACACCTTGATTCAACTAATAAAGGGCTAGTTAAGTTGAATCAGGTGTGCTGGTGGTGGAATTTAACAAATACATGGAACGGCTGGGGTGTCTCGAGGAGAGGTTTGGGAACCACTAGTCTAGTCGATTTTGTGTTTTGAGCACAAAGTTCATCATATATCTAGCCTCTTTATTTTGCTCTCAAAGTGCACCAGATTGATGCATTTAACTTTAAAATGTACCAACAAAAAAAAAGTTCCCCCTAGAAGGTAGGAGGTTCACCCCCCATAGTCCCCAAATCCTGTGGGAAACACTGAAAACCATATCAATAATTCTTTAGTCGCAGGAGAGCACTCAGGGTTGGTGTTTGGGAACGAAGATACGAGATGCCAAGAGGGCCGCAGTATAACTGGCGGTATGGTACGGTTACTGCTATTAACATGATGTTTAAAAGGCTCAGTGTCATTGTTTACAACTTTGAAATAAGAGGTTTTATTCTTCTGAGCCAAACAAGGCTGTGTCAAATTTGAGAACTGTAGTGTCTGAATACATTTTTAGTGTGACCTCAACATTTTAATTTGTATAGAATCGGAAGGTGTGTATTGTTACACCCCTACTATTGAACCGAAAGCAGATGAGATGTGTCCCTAGAGGACAATTAGGGTGAAACTTGTGCACAGGGGCTCTACTGATGCTGTTTTGATGTGTACATTAGACGACGTCAGTGATGGAAATAGGGTAATGTGCAACGGAAAGTCCCCATCCAATCCATTAACTCACATAAATGTGAATAAATATTTAGCAATTTCCATATAGCCCACGCAGCACCATAAACCGTATTGACCTAGATACAAGCATTGTGGGCCAAGTTGTAAACTCCAATGTAAAGGCATTGTATATGCAAGTTAATTGTATTGATCCGTGAATTACATATACACTCTAGAAGTGGCACACAGAGAGCCCCATGGAAAAATACCAACACATTGATTTTACAATTGAAACCTTCGTCCAGCATCAGATGACCTCTGTGGACTTCTCTCTCAAGTCAAGGTAGATGAGAGATCATCCATGACGTTGCGGAGCAGATATGTCACGGTACGCAGTGGCTCTCCAAACGCCAGGGAGCGTCAACTTGATATCGAAGGTTGATATCTAGGGAGCGACGCTAAAGGGTCAGTGGTTCAAGCCTCGTCCAGAGGACAGTCCAGTCGATGGAGCGATCGAAACGCAGCAGCGCCCAGTGGAAAGCTAATTAGCGGTCCTGGGGGCTGGGCGGCTGACTGATGTGGTGGTTCCACCGAGGGGACACATGCACCCCCTGACCCCGTCTGTGGGCCGTAAGTTCAAACTCTTTATCACAAACTCTGTTGTAAAGGATGGGGTACCGTTTCTGAGAATGGGATAGAGTTGCTGAGAATTGGAAGTAGGGGGTCCCAATTTTTTTTATTATATATTAGATTAGATTTAGATTATTAGATTATTAAGATTATATATTCTAACTATATTTATTGTAGGGCAAATATAACAGAGGGCATACCCTCATCTTGCACCTTGTTGCCCATATAATAATAATAATAATTAATTTGATTTATATAGCGCTTCTCAATGACCCGAAGTCGCTGACAGTAGTTATAGGAACATAGTAAAAACAAAGAAACAAAAAAGGAACATGAGACCATGGGGGAAACAGGGGAAAGCAGCATGAGATAACACAAAAAGACAGAGCGACAGGAACAGACATCAATCGGGTTGGAGGGGGGGGGGGGGGGGTTATGGGTGGGGGGGGGGTTGAAGACTAGGGAGAACAGGTGGGTTTTGAGGCGAGATTTGAAGGTGGAGAGTGTAGGGGAGTCTCTGATGGACTGAGGGAGGGAGTTCCAGAGTCGGGGTGCAGTGCGAGAGAAGGCCCGATCACCGAAGCTTTTTTTTTTTTTTTTTTTTTTTTTTTTATATCTTTCTTCCCCTCCTTTTTCCCGATTTTTTCTCCCATCCCACCCTTCCTGGTTGTTGCGTACTTTCCCCTACTGTTGGTCCGGGAGACCGGAGACTGTCACATGCTTTCCTCCGACGCATGTGCAGCCTGGGGCAGGCCAACCTGGCCGCGCAGGTTCTCACCGGGGAGAGTGTAGCGTGTGGGAGGCCACACTATCTCTCCTCAGTTCCAACCCTCGCTGAGCAGGCGCCCCGACCGAACTGTAGGGGTCGCTGTCCACAACGCCCAGGACCCACCCTTCAGCTTTCCCACCCCCTGATACAGCCAATTGTATCAGTGTGAGAGGCCAGCCAAGCTGATAGCAAAGTTTTTGAGTTTTGATGTTGGGACAGTGGGGGAGGCAGTGGAGGAGGACCGGAGAGAACGGGTGGGAAAGTAGGGAAGAAGGAGATCAGTCAGGTAGGGGGGGGGGCAGGCTATGGAGGGCTGCACATGTCCAGAGTTAATTATATTGTTATATTGTTTACACTGCCTTTTTATACTATTTACATTTGTACTTCTCCACTGTACTATAATTCTATGACCTGTACCACGTCTTCTACTACCTGCACCTCCCCTCCCCCCTCCCCCATGCTGCTACGATGCCTGCATTTCCCCAAGGGGATCAATAAAGGAATATCTTATCTTATACGGACAAATATAACATTTTCCAATAACGAGGAACCTAAGCAAGCCTGCCTACAACAAGGACAAAAGATAATGAATTCAAAACATATGTTGTGATTGTTGTAATTATCGTATGATCATGTAAAGAATGTCACTATTAATTATGTGCTAATTTTAAATCATGTACTTTTGGTAATGATATGTAATGACTACTTTTAAGTAGAAAAGCCTAACCAGGTACAGGGGTTGCACATTAGCCTTGGCTAGAAATCCTATATGCAATGCATCTGCATCTTGCTATTCTAACTTGCTACAATGTTTTATTTTGCATTGTCCCTGACAAATAATACTAATAAAAAAAGAGAATCCCATGAAGTTAAACACAGCCGTGCGTTACCTCAGGGACAGTCCTCTCCCCTCCAGGGACGCAGTCTTGTCCTCAGGCTTGCGGGCCTCAGGGGTCTGCATGCTGCTGGTGCTGCCCGGCGCTCCAGAGCTCTGGTCCTGGTGCTTCTCCCCAGTCAGCTGGCAGTAGATGTCAAGGAGACGGTCCGCCACTACGGTCAGGTTGGGATATCGGCTCACCACCACCTGAGGACGAGAACACGAATGAGACTACGACGAGAACACTAATAGGAACGTGAATAAGACTGCCTATAAAAACACTAATAAGAACATGAATAAGACTGCCTATAAAAACACTAATAAGAACATGATTAAGAATACCTATAAAACACCAATAAGAACATGAATAATAGGAACATATTGTCCCTGAGGGGGAAATGTGTCAACAGCTAAATGGTTGAAAAGAAAAGCAACAAGCGCCTCAAACCCAGATGGGGTTAATATACTAAATGTCAAACAAGAAAAGGTTTACTGATTAGAATTTGAGTCGTATCACATGATCACCTTTTTCAGCTCTTCTCGGGTCATGTTGCCCATTTGCAACTTTGTCCAATACTTGTCCAGGAGAGCTGCGTGAGTGCTCTGTGGTCTGTACCAGCCGCCACCACTGTAGTACATCCTACAAATGCATATGCACAATTATTTTCTATGTAGAATTGTGGAAGCCATACACCAGCATTGTATCCACCAGTATTGCCATCAGTTTTACTGTACATATTGTGCATAATAGACAAGTACATATTCAGAAACTATTTATATTCTTTTGGTGAATTTGAACTTATTTCAATTAGACATAGGCTATTTCCAGGAGAATAATAAGCATATATCTGGTATCACAATAATATTCACAAATGTGCAAAAGGTCTTTAAAAAGCACTGGATTGAAAAGCATCCTTCTGCATGATGGCATCCATTTGTAAAATATAAAATGTCAGCGATTCCTTGATTAAATCACCTGTTATCAGTCAACTAATAATGAAATTAGTGAAGATGTAATATTCTTACCTTCTGGTTGCAAAGAACTGAAACCCTGGAGCAACATCGATGCAGTCCTCACGTCCTGGAATCATCAACTTCTTATTCTCCATCAAAGGTAGGAGGACAGATATCTGCAAAAGAAAAACAATCTCTCTGAAATACTTTGATGCAGCTATTTTAAAAAGGAAAATGACAACATTATGGGAAATGTACTTACCGTCTTCTCTAGAGTCAGATAGATACAAATTTCCTCTCTGTGCGTTCAGTAGAAAGCTATCCAGGAGCAAGCTAGCCTAGCTTAGCACAAATGAATGAAAGCGGATACGGATCAGCTAGCCTAGCTGTTGGCCAAAAACACCTCTCCCGGAGTTTTAAGCTTGGCTAGCTCATCCGTATCCACTTCCATTAATTTGTGCTGAGCTAGGCTAGCTTGCAGGTGGATAGCTTTATACTGAACACACAGAGAGGAAATTGGTATCCATCTTCTTGTCTGACTCTGGAGAAGACTGTAAGCTAATTTCCCATAATGTTGGCGTGTTCCTTTAAATATTATTACAGGCATGAGGCGGTCAGGTGGCGTAGCGGAGATTGCACTAGTCACCAACGCAGGAGACGCTGGGTTCGAGCCCAGCTCTCGGCGTTGCTACCAGCTTGGCTGGTCGTTCATACTAATACAATAGACCTGTCTCAAACCCTGCCCCTTTTCTTGATCCTCCAATCACAGCTGTCGCTTACCTCGGACTTCCTTTGTTTGTACGAGGAAGTCAGAGGTAAGCGACAGCTGTGATTGGAGGATCAAGAAAAGAGGGCAGGGTTTTGAGACAGGTCCATTGGCAGTATTAGGGGGAGGGAAGCTGGTGGGTGGGAATCTGGCGTTGTGGACAGCGACGCCTACAGGTCAGATCTCGGCGCTTGCTCAGCGGGGCAGGACTTGGTGGAGATAGCGTGCCCTCCCACGCGTTACACTCCACCAATGAGAGTCCTCGCTGCCAAGTGAAAAAAGCGTCACTGGCTTGACGGCGCACGTCTCTGAGGAAGCGTGTATTCGACATCAGGACACCCTTGTACCGACTCGTGGGAGAACATGCGTACAACAACCAGGTAGGGGAGGGGGGGGAATTGGCACAACGACTAAATTGGGATGGGGAGAAAATCAGAGAAAAATAGGAGAAAGAGATATATATATATATATATATATATATATATATTATTACAGGCATGAGAACAGGCAAAACCATGTGGCTGGTGAAAGAACCAATATTTGGATGATAATCGGATCCCCAGTAGACTACAGGTCATATTCTATACAATTCTCCACACAATTGAATACTGACCACATCCAGAGGAGCATGATCAATATCTTCCAAGAGGATCCATTGGCCTTTAGAAACAGCTTGTGTCAGTGTGCCCGGCTGCCACACAAACTTCCCTGGTATATCTGTACAGCGGTACATCCCCAGCAACATCTGTAAGGTAACAAACAAGTTGTTAGTGAATAGATTAGAATAAAAAAAGAAAAAAGCACCGATCAAAGACATTTTTTACAATGTGCTTCATGGTACAGAAATTAAAAGGTAAAGTAAAATTGCAAGATCAAAGATCAAAAAGCATCAGAGTAAAAGGAAGCAGAAATTGGCAAAAAAACAACATAAGAAACATGAGATGTGATTTAAAATGGGATACTGATCTGGCTAACTTCTGATTCTCAGCCAGAGGGCTCCAAAGCCTAAGGGCGCTGATGGCAAAATTCTAGTTACCTTTAGTCATAGCTAAGACTTGGGAACAGCCAAACAGCCAAGCTACACTTCGGCTCATCAGGAATTAATAGGTCAGTTATGTAGCTAAGGGCCCAGAGTGACCCTGAGCCTTTCTAAAGTTATAAATAAACGATTTTCTAAAACTGTGAAGGGAGACTTAAACAGAGGTAAAATTGTCCCATCTCTTAGAATTAATTAAAAGGTCTTGTGATGGCATGCAGAAAATCTTCATTCATGTTTGAGGGTCACCTGAACATGGGCTTGACAACAAGGGATGTTCCATAGTTTAATACATAATTCCATTGGTTCAACGCTCTCTCACCTTACTGTCCGTCTGATCCCCAAGTTGAACTTTGAGAATTTCCGTAGCTTTCGTATGTCCAGTGACAGCTGCCATAAACTCCACCAGGGCAGTTTTGCCACATCCAATAGGTCCCTCAAGAAGAACGGCCTTTTGGGAAGCCACAGCCAGCGCCAGTCTTCTCAGATTGCGGCAGGTAGAGTCCACGAGCACCAGACCTTTAGGGTTGATCTATAGAGATGTTGTAATGTCAACACATATGCTAAAACAATATTTATACAGTATATATATATATATATATATATATATATATATATATATATATATATATATATATATATATAAAACAACACACTGTGGAATTCACCATTCTCAAATAAAAATGTAAGCACAGGGCAGAAAACAAACTTTTCCACAGTAGCTGATGGATTCATAAATTCACCAGACACTATTCTATCAGCAAAATTGTATTTTACAATTGAAAGGAGTCTGGATTAGAGGCTGACATGTGAGTGGATTTTGACTCCCGCTCCTTCCCACTCCCACAGAAATAATCCCATCCCATCCCAATCCCAAGGGAGAGTTTAGAAAAAATCCCACTCCCACAGAGGACTGATCCCAATCCCGTCCCAATCCCGAGCCAAACTTTTATAGAATCCCACTCCCATCCCACTCCCGTTTACCAATCCTGCTCCGTTTTTCTTCCTCAGTATAAAATATGCAGTACATGGGTCACATCATGTCTGTAGGGCTGTACGTTAACTTTTTTTTGCACATAACACTGGTGCTACAGAGGTTGATAGTTTTGTAGCACAGGCCAAAATCTTGTAGCACAAGTATAAAACGTGTTATATTTGTAACAGTCACAAATGTGCCTATTGTATTTGTGTTATTTAGTTGCAGTGCCATGTTTGGCTGTCATTTTCATGCTGACAAGTTGACGTCACACAGCCAGACACATTACGTGTAAGGAATTATGGGATTTGGTGTTGGATGTATGGACTCTACTAGGGGTGGGAATCACAAGTTTCATCACGATACGATACGATATCGATTCTTTGGACAACGATACGATATTTGCCGATATCACAAAGTCTGCCATGATACGATTCATGTGCCTGCAATCGATATGAGACGATAAGCCCATTTAACACAATCAGTAACATTTAGATCAACTCAAAAAAGGTAACGAAAATATAATTTGAAATTTTTATTTTGCTCTTCCAGACATTTAAATGAAAAACAATCTATTGTTTTTAATACAAATATACCTCATGTTCACTGTAAAGTGCCACGTTTTGATATATTGAGCTTTAAACTTGAAATAACTAAGTTAATTTTTTTGGTAGCTCACAACAAACAACCTAAAACCCCTCCCTACCTCCCTCTCCCAAACAGTTCCTAATTTTTTGTATACATTTATTTTGTATACATTTATTATGTATTATATTTGCTATGTTTAAATATCAACATTATCTGGCCATCCTCAGTAAATACTATCAAACTCCTTTGACCTCACCTACTTAAAATCATTGACGTAGAGAGAGGGACAGAGAGAGGCTGAGGCTGAGGTTCCCCCGCCCCCTCCCTTTCCTCACTGTTTTCTCTGCCTCTGAGCCAGGTTAGCTTAGTTTAGTTACCGGTAGCAGCTAACTACCGGTAGTTAGTTTTGGTGAGGATGCAAAGCATGTAAGATGCATTGGAAGCGTTGCGGGGGAAAAACAGGCAGGGACTTATTTCCTGGTAGCAAAATGCGCACTCTAACATGACATAGCACGCTGTTGTTGTTGGGGTGCCGGAGCTGCGCTTGGGCAGAAATGAGACTTGCCACAGGATTTTCAAAATAAGAGTATCGATATGAACCGAATGCCTATCGCTAGGGTGCTAGTGCAGTAAATTCATTCATCGCACAGACCGATATTTTCATAGCACGCTGTACAGCCCTGATGTCTGCCTTAGTTAAATATAAAACCACCAAACATTTACATTACTGAAGCACCGATGTATCACTCCCATCCAAATCCTGGTGATTTTGTTGTCATAGTTCCCACTCCCTTCTGCTCCCGTTGACTTTTACTCCCGGTCCTGCCCAATCACGGGATTCAAAGTGAAATTAACTCCCATCCCGTGGGAATCCCGAAAAGATGTCATCCTCTAGTGTACCTGCCAACGTGTCGAGTAAAGACCCACTACAGTACAGACTCACTAGCCACAGACTAAATGAACCAGCTAGTAGCTGGTGGTACTCTTGGTGAGTGCGTTACCTGGTCCGTCTGTCTGGGCGAGTTCCTGGGCAACACCACTCCGCAGACCGCCACCACGGTGTGGGACAGGTCCTCCGACACCACCTGGCCTCTGGTGAACTTGTTGGCTTTCTCCTGACGCCACATCACGGAGCCCTGGTTGGCGAGGACCAGGGCCTTCTCGACCTCCAACTGCTGGGTTTCCTCCAGAGCCCTGAATGGGGGCAAAAAGCAAGTCACAACGTTGCAAATTCACTGTAACAATTTCCACAACGTGCCACAAAGTATGCTCAAAGGAAGCCAGTAAGAGAAATGAACATACTTGATTTTCATGTGCAGGATCTCGTCACTTGAAAGCACCTTTCTCAGAAATATGGTCTTCTGATTATCCGTCATGTGAGACACCATAGCTAAACAATGGGCAGTGTACCTGTAAGGCATGGAGTCAAGAAGATTTTATTGGTCTATTGCGCAAAAAAAGGAGGAACACCCTTTGTTATCCCAGGTGTATGTATCTGTGTATCTAATGCTAGTGAGGGAATGTCTACTTTGTACACTAACTGATTTTATTATTACCTTTTTATTTACCTACTGTATGTCCTATTTTATAATGTTTTATGTCAGGGATGGGTGTTGCAAATTAGCTTTGGCTACAAACACTATGATACAGGCATTATCTATGTATGTGTATCTGTACCTTTCAAATAAATCAATCATATTTACACAATGTGTGGCTAATATGTTGGTATAATCATAATTGCATCACCATGTAAGTAATATGAATAGTAAAATGTATTGTAATCTATCCTCATCATAACTTTCTTCACTCCTCCAACAGCACTCATCACACTCACACACCCTAATATCAACCAGTGCTCACCCCCACAACAAGGCCCAAGCACCAAACCTACATCGTCAGATTCACTTCCCTCCTTCAGAAAAGTACTCAAAACACAGCTTTTCAGTTCCGTTTATAATCTCTAATCATGTCTTATTTTTGTTATTTTTTACTGTACTGTTTTTTTTCTGCAAAGTGTCTTTGAGTTGCATGAAAAGCGCTTCTTAAATACAATGTACGATTATAACATCAACGTTTTTTTTAAATGTGAGCCGGGTTGGATGTGAACACACACCCTCGGACCATGATGTCGCTGGTCAGAAGCTGAGACACGCAGGCACTCCAGTCCCAGAGCACACGGAACTTGGCACAGTCGCTCTGGAGGAAGCGCAAGGTAGCGCCCATGAGGTCCCTCAGCTTCATCCTCCTGGGTCCATACTGGACAGATGAGGACTCCTCGCTGGTGAAGAAGAGCCTCTGAAACACTGGCGGAGCATCGTTGAAATATCTTGCGGCAAACCTGAGTGTAGAGTGAAGCAGGTCAGTGGAAAGAGCAGACTACACACAGAGGGCCTGTTTCAAATGCTCAGCAATGATGATTATGATGATGATGGTGGTGGTGACGTGACTTACGCCTGTGCATCAGGACTGACTCCGAGGAGTTTGCTGAGGGCCACACACAAGCGCTCGTGAAGATCGTGGTTGACCCTGCTGTCTGATTTGACCCTCTCTGCATTCCTCTCCAGCAGGTCCAGGACAAGGGGCCGGAGGTGACGTGCAATCAACAAGGTATAATCCTTCTCCAACAGCAGCTGAGATAGACATCGCAGAATACTCTGCCTGTCCTGTTGGCTCCATATCTGACGACAGATCAAAGAGCAGAGCCGTTCTAAATTAAACACTGATAGGCTCACATCTGAATATGGAGTGATGCCTGCCAAACGTCAATCAAAGCTGATTTTAAGAATATTAACACATTATAATAAAAACAAGGCAGCGGTATGCATTTAAAGGCATTAATGCATCAGGCATACTGATGTTGTTTAATATGTAAAATAGAGATGATCAATGTTTGAAAGGGAGGAATTTGCATACTCAACAGAGGATGCGTTTTCACATTCATTCATAGACTACAATCCAACAACTCTACAAACAATATATTGTTCCTAACAAGTCAGGGAGAAAAGTATCTTACCTGTTTTGCTAAATATTGGCTTAGTTCGTTGTGACTTTTGTCAATATGTCTGGATATGGTGCCCAATGATGACAGGCTCAATTCTAAATTTTCCATCGTACCATTGGTCGTTTATAGAAGAGCGATCTATAAGGAAAATAATCCCAAGCTATCTATAAAGTAATATTGTGATCTATTATTCGCTAACCAAATAGTGAGGTGCATCACTTGCTTGTCTGTCTCGGCTGTATCACAACACATAAGCACGTTCCGTCGGTGTTAGAATCCTGTCCACATGTGAGTGAAGCAGAAACCCTTCCGGGTCGCTTGTCTCACTGACGTCGCGCAGATGTGACGCAGAAGAGTCCGCGACAAGCAGCGCTGCTGCTCCCTGCTCCGAACCAAGGCGACTTTCACTCTCGGAAATTATAAATACTTCAATTTGTTAACGCTTTAATCTTTGCCAACCTAATCCGGCGTATGTTCTCCTTTTAAAGGGTCAACCAAACGCTGACTGGTTGATCTATTTAAGGTTTGGCGCCTTTGTTATGCAGGTTTTTAGACATCTAGAAAGATACAAATTATTCCTTTCTGACAGACCGCGGGAAAATGTCGTTACTTCCTGTGTGAAGTCTTGGCGCGACATTACTGTTATTGTATTGTAAACACTAGGACAAATACAGCCAAGCCCAGATGGTCAGTTTGTGTATTTTTTTTTAAATAAAAATGTCGCGTGATCGGCACACGTAAATGCTCTCCTTATTTGTAATGGAAGGACATTCTCTGTTGAAAATATCAGCCGTTGTTTTTGTTTCTTCCTCTTTACTTTGCTTTGAACAGTGGCTAATGTTAGCTAACGTTACTGTATTATGTCCGTGCTGTATGATTCGTGTCAGCGATATCTTTTGTTAGTCCTTATTCATTTCATATGTTGCTTGCTTTGATGGAGACTGTAAACCATTCGCAGTCTCCAACATGTAAGCAGTACATGTTGGAACTTTTAGATTTGCTAACTCTAGGGGGCTAACTGTTGGGTCAGTGGCTGACACTGAATGTGATACTTAAAGTACTTAAAGTCTCCATTAAGCTTCTGGTGTAGCAGCCAGTGTAGTATTTTGTTCAACTTTTTTGTACGTCCAATATAAATCATTAAAAGTTGAGCAGGATCTATGAATAGATTATGAGATTCAGCTCATGATTTTGCCTTTGTGTTTGTTGTTTTCAGGTATCCTTAGAAACTGAGCATCAAGCAAACCACCACTGACACCGTTGGAAGAAAATGGATGAGGACTACAGTGAAGCTTGTGGGCGTGAGTGTAATCTGTATTTAACACATTGTACATTGCTATTCGTAGGTCCAGGCGGTATGATATGTGGACTTTTTCTGCTGATTTGGGTCAAGGGTAGCCCTGATACATTTGGTCTTCTCCCAGGATATTTCACCCTATACAATTTGGGAGAGGTCTATACATTTTTTTTAAATAACGTATGGTGAAATTCATGTACCCAAGCATGTCCATGTTTTAAAAATTATTGGCCCTTTTCTCACAATTCTCCTCAATTTAGTAGTTTTGCCAATTCACCTCATTTGTCACAGTGCTATCCTTCTGTCAGTCTGGGGAGGGTGTAGACTACCACATGCCTTCCATACATGTGGAGTCACCCATAGATATATATAAAGACTAGATGACTCACCGCGCTGCTGGCCAACGGAGACTGACGTTGCCACATGGTGTGAATGAATTAATGAATGAATGAACTTTATTTAACAGATTGCAGAATGGGTACAATACAGTACGGCTCAATACACACAATTGTTAAGGGGATGCAGACCAGAGAAATACGTTTGTCTTGTTTACATCAGGGTCCCCCATTTTCAATTCATAGTGACATTTATGACATACACAACATGCATGACATTTATGGCATAGGGACATGCATGACATACAGGTATTTAGTACTGTTACATTTGTGACATATACAATATTAAAATATACAGTACTAGTAGCACGCCCACTCATAAGATGAATGTCAATAGTGCATGTACTATTGAAATAACCATAGCTTCGCTCAATTTTCAACCGTTTGGTTTGTTAAAAACCTCAGAGATGTAGTTATCATACAGTACTGCATACTTATAATGGACTTTCATATGGAAAAAAAATTATAATAATAAAAATTCTTCCAAGCGAGAATCATAGCTATGTTAACACTTTCTTTGCCACGCTTATGTACATCCTTATACCATCCTCTGCCAGCTCTATTTGTCTATGGAGAAGTTCCCCTTCTTTGCAGGGCTATAACTTTTTAAATTGTATTGCTAAATTGACATTACTATGGCCCATTCAACGTCAATTATCTATCGTTCAGGATGTAGGAATGTTATATTTTTTCATTCACATATTCATACTAAAATACGGTCTAAAGTATAAATATGTTTTTATCGTTTTCTGCAGCATTCTGCAGAACGTGATTTATAGCCCTAAATGCATTATATTGATGATCAAATACAGTTTGATAGCGATCGGCGCCGGATAAAAAAATTCAAATGGACGTGCTTCTAGAAGTTATTACTTATCATCTGATGTTGACCGGATGGGGGGGGGGTCGTTTATAATTCCGTGGCCAACGTTAGATGATTCATGTGGTGTGGGTGATATGATCATTAGAGCAGTTTGTATCGAACACGGTAAAAATAAACGCTGAAACTTACCCCAGTCTCCTCGGGCCGTTGGGCGATGAGCGTGGAGCAAAAATATTCCTATTATGGGATGTTGAAATATGCGATCCATCTCCAGGTTGTATAATAGTATATACGTCCAAATCATGTTGTTTATCGAGTTATTGGTAACGGATCGCTATCCATTGTGTCGCGCTCGAGTCCCGGGACCTATAGCGAGTGGTCGGACCGATTTTGGATGAGCACCAGTTTCCGTTTCGGGCGATCCGCCGATCGGCCACCAGATGGCGCTCTTGAACCGTTGGAGAGTTGAGAGGGGATCAACAGTAGATCTCAAGTCTCCGCGGGAGAAATATGATTGCGATCACAGATTTTTTAAATATTGATCTCAATGACATGTTATGGCGTCATTGGCAGAATTAGCATGGCGGGGAATGACGAGTTAAGGCGTCCTTGGCGATTAAAGTGTTAATAACGTTTGTAATAAACGAAACCGTTTGTAAATCCGTCAAGATTTCAGCAAGTTAAGAGTATTGTTGTTTGTGCAGATCACTCACCTTAACACTTTGAGTGCCAACAACGAGATTTCTCGTCCTAACTCGCCATGCGTTGTGTGCCAATAACGAGTTTTCTCGTTATTTAATCGTTATTTCTTTTATTAGCGATATCCATTAATTTTTCATCCATCCAGCCTGACGTTTTCATTGGGAATGGCTCTGAGCTCGAAAAGGGCAAATACCGCCCCCTATCGTCTCCTGGATGGTATTGCACATCATTGGATTGGAGTCGATGGGACTTGCATCAGAAAAAAAAACTTCGTCCACATTTTACTTCTGGGGCATGCAACCTGATTTGATTTGATTTGAAATCTTTATTTCGAACATATAAATGAATACAAACAAAATAAATAACTAAACAAAATCAAAACATAACTCAAACTAAATAATAACTAAACAAAAGCAAAACATAACTCAATTTACATGTTCAGGCAGGGAGAGGCGCGTACTGTATATTTTAGTTGATGAAATATTTTAGTTGACTAAATATTTTAGTTGACTAAATATTTTAGTTGATGAAATATTTTTTCATTTCAGTGTCGCAGTATGACACTGATCTCCAAAATAAGAGATAAAAAAAAAAGTAAAAAGCATTAAAAAAAATATATATATATATATATATATATTTTTGTATTCTTTTTGTATTTTTTAGGGAGCCGCAGCTGATTGGCTAAAGAGCCGCTAAAGAGGTTGCCGACCCCTGGGCTAGGTCAAGGGAGGAGAAATGAGTTTGCTACTCTAAAAAATTATCGATGCTGATTGTTATGATGTGGGTGTAACTTTGTAATATGTCTGTTCACAGCAACTGTTTTCAATGAAGACTCTGTGGATATTTATTCTGGGCTGGGTACCAGCCCTAACCCTGTTGCAGGTAAACAGCATTCAGATATGCACAGTACATTTTGCAGAGTACATTTTACTCAAACTGAGTAAAGTTTTACTCAGTTTGAGTAAAATTGACTATGAAATTTACTGTGTGCAATTCCATATATTCCACCTTTGACGATTTCACCGTTGACTAACATGGCTTAAATGGACCCTATGCAGTCCCTCTACGGCACAAAGGAAATATATACAACTGTCTCTTGATGTTGGAGAACTGTGGGTTTCTCTGTTTCACAGTAAAGAATATTGTGGCTTGTTGTAGTTATCACCAGAGGCCACAAGCATAGAGAAAAGACTTCCAGACCCAGAGGAGGTGGGCAAGTTTAGGCTTTATATTGGAGTGAACGATTTATTGTTATTTTTATTGTGCTTGCACATGGCAACAATATGATTGCATTTGCAAAAGTTTGTTATGAACCTCCCCTGTATAACGCTATGGAATCAATCTGAACACTTTGGAATATTACTCCTATTGTCTACTCATATTGTCAATCAAATGGTTGACATTTCAGTACGCCCCGTCATTTCAGTACGCCCCGTCTGGGGCCAAAGCCAGCTGCCTGCATCAAGCTCCTGGTAGAGGAGCAGAATGTATGTCTCGCTCACCTTTTCTGGGAGGTCCATGTTGACGTCGCAGACTTGAACAGAGGCTTGGATGAGCTCCTTGTACCCAGCTTGACGGCTGCGCTCCATGGGCCGCTCTCCCAACTGTCCTGCGATGTCAGCCATGGGTGGTTCCCCACTGTGAGATGGCTATGGAATTGACTTCCCCCAAACTCATCTGATCAGCAATGGCAATAAAAAGGTATCCTCCTCCCCCTGCCCCAGCGAGCAGAACCAGCAAGGAGTCAGCCTGGCTCATAAGAGCTTCCCTCGTGCTTCCCAGAGCGACACCGGCACCAACAAAGTGGCCCTCGTGAGCTCCTCCCTGTCGTCCATGACTGCAGGAAGGGACTCTCCCTCCCCGGTCTGAGGTGGACGAGTTGGCCAAGGCATCTGGCATCATCCTCCACCTCATCCAGGCATTGGCCCTGGTGTCTGGAGGAGTCATGACCTGGTCTCATCCAGTGGCACCTCTGGTCGTTCCTCACCGCCTGAGCCAAGGCAGAGGATCCCAGAATGACCAACTTCGCTGATCGCCTCTTCAGACCGACCTTCCTTGATGTCACTTCCACCAGGCACTTCCTCTAAACCCAGAGAGACTGCTGCAGAGACTCTCCCCGCTCTGCCTCCTCTAAACCCAGAGACTGCTGCAGAGACTCTCAGCGCTCTGCCTCCTCTAAACCCAGAGACACTGCTGCTGCCGAGACTCTCCCCGCTCTGCCTCCTCTAAACCCAGAGAGACTGCTGCTGAGACTCTCCTTGCTTTGCTGCCGAGACTCTCCCCGCTCTGCCTCCTCTAAACCCAGAGACTGCTGCCGAGACTCTCCCCGCTCTGCCTCCTCTAAACCCAGAGACTGCTGCCGAGACTCTCAGCGCTCTGCCTCCTCTAAACCCAGAGACTGCTGCCGAGACTCTCCCCGCTCTGCCTCCTCTAAACCCAGAGAGACTGCTGCCGAGACTCTCCCCGCTCTGCCTCTAAACCCAGAGACTGCTGCCGAGACTCTCAGCGCTCTGCCTCCTCTAAACCCAGAGACACTGCTGCTGCCGAGACTCTCCCCGCTCTGCCTCCTCTAAACCCAGAGACTGCTGCCGAGACTCTCAGCGCTCTGCCTCCTCTAAACCCAGAGACTGCTGCCGAGACTCTCAGCGCTCTGCCTCCTCTAAACCCAGAGACTGCTGCCGAGACTCTCCCTGCTATGCCTCCTCTAAACCCAGAGAGTCGAGCTGAAGTGCCAGAAATGATTGTCTGCAGTAGCTAGCGTAACCCCTAGATCTACCGCCTATCGTTAACCCTTTCACTGCCACACGGCAGAATGTTAACCCTTTACTATCACACAACCGACGGTCGCCGGCTGTCGTGTCGGCAGTGAAAGGGTTAACCTTCTGTGTATTGCCGCAGTGAAAGGGTTAACCGTTTTGGTAGTGCGGCAGTGAAAGGGTTAATGCTTGTTCTTATGACACATTGAAACCTTGGGTAATATATATGAAGTGATGCGGATCAGGTCAAAAGTCAGTGTTGGAAAGATGTGAAGCTGGTGAAGGGCTTTGAAGTTGTTTTGAAGCGGTCCAGGTAGATTGCAGTGTACTGGGTGAGGCGCTGGATGGTGCTGCCCGCGCGGGTTTGTTGGATGAGAAGGTGTAAAGGATCATTAGAAAATTGTGATACTGGAGTCTGATCTTTTCTGGTTAGCGCTCTGGGAATGCCAGGATTTCAAGTTGAGAGTGAGAGGCAGTTATGTCCTGGAAATGGTCTGGTGTGTGTGGGCCTGAACTGTGAAGTGTGGCTGAACTGAAGTCCCCTGTGAGCTGACATCAGGAGACATGGGTGAGAGAGGGTGTTGTTGAGGGTCTGGACTGTGGTGGAATATGATGCCCAGCACCACATGTGTGAAGTATATATATAATATGACACCACATGTGTGAAGTATATATATAATATGACACCACATGTGTGAAGTATATATATAATATGACGCCACATATGTGAAGTATATATATAATATGACACCACATGTGTGAAGTATATATATAATATGACACAACATATGTGAAGTATATATATAATATGACACCACATCTGTGAAGTATATATATAATATGACACCACATCTGTGAAGTATATATATAATATGACATCACATCTGTGAAGTATATATAATAGGATGCCCAGCACCACATGTGAAGTATATATGTTTTGTCTTGATTCTTCTTATTTTAGAGAGGACCTGTTCATTCCCCTCTCACTTCTGGGGCATGCAACCTGATTTGATTTGATTTGAAATCTTTATTTCGAACATATAAATAAATACAAAATAAATAACTAAACAAAATCAAAACATAACTCAAACTAAATAATAACTAAACAAAAGCAAAACATAACTCAATTTACATGTTCAGGCAGGGAGAGGCGCGTACTGTATATTTTAGTTGATGAAATATTTTAGTTGACTAAATATTTTAGTTGACTAAATATTTTAGTTGACTAAATATTTTAGTTGATGAAATATTTTTTCATTTCAGTGTCGCAGTATGACACTGATCTCCAAAATAAGAGATAAAAAAAAAGTAAAAAAAAAAAATATATATATATTTTTGTATTCTTTTTGTATTTTTTAGGGAGCCGCAGCTGATTGGCTAAAGAGCCGCTAAAGAGGTTGCCGACCCCTGGGCTAGGTCAAGGGAGGAGAAATGAGTTTGCTACTCTGATTGTTAATTATGATGTGGGTGTAACTTTGTAATATGTCTGTTCACAGCAACTGTTTTCAATGAAGACTCTGTGGATATTTATTCTGGGCTGGGTACCAGCCCTAACCCTGTTGCAGGTAAACAGCATTCAGATATGCACAGTACATTTTGCAGAGTACATTTTACTCAAACTGAGTAAAGTTTTACTCAGTTTGAGTAAAATCTACTCAGTTTGAGTAAAATTTACTATGAAATTTACTGTGTGCAATTCCATATATTCCACCTTTGACGATTTCACCGTTGACTAACATGGCTTAATTGGACCCTATGCAGTCCCTCTACGGCACAAAGGAAATACCTATATACAACTGTCTCTTGATATTGGAGAACTGTGGGTTTCTCTGTTTCACAGTAAAGAATATTGTGGCTTGTTGTAGTTATCACCAGAGGCCACAAGCATAGAGAAAAGACTTCCAGACCCAGAGGAGGTGGGCAAGTTTAGGCTTTATAATGGAGTGAACGATTTATTGTTATTTTTATTGTGCTTGCACATGGCAACAATATGATTGCATTTGCAAAAGTTTGTTATGAACCTCCCCTGTATAACGCTATGGAATCAATCTGAACACTTTGGAATATTACTCCTATTGTCTACTCCTATTGTCAATCAAATGGTTGACATTTCAGTACGCCCCGTCATTTTAGTACGCCCCGTCTGGGGCCAAAGCCAGCTGCCTGCATCAAGCTCCTGGTAGAGGAGCAGAATGTATGTCTCGCTCACCTTTTCTGGGAGGTCCATGTTGACGTCGCAGACTTGAACAGAGGCTTGGATGAGCTCCTTGTACCCAGCTTGACTGCTGCGCTCCATGGGCCGCTCTCCCAACTGTCCTGCGATGTCAGCCATGGGTGGTTCCCCACTGAGATGGCTATGGAATTGACTTCCCCCAAACTCATCTGATCAGCAATGGCAATAAAAAGGTATCCTCTTCCCCCTGCCCCAGCGAGCAGAACCAGCAAGGAGTCAGCCCGGCTCATAAGAGCTTCCCTCGTGCTTCCCAGAGCGACACCGGCACCAACAAAGTGGCCCTCGTGAGCTCCTCCCTGTCGTCCATGACTGCAGGAAGGGACTCTCCCTCCCCGGTCTGAGGTGGACGAGTTGGCCAAGGCATCTGGCATCATCCTCCACCTCATCCAGGCATTGGCCCTGGTGTCTGGAGGAGTCATGACCTGGTCTCATCCAGTGGCACCTCTGGTCGTTCCTCACCGCCTGAGCCAAGGCAGAGGATCCCAGAATGACCAACTTCGCTGATCGCCTCTTCAGACCGACCTTCCTTGATGTCACTTCCACCAGGCACTTCCTCTAAACCCAGAGAGACTGCTGCCGAGACTCTCCCCGCTCTGCCTCTAAACCCAGAGACTGCTGCCGAGACTCTCCCCGCTCTGCCTCCTCTAAACCCAGAGACACTGCTGCTGCCGAGACTCTCCCCGCTCTGCCTCCTCTAAACCCAGAGACACTGCTGCTGCCGAGACTCTCAGCGCTCTGCCTCCTCTAAACCCAGAGACACTGCTGCTGCCGAGACTCTCCCCGCTCTGCCTCCTCTAAACCCAGAGAGACTGCTGCCGAGACTCTCCCCGCTCTGCCTCCTCTAAACCCAGAGACTGCTGCTGCCGAGACTCTCCCCGTTCTGCCTCCTCTAAACCCAGAGAGTCGAGCTGAAGTGCCAGAAATGATTGTCTGCAGTAGCTAGCGTAACCCCCAGATCTACCGCCTATCGTTAACCATTTCACTGCCACGCGGCAGAAGGTTAACCCTTTACTATCACACAACCGACGGTCGCCGGCTGTCGTGCCGGCAGTGAAAGGGTTAACCTTCTGTGTATTGCCGCAGTGAAAGGGTTAACCGTTTTGGTAGTGCGGCAGTGAAAGGGTTAATGCTTGTTCTTATGACACATTGAAACCTTGGGTAATATATATGAAGTGATGCGGATCAGGTCAAAAGTCAGTGTTGGAAAGATGTGAAGCTGGTGAAGGGCTTTGAAGTGGTTTTGAAGCGGTCCAGGTAGATTGCAGTGTACTGGGCGAAGGCGCTGGATGGTGCTGCCGCGGGTTTGTTGGATGAGAAGGTGTAAAGGATCATTAGAAAATTGTGATACTGGAGTCTGATCTTTTCTGGTTAGCGCTCTGGGAATGCCAGGATTTCAAGTTGAGAGTGAGAGGCAGTTATGTCCTGGAAATGGTCTGGTGTGTGTGGGCCTGAACTGTGAAGTGTGGCTGAACTGAAGTCCCCTGTGAGCTGACATCAGGAGACATGGGTGAGAGAGGGTGTTGTTGAGGGTCTGGACTGTGGTGGAATATGATGCCCAGCACCACATGTGTGAAGTATATATATAATATGACACCACATGTGTGAAGTATAATATGACACCACATGTGTGAAGTATATATATAATATGACACCACATATGTGAAGTATATATATAATATGACACCACATGTGTGAAGTATATATATAATATGACACCACATGTGTGAAGTATATATATAATATGACACAACATATGTGAAGTATATATATAATATGACACCACATCTGTGAAGTATATATATAATATGACACCACATCTGTGAAGTATATATATAATGACACAACATATGTGAAGTATATATATAATATGACACCACATCTGTGAAGTATATATATAATATGACACCACATCTGTGAAGTATATATATATAATATGACATCACATCTGTGAAGTATATATAATGGGATGCCCAGCACCACATGTGAAGTATATATGTTTTGTCTTGATTCTTCTTATTTTAGAGAGGACCTGTTCATTCCTCTCCCCTCGGTTGAAAGAATCAATGGATCTATATGAAGAACTAGTCACAGAGGAACGTCTGGATAAAGATTCATGTTATAAGGAGGTTTGTTGTAACCATATTATATTTGCACGTCATAATTGTTTGAGTGACATGCTTATGGGTATATTTTATTTAAATTTGTTGGATTAATCAATAGTCACCAATACAGAGTTCAAACTTCATTTTGTATGAAATTGTTAACTTTTCATTATCGTTAAATATTGTGCTAGTACTCGTAGTTCTTGATATCTGTGACATTAATCGATATGGAGTACGAGTATTTTAGCCTGGTACTAACATATTGTTATTGGTCCACCTCGTAATATTATGCCTCACCTTTCCTCATAATCGCCTCACATTAATGATGGATGGACAGATCGTGTTCCTGTTGGAGGCGAATAGTGATCTTCTAATGATCATCTTTTTGTTTACAGTTGAAGGATAGATTCCAAGCAGCTCAATCACAAATTGAAGAGTTGCACCGGAGATTGGAGAAGGTGGAAACACAGGTTTGCATGGTTTTTTTTTCAGTTCAAACTATGTAGTTTGTAGTTATGTAGTGTGTTTTCCTAGCTTTCTCCTGAAAATGTAAGGAACTAAAAGAGATTGTTCTTTATCCAAGTGTGCAAATGTGGCTTGATTTTTTTGTTTGTTTTGTTTATACCTTTTGTACTTGAATGTTAAGAGTTGGAATTTGTATCAAGTTTGACTTGAACTGGAGGATTTGTTTGACTCTTGTGTTTTCCTAGACATGTCCTGTAAATGTCTTGATTGAAAATATTTTAAGCACCTCAAAGAGATGATGGTTTTCATATACTGTATCTGTTTTGCGTGTGTAAATATCTTGCCCTTTCATCCTTTTAGAACACAGGGATGAACGTTGAGAATTGCCGTCTCAAGAAGAACATATCTGTGCTGTTAAATACTGCTAGAATGGAGGTGATGAGAAAAGATGAGGAGATTAAGAGGTTGAACAAAGGGTAAATTTACCATTTTCCTTTTCTAGAAATGGTCAAAGAAAAAGTAAATGGAAAGTGTAAATCATAATACAGTTAGAGGTTGTTCCCTCATAACCAAATAATCACTCGCATTGTATTCAACATGTCCTCATAACTAATTTTATTTAAAAATCCTTCTCCATAGCCAAGGGATGGATCGCCCTTATTATCAACCTCGTACAAATGGTACAAAGGACTTTGTTTCAACTAGACAGAGTTGTCCAGGTGGTCCCACCAGCAAACTACTTCCACCTGCAACTAAGCCGCCGCCTCCTCCTCCTCCTCCACCACCGTCATCTCCTCCACCCCGGCCTCCTCCACCACCATCATCTCCACCCCGGCCTCCTCCACCACCGCCCCCAACAACCCCTCCACCATCCAGAGAAGATGATGTATCATCTCTTGAGGAAAAGGTCTCAGAACTGCTCTCCAATCTCCGCTCAAGATGTTCCTCAAGAGGAGATCCTGAGGTGACATCAAAACAAGCCAGTTCCTCCGTTACTAAATCCAGCTGCAGTTCGTTGCCTGGACACGGGGAGTTGGACAAACGGAGACAGTACAGGCACAAAGAAGAGAAATGTGACAATCGCAGAGGGTCCGAGTCAACAGACCAGAGACACAAACATGTGTCCGATTCCAGCAAGGAATGTCATGTAAATGAGAAAAACAGGTCTCGCAGAGCAGAGAAAGAGAGAGGGAAATACGACTACAAGTCATCCAAAAGCAAATACTGCCCAGATGCTGACGGACATGGTCGAACAGAAACCAGGGCTAGGAGCCCACCATCAGACAAATCTAAAGTACTCTCGGAAGATACTTCAGAGATGCAATCAAAAGGTAGAAGTCGGGAGCTCAGGCAAGATAGAGGCAAATTCACAGACCCTGTACATCGCACGGCTTCCTCGTCTTCTGGGTCCAAAGAGTCACCTAAAGTCATTTCGGAGACTCAGTCAAAAGGCTGCCGCCGCGAGAGTAGAAAAGATAGGGCTGGAGACGAACGCTGTAGAGGTAGTTTAGACTCTAAAGACCGGAAGCAGACCTCTTCAGATCCACACAGCCTAAGCGAGAGGTCCGGCGAATCTTCCAGACGGAAGGGAGGGACCAGTCCTTCATGGAGGGATCATCGCAGGAAAGAGGAGAAAAGGCGAGAGGACGAGATCAGAGGAGGAGGTAAGAGAAGAACGCAGTCGGAGAGAAGCAGAGAGGGTGAGAAAAAACCATCAAGAGAACGCGAGGAAGAGAAGATTAATCTTGGTAGCAAAGATGGCGAGGGAAAGATGGAGGGGTCAAAGGTGCCTTGTGAGGAGCCTAATTTGGCAGAGAAGAACCCTGCGGAAGAGAATAGTCCAAAAAGAAAGCTGTGTTTCATGGAAACCCTGAATCTCACCCTTTCACCAGTCAAGAAGCCAGGATTACCCGTTGACGCCAGCCAGCGTGGCGCTGCTCTGCCCGGTAAGGTTCTGGACAGTAGAACGGAGGATAAGGATGAGGATGAGGATGAGGATGAGCAGCCCAACATCGCAGACATGTGCGTCATAGATGAAATAGAGAGCAGTGTGTGCGAGATGGAGGTCGATGAAGTGCCAAACGACAGAGAGGCACAATCCCCGCAAAATGTCGCCAAATCTCTGAATCCTGAAACGAAAGAGCGGAAATTTGATAATGAAGAGGGAAACGAGGACAACGACGAGATTCAAACTGAAAGCGATGTGGTTAATGAGCAACCTGAAGACGACACTGTTCAAACTAGCTCAGAAGGCAGTCACACACTGTCGAAGGTGACGGAGGATCAAAGGACTGATCCTCCCACACCAAAACTGGCTAACATTAGTTGTACTGCGGCTCCAGAAAGTGACATTATTTCAAAGGCTACTTTGCAAAACATAGACTGCACCTTAGACAACAAGACAGCTGGGTCTGGAGATCTGGTTGTTGCAGCTTGTGGTCTCTCTGGCAACCGTGGAAACAACTCGGAAAGGGACACTGGCAATTCTGCAGAGAGAATACGTCATCAAATTGGAGAGTCTACTGTCTCCACTGTGCTTGAATCAATTGTACAGACTCCTGAACCTGCTGCAATTAAAAACCTGCTTGTGGAAACAACTACAATTGATTCAGGCTCTGAGGAAGATGTCCTTCATCAAGATGTTACTGGAAATGCCAAAACAGAAAGTGAGCATATCTCACCCAATGTCCTACCTGAGGCCTCTCGAAAGCAATTGTCCTCCGCTTCTTTAAATTCCATGGTGGAGAAAGATGCTTGTCCTGTACAAGATGTTTGCAAAGACATGCAGGATGTGTCCAGTACAATAGGCGTGGAGGTTTTCCCACAAGAAGGACTGAGTTTACCCGACGCCATTTATGTATTAACACAGGACGAGGACGTGGACAGCATTGAAACTGAGCCGAGTTCTTCCACAGGTTGCATTGGGGTGTCCAAAGTAAGCAGTACAACAGAAGAAATGGCACCTACAGAGAACACTAGTAGTTCTACAGAGAACATTAGTAGTTCTTCTGCCTGCACACCAGAGAAGTCCTGGAGCGCAGTCAATGAAGAGGATAATGTCGAGTCTTCCAGCTCCATGCCATTACCCCCAGATGAGGACTCTATGATGCACACACTGAGCAATCTGAAGCATATCCCAGATGTCATAAGCCCCCTAAGAAGCCCGGTACAGCCAAACAGGAGAGGTCAGCATGGTCTACATAGTCATGCCAAACCAGCTTATGTCAAAAGTCTTCAAAAAGGTAAGGTGTATTAAATATGTTGGATTCCATATATGTTCAATGCTGTTTACATTTGGCTGTTTTCATTGACTCAGCATTTATTTTGAGCAGTATGATAATATTAATAATTTTCTATTGATTTCTCTACCTTTTTTCTTTTTACAGATTTCTCCAGTACTGTTGTGGATGTCAATTCAATGAAGTTGGAGGTGAATAAAGAGAACAAATATCCCGGTTCACCCTTGAAACACGATGTGCAAAAAACGACGGACATGTTATCCGGCCTCTCTGACAGTGATCTAGAAGAAGGGGAAATTCTCAGCGAAACTGAAGAAGAAACCGCAGCTTCTCTGATTCAGTCATCCACGGGAGCGAAAGCTAAATCGACCAGGCGAGTTATAAGTCGACAAAGTCCCAAATCGGCCTCCAGGAGTTCCAAGAGGTTATCTGAGGAGAAGCGTTTGGTTTCAAAAGAGACTAGTGAAACCGCATCGACGGGAAGTCCCACATCAAATAAAAGTCGATTTAAAATGGTTTGTCTTACAGCATCCAATACGTCTTTCTCCACCAAAGAAGAAGTAATAGAAACATTTAAGACTTTACGTACACAGCTCAGGAAGAAGTACGTGAAGCTTCATAAAACCTTCCCTACAAAGTGCTTCTATGCCATGATGGACCATTTCCAGTGCTCCTTCTTAGAATTTGTTAATGGTTCTTGCTTTATTAAAATATGCAGTCAAGTGGATGACCTGAAAGCAGAGCTGAGGAACATGATTACGTCTGTTTTTACCAAAATATCAAATAATGGTATCGTGAAGCGGATCTTTGAACAAGCAGCAGTTAATCTGAAGCAGAAATTGTGGGAATTTGTTAATGATCAACTTGATTACTTACTCAAGGACATTCAGGATGTGCTGACAAGCCTTTGCAAACCAACACATGTAAACCATCCAGCAAGAACAGAGGACAAGGAGAAGAAGCACAGTGAAAATAAAAAAATGCACAAAAAGTCACCCGTGAGCACCTTCTCAAAGCACCAACCTCCACACAGGGAGATGGAATCGGTTCCAATCAGCAAAAAGAGAATCTGGCCTCAAATGATTTCCCCTCAAAGAACGGGCCTTGGAAGCAGGGGGAAAGATATCAGAATGACCAGAGAGAAAGACGATATGGATGCTGGGCCAGATCAACCAGGTCACACGGTCACACAAACTGTAGCGGAGTTCTTGTCGCCCAATAGTTTCCCTTCTACTACAGAGAAAAGCACTCTCATCACTCCTTTGGTCCGCCGCCTTTCTCAAAGTGGTTCACTTCAAGATAAGGCCGATTTCGAAATACTCACAGAGCAACAAGCATCCAGCTTAACCTTCAACCTGGTGAGAGACTCTCAAATGGGAGAGATATTCAAGTGTCTCTTACAAGGATCTGACCTGCTAGATGGTAGTGTCACTGTTGGAGACAGTTCCTCCTGGTCCATCGGTACTCCGAGGAAGGACGTTCCCCCCGGGGAGCGGCTCATTAGCCTCAGTACTCCGACAACATTTTTCTCTCCACCGAAATTTGACTCGCCATCTAAACTTATCGCTACCTGGTCTAGCATTTCACCACGTAAGATGTCCTCTCCACGTTACAAAGTACTAGTCCCCCTGAACCCAGCTTTGTTCGACGAGAGCTGCTTACTGGAGGTGCCTTCGGGGAGCAGAATGACCCCACAGTCTAACTTGTTTTCACAGACGTCCTATTCTATCCTATCGGAGGACCTGGCCGTCTCTCTCACTATTCCGTCGCCCCTCAAGTCCGACAGCCAACTCAGCTTCCTGCACCCTTCTAGCAGAGAACCCATGTGTTATAGCAGAGAACCCATGTGTACACCGGAGAGCGTCATCAGTGCTCACTTTAGCGAGGATGCTCTCATGGACGGCGAAGACGCTTGGGAGCAGGACATTTGCCTTGCCCTCGACACGGACAACTCCAGTGGATCCAGCAATGGGATCATGGAGGAAGCAACTGCCTCACCACCACCGTTTCACTTCAAGGCTCACTTACCTATGCACGCAGTGGTAATGGAGAGGTCCAATGATCATTTCATTGTTAAGATTCGCCAGGCATCCACCAGTGCGGATGTCACTCTCATAGCCGACGAGAGCGTAAGTCGAACGTTAACGGAAGATGATCTGTACTGCAGGGAACATTATTCTTCTGCTCAAGGAACTCCTTCCAACGCTGGTGTGTCAGACGAGCCCTCACAAAAAATTAAAAGTCCCTCAAAACCTCCTTCGGAAAACGGTCAACCCACCCTTTCTGGAAGTCCTGAAGCAGAGCGTAGCAGTCAAATGTTTCTTCCACTTCTTTCAGATTCATCAAATGATGAAATGGAGACCCCTTCCACGTCTGAAAGAAGTGTTATTGTAAGCAGCGCACCAGAAAATGACCAAACGGAATACAAGACTGGTAGAAAACGGAAGAAGCACCAGAAGAAATCAAAAACAAAGCGGCCCAAGGAGGAGGAGAAGGAGAAGAGCAAAAAAAAGGTCTCAAAACGTCCAAAAGACAAGGGGACAAGAGGCTCAAAGAAGGAGACGAGTAAAGTGAAATCTCCATCAGTACCACTATCCCCCAACAGTCTTTCTGCCAAGAACATCATCAAGAAACAGGGAGAAGTAGTGATAACGTGGACCAGGTCAGAAGCTCTTCAATTCTTACTACACAATATATACACCTATGGGGGGAGAATGTCATGATAATCAGATTTTCTGAATTCAATTTCCAATATCAAGATATTTATATGGAAAAATACATGTTAATCTAATTGACATTCATCATATTTGACTGCATGGTAATGGAAGTGTGATATCCAACTGAAACTAATTTTCAATTGACATTCTCAAATATATCCGAAATTTTATATTCATAGATTGTGTACTGAGGAAAATCCCTCAATACAATACACTGATAGACCATAAACAATAAATAGCAATGTCTTGCCCAGCCCTACATGCACCCTTTACAGTATGTTCAGATACAACACAAAGAGAAATATTATCTTGCTTTACTAGCAAAACTGGCGTGAATACACGCTAGTGTGTTTGGTCTCAACAGTGGCACTGTTGATATTTACAAAAACAAGACTATTTATAAATGTAACCTATTCGATATCTATATGCTGCAGAGCATTCATAGCAGTCTATTTCATATCCATTGTTATTATATACCTATATTTGCTTCAGCTCGCTATTTTCACCTTGAGTGCAATGCCGTTTCTGGCACCCAGAGTGAAACTGCATCGTTCACATCTTTCAATTTACTTTGTATTCATTCGCGCCGCCTCTAAATGTCCTTTTGCGTTGTATTTGAACGTATTAAATATTTTTTAATTTTTAACGCCCATGTATTATTTACCTCATTTCAAACTCACCATGTGAGTAAACTCATCAATTTGCTCTTGTCTTTTTCTTGAAGGGATGACGATCGAGCCATTCTTCTTGACCTGAAAGTTAAAGGTGCTTCGCGAGAGACATTCTCTGCCTTGTCAGAAAGGCTGAACAAGCCATCAGCTCAGGTATCACTCTTACATTTTATTATTTAATTTCATGACTAATGACATGACAGTTAATGTCAACTATTTTAGTTGATAGAAACGGGGCTCAGAGAAACGTCATTAATAGATTATTTTGGGACCCCGATTCCTCTCACACTTAATGTTTGGCTTAGTACCACAGGGTATGTGCATAATAAGTACTGCAAACGTCTAACCGTTAACTATTTTACCATCTTTCAGATTGCTGAGAGATTCACCCAGCTGATGAAGCTTTTTAAGAAGAAGGAGAAGCTGGAGAGCTGATCCGTGCATGTGTGTGTACCTGGATGTGTGTGAGTGTGTGTGCGCGCATATGTTTACATTTGACTAATGTTATTTATACTCTAGATAAAGCACAAAGTGAGCAAAATGGGTACCCTTGACTTGGACTTGGTGACCGGAAGGGGAAGCAGTTCCTCTTAATGTGCTCGTAACCACTAATCGACAGTGAGCTTAGAACATTTTTACATAATCGGAAGTACAGACAGGGCTATGTGACATCACAACATTCGGAAGGGCTAGGCGCAGGTTCAAATTATAAAACAATAACAGCATTCCCCAGTATTCTGTAATTTTGTCTTGTTTTAGATACTCTTGTTTTTTTTATTTATTTTTTTACATCCTGTATGATCTATTCCAGTGGTTTTAAAACTTCAAACCCAGGACACGGGTGGTTGATTTTACCAAGTAGCTAAATAACCTCCCTGTCCAAGTGAAGGACAATTTGTGAACAGGATACACACAGGAAACGTTACAGTATTTTCACAGAACACATTTGAGCTAAAACAAACCACAGACACGTGGTGAGCTCTGTTTGGATGGTTGTTGAAAAAGACGTCAAAAGATTGTTTTTGAGAATGTGTCCTAACATGCTACCGCAACCAATTACACTAATTTAACAAGTGCAAACACATTGCATTGTGATTGTGATTCCTTCATTCATGCCATGTGGTTCCAGAGCAAGATAATGGTCTCTCGTAGCTCGTCCTGCTATGTTTAAAAGTTTGGGAACCCGTGATCTTTTTAGGCAAACATCAGTCACGTAGGGTTCTTGTTTATGAATGTGGTATCGCCTCTAGTGATTTGCTGGCATTGTGTCTATAAGTGCTTGCACTCATATGAAACATGGCGACCTGTGCTAATCTGTACACATTTTGTTCTACTGAATGCTTTTAGCTGCCGTCAGGTGGAAAACTGATCTCCAAAAGGGTTGACTTTTCGGGAATGACTTTGACTGACATGCCGTGTACAGTGTATTTGAAGTTCTTCTACATTGTGGTTTTGAATGGTATTCGTGGTTCAGCCGTAGCGTCATGAAACTGGCTCACAAAGCGGAGAACCGCAGGAACTTTCAATTGACCATATTCACACGGCGGCCATTTTGCTCTTATGTCATGCTCAGGTTGGGTTCATTTCCACCCTGTTCCCACCTTGGCCGCCATGTGAATATTGTCAATTAAAGTGAAAACATGAAAATGTATAAAAGTTGGAGTTTTCCCCTTTTTCCCTCCTTCCATTTAGTTTGTCGTCTGAAAATTCATTCATAGGGAGGAGCTTTGGGAATTGGATCCTTTCATATCACATGCCAGAAAATGTATGCAATATCTATCTTAAACTATTCTATTTTATGGTTTTAAAGATCACTGTCATGTATAGAACAATACAAATCTTTGTGTTTATATGGTATTTTTATGAGTGGGCCTATACAATACATTCTTTACCTCTGATTGCTGTTTGGTTGTTTTCAAATAACTGACAGTGTAATAAATCAGTATTGTGAATATTGCACATATTGCTTTACTGAAAATAAAGTTTTATTTATTTACCCTGTTCAGGAATTATTTCTACATCTACTTGTGGTTAGTTACCACTGACACTGAGCTAGATCAATCAATGCTGTATAAGATAATAATTTGGCCAGGGTGTTCTGGTGTCTCATGAAGCTGATGCCTTATAATCATAACATCCTGAGTTCAAATGTGGTCTGAGATTTGTGTTTTATGCCATGTCCCCCGACAAGATATGTTTCCATATCTTAAACAATTTGGCCAGACATATACGCTTGTGAAAAGGCACTTTTCAGTATAGCTGTGATAACTGGACAGTGCTAGGTGTTCATTATAACTATGTTCATTGGAGTAGAGTGTGGTAGTATGTGTTCAGTATAGTTGTGTTAACTGGAGGACTGTGTGCCAGGTGTTCAGTATAGCTGTGTTAACTGGAGGACTGCTAGGTGTTCAGTATAGTTGTGTTAACTGCATGACTGCTAGGTGTTCAGTATAGTTGTGTTAACTGGAGGACTGCTATGTGTTCAGGATAGCTGTGTTAACTGGAGGACTGCTAGGTGTTCAGTATAGCTGTGTTAACTGGAGGACAGTGTGCTAGGTGTTCAGTATAGCTGTGTTAACTGGAGGACTGTGTGCTAGGTGTTCAGTATAGCTGTGTTAACTGGAGGACTGCTAGGTGTTCAGTATAGCTGTGTTAACTGGAGGACTGCTAGGTGTTCAGTATAGCTGTGTTAACTGGAGGACTGCTAGGTGTTCAGTATAGCTGTGTTAACTGGAGGACTGCTAGGTGTTCAGTATAGTTGTGTTAACTGCATGACTGCTAGGTGTTCAGTATAGCTGTGTTAACTGGATGACTGCTAGGTGTTCAGTATAGCTGTGTTAACTGGAGGACTGTGTGCTAGGTGTTCAGTATAGCTGTGTTAACTGGAGGACTGTGTGCTAGGTGTTCAGTATAGCTGTGTTAACTGGAGGACTGCTAGGTGTTCAGTATAGCTGTGTTAACTGGATGACTGCCAGGTGTTCAGTATAGCTGTGTTAACTGGATGACTGCTAGGTGTTCAGTATAGCTGTGTTAACTGGATGACTGCCAGGTGTTCAGTATAGCTGTGTTAACTGGATGACTGCTAGGTGTTCAGTATAGCTGTGTTAACTGGAGGACAGTGTGCTAGGTGTTCAGTATAGCTGTGTTAACTGGAGGACTGTGTGCTAGGTGTTCAGTATAGCTGTGTTAACTGGAGGACTGTGTGCTAGGTGTTCAGTATAGCTGTGTTAACTGGAGGACTGCTAGGTGTTCAGTATAGCTGTGTTAACTGCATGACTGCTAGGTGTTCAGTATAGCTGTGTTAACTGGAGGACTGTGTGCTAGGTGTTCAGTATAGCTGTGTTAACTGCATGACTGCTAGGTGTTCAGTATAGCTGTGTTAACTGGAGGACTGCTAGGTGTTCAGTATAGCTGTGTTAACTGGAGGACTGTGTGCTAGGTGTTCAGGATAGCTGTGTTAACTGGAGGACTGCTAGGTGTTCAGTATAGTTGTGTTAACTGGAGGACTGCTAGGTGTTCAGTATAGCTGTGTTAACTGGAGGACTGCTAGGTGTTCAGTATAGCTGTGTTAACTGGAGGACTGCTAGGTGTTCAGTATAGCTGTGTTAACTGCATGACTGCTAGGTGTTCAGTATAGCTGTGTTAACTGGAGGACTGCTAGGTGTTCAGTATAGCTGTGTTAACTGGAGGACAGCTAGGTGTTCAGTATAGCTGTGTTAACTGGAGGACTGCTAGGTGTTCAGTATAGCTGTGTTAACTGGAGGACTGTGTGCTAGGTGTTCAGTATAGCTGTGTTAACTGGAGGACTGCTAGGTGTTCAGTATAGCTGTGTTAACTGGAGGACTGCTAGGTGTTCAGTATAGCTGTGTTAACTGGAGGACTGTGTGCTAGGTGTTCAGTATAGCTGTGTTAACTGGAGGACAGCTAGGTGTTCAGTATAGCTGTGTTAACTGGATGACTGCTAGGTGTTCAGTATAGCTGTGTTAACTGGAGGACTGCTAGGTGTTCAGTATAGCTGTGTTAACTGGAGGACTGCTAGGTGTTCAGTATAGCTGTGTTAACTGGATGACTGCTAGGTGTTCAGTATAGCTGTGTTAACTGGAGGACTGCTAGGTGTTCAGTATAGCTGTGTTAACTGCATGACTGCTAGGTGTTCAGTATAGCTGTGTTAACTGGAGGACTGTGTGCTAGGTGTTCAGTATAGCTGTGTTAACTGGAGGACTGTGTGCTAGGTGTTCAGGATAGCTGTGTTAACTGGAGGACAGTGTGCTAGGTGTTCAGGATAGCTGTGTTAACTGGAGGACAGTGTGCTAGGTGGCATAGACTACTGCCTTCACCATGACACCAATATTCAGAAACTGGGGCACAAAGTATGAGAATTGAGGCCATTGCCTGGGGGCGCCATTTCTCACTAGCAGACCTGCTTCGTTCAAATGCATAACGACAGGGCAGCCAATTTTGCAGAGGAGATGAGTTCATTGTGTCCCTTTGTACATTTAAGTTTGAACACTTATATATTTCATTTTCAGACTAAACGAATAAATAGCCCATCACTACCTTAACTGAAATAGATGAATTGGTCACTTTGTCTCTATAGTAGCCTCCAACGGTCAGCATCATGACACATGAATCATTCAAGATGAGAGATTGTCACAATATAGCATTGGGGGACATTTAAATGAACATACGCAAAAATATACCAATATAAAATATATTGAATGGCTTTGTATTGACGTCCTGGTTGACATTATTTGTAACATGTTTAGTGTGGTGTCCTTCGTTTGTCAGAGGAAAGCAACAGTTGTGATTGGAGGATCAAGAAAAGAGGGCGGAGCTTGAGATAGGTCAATTGTGCTCTAAAACTAACCTTAGGGCACTGCAGGGTCCCGTGGTGGATCAATCATTTGCATTCTATGAGCCCTAGTTTTCAGCAGCATTGAAATACTCTCACTGTTGCAATGTACAGAGTGGGGTTTCCGCTCTCTTTAATGAACGAGAAAGGAGACCCATGTTACCATCGCTGATTCTGCTAATTTATAATAGCTATAAACTGAGGCAAATGGAACAAAGATCCTAGAAACAATGTAAGTGATTTATATGTTCATAGTTTGTAGTAATTTCTTTTGATAATCAATTTAATAATCATGTCATTTGATTGTCATTGTTGGTTAAAGCAATTTAATTGATTGTTAAGAATCCTTGTTAAACTGATATACAATGACGGGCTGATCTTTCCTTGTCCTTCACAGCACAATAGACATGTGAGAAGATGGGGGATTGGAACTTATTAGGAGGTATCTTAGAAGAGGTACATATCCACTCGACCATGGTGGGGAAGATATGGCTCACCATCCTCTTCATCTTCCGCATGCTCATTCTCGGCGTGGCCGCCGAAGACGTCTGGGACGACGAGCAGAGTGAGTTTGTCTGCAACACAGACCAGCCCGGGTGCAAGAATGTCTGTTACGACCAAGCTTTCCCCATTTCACTCATCCGTTACTGGGTTTTACAAATCATCTTTGTGTCCTCTCCATCCCTGGTGTACATGGGACATGCGCTGTACCGTCTGAGGGCCCTCGACAAGGAGCGGCGCAGGAAGAAAGCCTGCTTGAGGGCAGAGCTGGAGGGCGGAGATCCTTTCCAAGAGGACTATAAGAGGATAGAGAGGGAGCTCAGGAAGCTGGACGAGCAAAAGAAAGTAAGGAAAGCGCCACTTCAGGGCTCCTTGCTGCGCACATATGTTTTCCATATCTTGACCAGATCTGTGGTGGAAGTGGGCTTCATTATTGGGCAGTGTTCCCTGTATGGCATTGGGCTGGCTCCTCTGTACAAATGTCAGAGGGCACCGTGCCCCAATAGTGTAGACTGTTTTGTGTCCAGGCCAACAGAGAAGAACATCTTCATGGTCTTCATGCTGGTTATCGCCGGGGTTTCTTTATTCCTAAACCTCCTGGAGATCTCCCACCTAGGGGTGAGGAAAATCGAGCGAAGTTTGTTCGGATACAAATACGGGGACGATGACAGTCTGTACCGGTCAAAGAAAAACTCGATGGTGCCGCAGGTTTGCATGCTGACGACCAACTCACCGCGGGGGATGATGCGGCTCTCGCAACCCGCCTGCATGGATGACGCAGTCACCTTGTTCTTGCCCTCGGCGGCCCCTCACCATCAGCAGGGGTTCAGCGCCAACAACGCTCCCAACGGCTCTGACCGCCATACCAGGAAGCAGCGCCTTCCCAGCCAGACGGAGAGTCATGGGCACCTGGGGGCTATAGAGCGCCGCTACACTCTGACCAACAGAAACCACTCGTACAGCAGTGAGGATTCAAACAGGCCTCGCAGCTCTGGCCCGGCGGGCCACGGAGGGCCACGACCCACACTGTTGGCCGGCCACACAGAGATACCGGCGCATCTGCGAAGCACACTGCGCAAGCAGAGCAGAGTTAGCGCCTGTAAGGACTTCAGCGACATGAGCGATTCTCCCGATAGTGGTCACTATCCCACAACCAGGAAGGCCAGTTTCATGTCTCGGGGGATGTCCGAGAGTAAAACGTCCAGTGCACCTGACACTAGCGCTGGATCTCAGAGTGGAACAGATTCAGCATCCCAACGCCTTGCCCAAAGGGAGAGCCCGAGCATGACGCCTCCTCCTCCTGCGGCCGGGAGGAGAATGTCTATGGTAAGTACAGGCACAGGGTGCTGTTGAAAATAACTTTCTTGTTTTCTAACCATTTTTTTTATTTTTTTATTCAATGGCTCAATCAGTGACCACTATCTTGTGCATATCCTCCTTTCAGAGTATGATTCTGGAGCTGTCCTCTATCATGAAGAAGTGAAAAGGCGGATGGTGTTGCCAAGGGACATATGAGGACGTTAACCCTTTCACTACCACTCTACCAAAGGGTTAACCCTTTCACTGAGACAATACAGAATGTTAACCCTTCCACTGCCACAGGACAAAATGTTAACCCTTTCACTACCACACTACATAAGGTTAACCCTTTCACTACCACACTACAGACGGACACAGTTAACCGTCTGTAGTGGTAGTGAAAGGTTAACCTTCTGTAGTGTGGTAGTGAAAGGGTTAAAGGGACATATGGGGGACCAAGATGGCAAAGTGAAAGTCATCCTCTCTCTGGACCGTCCATTTAGTCTAATGATTTTATAATGGCATGTGTGTTTTGCGTTTGCGCATGTGACGTGACGTCAGAGCTTTAGTCGTCTCTAACAGAGCTGTCAATATACATAACATATTTCATATGTTTTTTCATATCCTTTGTGACGTGTCTATAGCACTGCAGGTTTTCTACCTTCCCCCAAGGAATGGCAAGTAAGGTGAATACAACATAGCTCAATTCGGAAATGTTGCGGGTAACAGAGTCGTTGCCATGTCGGCTCAGAAATATTAGCCTAAGTGACTTCTCCCAGCGGCCATGGCGAGAGCACTCCTCTTAGCCAAGCTAATTTATCCTACATGTACCGTGTATGTTTTCACTATTAAGCATATATTGACCATGAAGATCCGTCTACGACATAATTGATGAGTCTGGTTCCACCACAGCGCCCTGTACCTCTGTGCTTTTTTGTTTCTCGGGGGAAGGTAAACTGAATTTACGCTGCCGCCTGGAAGTGAAGTCTTTACCGACTTCCTCCTATAGGAGCTGGACTGGGGAAATTCTGCAGATGTGTCGGGAAAGAATTGCATATGAAATATGTTGTAGCCAATACATCTGTGTAAGAGACTTACAAAAAGAGAATTACAATGACATGAGTAGTTTCTAGTGCACAAAGTTCTTCTGTTCAAGAAATATCTGTTAGCATCAAATCTTCTTGGAAATGATTAATGGTATATAAACTACTCACTGTTGGAGCATTAAAACAGAATTCACAATTATATTTAGGCTCAAAGAGTAAAGGCCTGCTCATAAGATGAGACACTTTTTTTCTTTCCAAAGATAGCACATTGAAAACATGATTGGGAAGAGAAGCCACAAAAAAACTGAAAAGTTCATAGCATTCTCTACTAATGGTGATCATTTATCATACACAATGAGTTGGGGAAAGGGCTCTTAAAAAAACGTTTCTTCTAAGGTGAATACTGTATATGAATATCGTTTTAAGGATTTTAGTTTTGTAAACCCTTTTGTTGAATGTTCTTTTTTTCTATTAAACACATTTCTCTTCAAGAGTACCTATCCCTTGTTTGTTTGTTTTGGGCAGAGTCGTGAAAAGTTTTGTTTGCAAGGAAGACACACAAAGAATGCATGATATGTTTCTTTATTTCATAAACAGAAATGGTGTCTAGACAAAAATGTCATTTATATAACACTAGCAATTGAAATGAATGAAAATGGGGTTTGCACAATACCTTATTTACAATGGTTATTAAGTCATTTTAATTCATTAGGGTCATGTAGCATTTAAAAATTAAAAAGGTAAGAACTCTTAGCAGAGAATAAGCAAATAACAACTATTTCAAATTGACAATATTAACACAAAACAGTAATCTAGAAAAATTAGAAAGGAAAACAACTTTCTGACTACAAGCTTAAGAGCTATTACATAAAAAATTATGCACCAAAATCTACTAATACAATAATCCATATAATCTGTGTAAAAAGCATGTAGAAAAACACCTGATGCCGTTTGCTGATACAGTCATTGACCAGTTATGAGAGGTATGAAGGATTTCACAGGTAGATAAGTGTGAGAAAGTCTGCACTGGTGACCCGGGGATGGGGCGCCCCTGCATACACTCAATTCACTTGAATGTGAACTATGGCCTCTGCAAGTTCTAAGGCAAATATTGGAGCTGCACTTGTATCCATGTAATGGTGAAACATCCCAGGTGGATTAAAAGAAACTCAAAGTTCTCTCTTTCTTTCTTTTTTTTCCTTTTTCTTTTTTATAAAACACTGAAGATCAGTCCAATTTAACCTAGTCATTTGTATATACATGGCAAATTTATCAAACACAACATGACACTTTTTTTTGTAAACATATTCAATTTCTTTTCAATCAATGATCTCAGCCTGTGCATTCAGTCAGGATATCAGTATATTATAAAGTTGAGCAATCTGAAAAAGGCAAGTTTTTGTTCATATTCTTTTAAAACATTTGGAGTTGAAGAGCCAGTGTTTTGTTTCAGAGAAGCAGCAACGAAAAGGAAAACAGTCAAACTAAATAGGGCAAATACACAGCAAAGGTCATGGAGAGAAAGGTAGGAGAATTCAATTCCACAGTAAGGATTCACTTAAAGTTTTAAACCAATCAATGATAATGACCATTCATCACATATCCAATTATATTGCCTTTTAAGTGTGCTAAGCTTTTACAAGACAAAGACACAAGGAGCCTGGTGTAACGCCCAGAGTTCATATACTATAGACCACAATAGCATTAATTTTAATATGCTATTATTATTCATCAAATCAATTTTAAAATCAATATGCAGCTATTGGTGGGTTTGGCTCCATCTGTATTTTGAAAAGCTATCATCTAATCACTGGCATACAAGCTTTGGGACTTTAATAAATAATTTCTTTCAAAACAGGGCAAAACAAAGATGTTGTTAGTTAACCAGTAATCAAACAGACTAGTGATGTGGCGCAAAAGTCTGCTTCAGACTATCGAAAATAAATCACTGTCAAATGTTTGGCACCCTGAGACATTATACAAGAGCAACTTGTGGAAATGACCGTCTTGATGGTGTAACCAGACAAAGGTGTGATTATTGAGATGATTACACACAAGCTTATTTTGATCTGTAATGATGACTGTTGCTTTGACCCAGCATAGGAATACAACATGCAGCTGGCATTGAGTATTAGCCCTCTTGAAGGCTGATAGGCTAAGAGGTCTTTGAATGGGAGCTTTTTTGTGTGTGCTTCTTTATCCGTTGTTATGTGTATCATCTCTGCATCCGTTGACCTTTGCAAGAATCTAAGGGCTTCTGAACCAGAATAAATATAATTAATAATTTTTTTATTTTTATTTTTTACATACAGTACGCCTACAACCCAGAAACTCTGCTATGTACTCATTGCTATCCCAAAAAAATAACATTGGTTGTTGTAACCATAGTAGTATAACGAAATCTAAAACAGATATCAAGGGACCCATTATCATTATAGCTTTGAATGGGGACATAAACTTCATGAATTTAAATACCCCCACCCCCAAACTGTTAGACAATGATATTTATAAAAGCAGAGCTTAATGGGGTCTGTGTTTATCCAAATGGAACATCACATTTTTCAATTTTGACTTTAAAAACGAGTAAAGAGTACATACATCAGTAGAGTATGAATTGCATAATGTTTGCACAGATGCCCACCTGGACCATTAAACCTCTGTGACATGGAGCCACACACTCCTACGTAGGGCTGCCTCTTTGCCTGTAGGTCACAGCCTGCAAAACAAGACAATGTGTTTGACAGTGGAACGCCGACCAACCTTCTGCATAGGAGTGTGACAGACCCATTTATCCACTTCCAGGTTTGTTTATACCTGATATAATCTTTAGAAAATGGTGAATACTGTTCCACTTAAATAAAATGCACATGAGAATTAACCCTTTCAGATGTGTGGGTCCTCTGGGGGGGGGGGGGGGGGGGGGCTTTTTCCTACCTTAGAATCCTACCACACATTCAATAGCCAGTAGCCAGTGTGATGAGCTAGAATGTTAAGTTCTCAACATTCATATCACACTGGTGTGATTGTGTATCTGAAAGGGTTAAAGAGAACATAAATGGGGGGGGGGGGGGGGGCTCACAAACATCACTAGCGATGAAAAATCACAATTGCTCTACACTCAAGCCATATCTTGATGAAAAAAAAGGATACAAATAGGTTTGCATTGTGCATATGTGTTGTGTATGAATGTGTGAGATTAGCTAAAGTTCAACGGGGGTATGTGGGTCTCGTCTTTTCGAAACGCAAAATAAGATGATCAAGTACACGCAGACTCACTCTGTTAAGCTGTATTTAAAATAGCAGCTATACATGCAAGATCATAATTTGGAAAACGTTTGATCTAAATCTCTTTTAAATGCCTCTCCCCCCCCCCCCCATACACTGTGTAGGATTTGATCCAAACCTGAAAGATTGATGAATAAAGCTTTACATTCCAATCAAATTCACTCTTTCTCTTGTTTTTACATAGAAAATATAATGTTTTAAAAGAACAGACTAGTCCCAGAGAACTTACGGGGCAAACATAAGACAATCTAACTAGGTTTATAGTAATTAGGCAGCATGCATGTCACAGAATAGGGTGTTTCAACAAATGTACACTTAGGGCAAACATGTTACCATCTCATAATGATTGTTACTCAATATCTTTTTTTAACACATACACTGCTTTCACAACTGAATTCTGGTTTAGCTTATTCAATTATTAAAAAGAAATACAAATATAAGATTTGTGAACACGTTCATACTAAGTTAGCTTCCTTTTGTGTTAATAGACATGTTTCTGATTCGTAGAGATATTTCAACTGTGTAGCAAAATAATTATTATCAAGATGTTTTTCTTAACCTTTCCTTATTTTTTAAGTGCCAATTTAAGTGCTCCAGTCTCAGATTTTAAGGGTACTGACACTGATAAAATACCCTCTATGAAGTGCCTGGTGCTCCAAACAAAGTGCCTGAACTAAGCTTAAAGTCTATTCAAATCCACTGATAGGTGATTATTTATTCAAACAGACGTTTTCAGAAGCGTCTATCTGAAAACGTGTTATCCATCCCTTGGGTTCGAGACGGTGGCCATACTTGTCACTGAGATACCAGGGAAGGTCAAGTGCAGCAACACTGGCGGGGATCAGAGGGTGCGCCCCGCGAGTATAGCCTACACACAAGCATGTTGAAATACTGATAAAGAAATTTGTTCCTCCAGAACACAAAGGTGGAACTCTTTTCACATTTAAAGAGTCAAAAGTTGAAAACGATGCGGCTCGAGCCGCACATTAAAAACATAGTCGTCATAATGAAAGTCAAAACTATTATTTTTCTTACATGCATGGGGCTCCGGAAATTATATTAAGTTGTTTACCATCTAGTGTGTGCATATATAATTGTGTTTGCTTAAGTATGTGTCTGTAAGTGTGTATATGTGTGTGTTGTGTGTTTCGAGCTGATTTCCTGAGTAGAAGAACACCCACCGTTATGGGGAATTTTCCGTTAGGCAGGACAGGAAACAGCGAAGCAAATATTTTCCCTTAGCAAAAAGGTGCTTGATATAACCCCAGTGGGAAAAAAAGAGAAACGCCAAAGCCTCTACCTGTACAATATCACTGTTACAGTCATCATGCTCCATACTATATACACATTACACCTTCTGCCAAACAAGCACTTGAAAGTCACAGGTACAACATCCAAAATACAATGGTATTGCTGATGTGTGGGAACATAGCCGTTTAACCACCTGTTAAATCATACTTTTTTTTTAACTTTCAGTTTCAGTGCTGAGGAAGGCATAGTAGGAATGTTATCGGGTATCGTCTGCACCAAGGTCTGCTGTACAGAAATACAAACGCGTGACACTGAAAGAAGTTTTTTTTTGCATATGAACATGTACAGTCTGGCTGCATCATAAAAAGAAGCTCTCATGTACAGAGGCTGTTTATCATTTTCATGAATTATGAACATTCAGAAGATTTTTTTTTTCCTGAGTTTGAATTGCTGTGACGAGGGCCACAGAGAGATAGTGAGATCATAGTAATTAGAGAGAGAAAAGTGATAGAGGTAGAAAAAAGACTGACGGACAAGAGACAAAGAGTGGGCAAACGGGGAGAGTGGGGAAACGGAGAGAGCGGGGTAAAAAAGAGAATAAAAGGCTGAGACGTATATCGGTAGACTGAGAGGAGCTGTGGTTAGGTCCGTTGAGGTTTGACTTTCTGAGACGTGATCTTTGCCCGTCCCTGTTGTTGAGTTCTACATGGAAAGACAGTGGGTCCTGCGGCGGGGGGGGGGGGGTTTGCTGCCGGAGACAAGTATAGCACCATTGTGAGGGTTTGGTGAGAAGGTCCCACGCTCTGTCACGGTAAGAGAAATACCTGGAGAACCGTATTGCTGCTGTTAAGACAACTGTAGTGTCAACCTTAAAAAACAAACAAAACCAAAAAAAATAATTAAAAAGACATAAATACAAACAAAGCTTGTTTTTTTTTCATTGAACACTGGCAGAGGCTGACGGTCTCAACAACCCCGAGAAAGGGTTTGTCAGAAGAATAAAATTAAATAATAATAAAAAATAACAACAACAAAAACAACAACAACAACAACGAGAAGGAACAACAACAACGATGATGACAACAACAACAACAGATAACCACCGTTACTTAGTACAGTCCTTTCTCGGCTGCTCATCGGTTGTACATTTATCAGTCATTTCCTGACAGAAATCCACCGTCACGGTCTGGTTGGTCTGTTCGAAGGAGTCCGACTCCGCGTACGGGCCGCCCTCCTGACCGTCTATATCCCTGACGGGCCCGTCCGCCCCGTTCCTGACGGCCGTGCCGTTCTCGCCCTCTGAGGGCCCGGGGGACTTGAGGAAGGCCGGCTCCGGTGTGGCGGAGCCCGAGCGGGTGGTGAGGTCGATGCTGGCGGGGGGACTGGGGGCGCCGTTGTCGTTGGGCCGCAGCACGGGGCAGTAGTGGTGTAGAGACTGGACCTGCTCTGGGCTGAGCTGCACGTCCCTGCACACCTCCTGGGACAGACAGGAGAAGTTCTCCCACAGCTCGCCCATGCACGCCTTCAGCTGGTTCCTCTCGGTCAGCAGCTTCTCCTTCTCACACACCTGCGCACACGCACACGCACACACACACGCACACACACACGCACACACACACACACACACACACACACACACACACACACACACACACACTGTAATTCTTTATTGGAATCCACCAATAAAGCAGTGGTGGCCTAAAAGTCAGAGAAGCGGGTTTGTGACCGGGAAGGTGACCGGTTTGGATCCACCGGACCGGCAGGAAAAATCTGGGCAGGGAAGTGAATGAATAACTCTCTCCCATCCCTCAATATACCAACCACTGAAGTGCCCTTGAGCAAGGCACTTAACCCCCAACTGCTCCAGTGGAGTTGCTCAGTGGCCAAAAGTGTCTGACTGTGGTTGTACTGGTGTGAATCCAACTGCATTGCTGAGTGGTAAATAAAGGTCAAATAAGTATATACTATATATACGATACATAATATTCAACATGGTTGGTCAGGTGTTTTTCTTTTCTTTTCTCTTCTCAGAATTCTCCTATAATTCTACAACCTAATAGCAATTGGCCCTTGTTATGACATCACCTTTTGGAACGTTTAGTCCTCAGGTTTCTCACATGATGTGAGATTGTACACCTGGAAGTGTCGGCTGACATCACGTTGTCAGTTCTCCATGTTCTCTTTAGCACCACACTGTAGGGCACACCTCTCAGACAACACACCATTAGACCTCCTCCACCCCCATCATGGAAAGAACGCGGGTCGGCTACCTCTAATAGAGTGGTCGCCTGCCTTCAACACCGGCCCACACTCATTACTGCACTTTGACAGCTTGGCAGCTTGAGGGCACATGGCTAGCATTAAAATGCTGACGCAACAGCATTGATGCTACTATCACACTCTTCCATTAGCGAGAAAGCTTTGTTCACAATGGGAAATTGTGTTTATTGTGAGAGAGGGAGAGAATAATAAGGGTGACAGTTTGCTCATACAAGTGTACACTACCGAGGAGTCGGTCGGTGTCAACCAGCACCTGCTAACGGCTCTGATCCTTTAGCTCAGCTGGTTAGTGCGGCCGCCTGTGGATCCTATGGTCCCAGGTT